>NW_020897769.1:2186972-2301892 GCF_003984885.1 Neopelma chrysocephalum | reverse complement strand
GACTTTGTGTTTGGCAGGAAAAGTGCCCCTGGGCTTCTGCACGTGCTGGCAGGTGAGCAGGGACAGGTGCACACACACAGACACACATGAACACACATGCACACACACGGTCCTGACAGGCATCAGAGCATGGGGAGGGAACCAGCCGTGTTTTCCTTCCTCCCACTCTCTCCCAGCAAGCCTTGCCAGCTGCCCTCTTACCTTTCATATGTTCAGCACAGCTGCCAAGGCTCCATCCAGATGAAAGGTTTCAAGCATGACACACAAGCATCTACCCCGCTTGCCTTTCAGTCCAATTACTGGATTCACCTGAGCACACGTAGGAGGGAAGAGAGGGGGACTGGGAGCAGGAAAAGGCTGTGGCAGCTCCCAGTTAATTTGATGGGACCCAACTTCTGATCCAATTACAACCCAGCACGGGGGGGACTGGCAGAGCTGTTTGCAGCACTGCCGACCCTTCCCACCTGGATGGCTGATCCCAGAGCTCACGGCTCATTGCTCAGGGCTGGCACCCTCGGATGCTGCAATCAATGAGGAGATCCTCACTTATTTAATAGGGTGGGATAAGGCCCTTGTTGCACAAAAAGCCACAGTGATGCCAACAAGACCAGCAGTGCAGTGCCTGGGAAGGCTGTCTTGGATACAGACACCTGCCTGTGTCATGTATGAACAAGAGCCTCGTTTCCCTGCCCCTGCTCTGTCCCAGATGCTCCCTCCCCACACCAGGATTTCAGATCCCCGCTCATTTTTAGGAATCTGTTCCCTCCCCTATTTTACACAAATGCCTCAAGTCCACTCTGATCCCTGAGTGACAGGCACAGCTCCAAGCTCCCAAGGAAGGGTATTTAAGACATCAGAGGGCTCCATATGCATTTTTCATCATCTTATGCAACCATGCCCCTCTGCACATGGCTGAGGAGATTTTCTGCACACAGTTCAGCCATCCACCTAATGCTTACTTAATGGGAGTGTTTTCAGAAAAACACTACAAGAATTTTCAAATAGAAACAATTAGCATTCACAGTAATTTGCATCTACTTTTCCCCAATTCTAAAGCAGCAGGCTCTGCTTTAATATTAACCCCTGCTTGCTCCTCAAAGCCCAGTGCAGGGGAGTGAGCCACACAACTCCCACCGGAGACCACGGGAGCAATTCAGTTCAACGGGGAGGGGATTACATGGCAATGCTTGAAACTTTGGGGGCGACCCTTTGTTTGTAAGCGTCCTGTGTGCCAGTGGAATGAGCAGCTTCCATCTCACCACAGCTATTCACCAGTGTTCTATTCCCTAATCCATTCTCCTGTGCACCCAGGGACCAGTGATGGGATTTACATGTGCAGTATTCACCAAATCGCTCCTCCATCATCTGAGGTGCCCTGAACACATGATGGGCTGAGATCAGAGCAGCCAAGCTCAAAAAAATCCTGGAGCCTGGGGTGAGGAACAGGATGGAAAGTTTTCATTAGCCTCAAATTTTAATCCCAGCTCGTTCTGAAACCCAGCTATGCCATGAACATTTACATCTTGGAAATCACAGTCAACACCTTTACACTGGGAAGCCTGGGTTTTCCAAAACATGAAACAGCAGGTCCCACCTTCCATATTCTGCAGAATAACAGAAGGTGAGTCCCTGGCTTGCTCTGCGGATCCCACCCCTGCAGACACATCGTGCCTCACACCCACAACTCAGTTTGTGGCCCAAGCAGGTCGGCCCCTGGCCCAGGCACCCTTTCCTGTGCCCACATGATGCCGAGGAAGGTGAGCAGATGGGGACAAGAGGAAGCTCAGAATAATTCCCGCAGAACAAGAGGTATTTGCAAAGGTGCCCAGGAGAGTTACGGCTCAATCAACATGAGACGAGCATATTCTATGAGGCAGAGAAGAAAGGGAGCAGCTTCTTATTAAAACACAGCAGCTTTTTTGCTGTCTAGCACAGAGCTCTGCAAGAGAGCAGGTTTTTTTCCCCCCTCTCTTCAAAAACCCTGAAGAATTCCATGTAAAATAAGTCCAAGTTTAAAGACTCCACATCTGACGGCATCTAAGCAGAGCTCACTTGAGCAGTGCAGTGCTGTCCCCTGTGTACATGCACTGCTATTCAGTCTTTAAGAGATCACATACTCCTTTTCCTGCAGGACCTCAGCCTCCTTCAGCTCACTGGTTTGATGGGAAGCAGCAAGTGATGCAGAACAAACGGGAAAAGTCTTGTCAATCTCTGCCTGATCCGGTAACAAGTTCTGTTGGCAGGGCAGGTGTGGATTTACACTCATGTTACTGAAACACCTGAGTTCTGTAAACAAGATGGCTGGTGTGCAGTGAGAAGATAGAGATTCAAGGAGGACCTGGATCATTCAGAGGATGCTCTGCATTATTTCTGATGAGCTCAGAAGCTGGTATAACACTGTACACCATTTACTGAGTGCTATCCAAACAGAAGGGACACACAGAATCAACAAAATTCTCTCTGCTCTCTGGTGACCTGAGGGAGTGGTGTGAAGCTGTGTCAGGGGAGGTTTAAGACGGATCTCAGGCAAAGGTTCTTCTCCAGAGGGTGGTTGGGCACTGATCAGGCTCCCCAGGGCAGTGGGCACAGCCCCAAGGCTGCCAGAGCTCCATGAGGGTTTGGACAACGCTCTGAGGGACAGGGTGGGATTGTTGGGGTGTCTGTGCAGGGCGAGGAGCTGGACTGGATGATCCCTGTGGGTTCCCTCCAACTCAGGATATTCTATGACTCCATGAAATACTGGGTTGTTTAAACCATTACAATATAAACTGTAGAACTGAGGGATTTCCAAGAGATCCTCTTTGCAAAACATATTCTTTTGACATAGGTGTTGAAGGGCTTTTTGGGTAAGAAGGTTTTTGTTTGGTTTTTAAGAAGCTGAAATATTCAAAATCACTAAATTACCCAAACATGTCTGGCATCAGTAAGACACGTAACAGACTGAACAACAGAGTCCCATGTCAACATCTCCTGAACCAAGTAAATGCAACAGGTCTGAGCTACTGATAAAAGAATTCCAGGGCACGGGCTGCTGAAAGCACACCGAAAGACATCCCCCTCACCTTCTGCTCCCCAAGATAATTTCAGAGCCTGCAGGTACATATTAACTCCAGAAACCTCAAATGATTCTACTGGGCATCAGGAAAAGGGTGTATTTTATCATCACCCAAGGAGCTGATCACAGGAACTGGGTAGCAGCCATGTACCACTCCTGTGGCAGGACCCTGCAGAGCACCAACACTTCTTGCATATCTTGATATCAACTATTTCCTCCACATGAAAATAAATATAGTTAAAGATAAACCTCAGGAAAAGGTAAAACTAAATATCACACCAGGCTTTGCAAACACCTTTCTTTGCCTACTCATTGATACAAGTCCTGTCCTGTAGTAACAACACCACCAGAGAAATGAGGCTGCTGACTGTGTTTCCATTTTCCACGGACACAAAGCTCAGAATGAAGTTCCTCTCCAAAAGCCACACCACGCTCTCCTGCTTTTCCTGTGAGCTCAATTAAAGATCTGCTCAACCTGCCTCCATACAAAATTCAGTAGCCTGGAGGACTTTGAAATGCATTATACCCTGGTGTGGAACAGCCACTGGATCATTAATACTCTACTGCAATGTAAATGTTTAAAAACTATGCAAGAGTTGAAAATGAGATCCGTCTCCACCAGTTTGCTTTGTACACTGTAAGAAGTCACATCTTAAAGATTTCAAACTGCCAGCAGCAGTCACTGCCAGTGACATCCAGCACAGTGCAGGGCCACCTTGCTGCCAGCATTGGAGAGGGTGATGCACCAGCAATGATGAAACAGCAGAAAGCCTTGGCTGAACCCAGGTCCAGACCCACGGTGGGCTCCAGAATGAAATCCAGAGCGCAGGGATATTTGTAAAATCTAGAAAATTAGTCTTCCCACAAAAACTTCCTTTGGAAACGAGCTTCCATCCTTGAAATTCAGCTGCTTATGCTTGCTTTTTTCTGCCCGGAGCAGTGCTGATGGCACCTCTCCCACCAAGATCTGACACATTCCCAACCACAGAACACAAAGAAAGCAGAGATCTTGTCCATCACCTGATGATAAAGCACAGGCATCCCAAGCCTGCCTCCTCATACTCTGGCTCATTGCAGCAGGTAGAAGTGCTTGCCAAATAAATGACAAAATAAATACATCCAGAATAGTTTTCCTGAAAGTTTTGGGAATAGGAAGAACCCATGCAGCTAAAACACTTTCAAAACCATTTTTCAAAGGAATATCATGAGGATAAATTGTTATTTAACTTACCCTGAATTATTTAACTTTTTTTTTTTTTGCAGACAAGAAGCTATAAGGAAAGTCTAAGGAATAATTTTCTGGGAACTCAGTCATCTGCAGCAAAGTGTTGGACTGTTTGTGCACCTCCAAAACTCTAACAAAAGGGGGGGGGGGAAGAAGAGAATCTGACACGGATTAAATGTCTAGAGTTCCTATACCCATACCTGTGGGAATGCCTAAAAACCAAATAGTGACAGAACCCCACAGTGCCAGGCATGCAAAAAAGGAGTTTGCAGTCTTTGTCAATACATGTTGGAGTCCATGAGATATTAAGAAAGAAAAAGGTGTTTAGCAAACCAAAACAGCACCTCCAGTGAGCTGGCCCAAAACAAGATCTAACCAGAGGATTTTATTGACAGGCATAGCTGGGAAAAAAAGAATTTAAAAAAAATGAAGACAATGAGAGACAAGGCAGAGGAAAAGAAGAAAACATCTGGAGTGAAGACAAGGAGAAGAGCAAGAGGGATGGCAGCCAGTGATCCCAGCTTCTTCCTCCCCACACCACTCCTGGCTCCACAGAACAATTCCACACCCACTTTTGCCCACGTGCCAGGATGGCCCTTTTTCCCGTTCTAAATCCACGTGGAGTGTGAACTCCCAAAGCAGCCAGCCTGCCCTGGATTCCTCACCCAGAGCTGAGACAGGGACACTGTCACAGCCCCCCCCCCCCCATGGCTCCCGGGCTCCTGTTTGGGAAGCTGCCGCCCCCGGAGCAAGAGACTTCCACGGATCCGTGGGCTGGATGCTCGTGAGGGATTAACTGTGCAAATGATGAATTCTGAACTAATTTCCTTCCTCCTCTCTTTCTACAAGAGGTCTCAGCAAGGTAACTGCAGGCCTAGGAACACTGGGGGTTTATTTGGGACGTCTCCAGGTATTTTTGGAGGCGGCAGGTGGGTTTACCTGCCTTGTTTTGGGGATGTGAACCAGGAGAGCCAAAGCAGTGAGGATCTGCCCTGTCTGTAAGGACCGGCCGGGAGGACACAACGGTGCAGTTTGTAAAGGTCAAAGCCTGTGCAATCATACATTTTGCATGGGTGAAAGTCACTTCTGTGACAGAGGGAACAAAAGAGTGACAGGAAAGTAGAACAGCAGTGGTAAAATTTCAGTATCCCAGGTAAAAAGGCAAATTGCTACTCTCCAGTTTGCACACTTTTGGGAAGGTGGTTTCAAAAGGAACTTCTATATTTTCATAGATTAATCCCTCATTTTCTTTTTAATACACTTTGTTTAGAAAAATCTCCTGAAAGCATATTCTAGATGTCAAATATTGTATCAGCAACAATGGAAAATAAAGGCTTAGGCAAAATATATACTGCAAACATCACCTTTTTCAATTGGTTGAAGTCATTTACTCCTGTAACACTGTCACGCTGAGAAAATGATCTTTTGTCTATAACTGCTACATAGCTATTAAGTATTTTAGCATATAAGTATGATATTTTTCTTCTTTAGTGTGCAGCTCTGCTTGGATAGAAATAAGGTGTGGGGGAAAATAAAATCAACATTTAAGCTTGGATAGGAAGTTCAAAAAACAAACACACAGTCAACAAGGAGACTGTGTTTACACTGCAGAGAGAGAGAATTAAAAAAACATTTAAGTAGAAGCACAAAGGGCTGCCCTGTGACAAAATCAACGATAATGCCACATCTGTGGCTTGTACAGTGGGTCACTCACTAAATAAAAAGTGCTGCTTAGAAAACATGCAACAAGAATTTGCCCCAGCAATCCCATACCTGGGGGTGCTGATGAAGTAAGAGGTATCAAAGCACGGACATCTTAATTTACAAATCATCCTTATCAAGCAGAGCAACTCGGTGCTTGTTTTTTCTTTAAAAAATAGCTTAGAAAAACTCGAAGTATCTGAACAAAAAGAAAGTTCAAGTGGACGCCCACAGACACGGGAGGGGAGGGAGCAGGAAAGAAAGGAGGAGCAAGAGACACATCCTTCCTTTTACTATTCCAAGGTGCAGAGACTTCTCCATCACGACAGATTTTTAAGAAGCTATCACACATTCATAACACTAATTGATTTTCATAGCGAAGAGAGCAGATGAGGTCTCTTTGGGAACTGCCTGCTACATTTCTGCTTGAAAGGAGATCGCTGCTGGTGTGCCTCAGCTCCTTCATAAAAAATTTAATTAACAATATCTCCAAGAACGAACCCCCAGTCAGGTCCCCAGCTATCATGTGACTGCCAGCGCCGCGCTGCACCACGGCAAATTAAACCTGAGCACACGATACCTGTCGCACGTGACCGTCTGGGCAGGATCTCGGGGAGGAGCAGGGATGTGCTGGGAAGCGGGAACGCACACAAAGGGACTGCGAGATGCCTGCATCCAGCCTGCCAGTGACAACTTGTTTTCCTAGCTGCCACTTTTGATGGTTACACATTTCTGTCCCCGATCCGGTGGCGACGCCAGAAAGCAAAACGCGTAACGAACGCCGGTTCCAGCTGATGGTTTTCACAGATCTACATTGCAGGAACAGCGGAAACCACACGCGGTAGCTCATGGATACAGAGGGACAGCCGAGTAAACAAGACTGGAGCATCCCACGGGAGAGGGACCCTCATCCCCAAACGGCACCAGGAATAGAAAGCCACCATGTGCCGGTCTGGGAGTCCCATCTGGCAGAGCAACGGAGGAGAGAAGACAAAACTGGATTTCTCTTCTCTCCATCCCCACTGCCGCCCTCGCTGCCGTACCCCGGAGGAGCTCTCATCCTTGGAGGAGCTCTCACCCTCCCAGGATTTGTTCCTTCAACGAGCTGAAAGCGGGGGGTGGGGGAGCAATCTGAAAATAGCCACGTCCAACCCTATAAACAGTTCACCAAACCACTTCTGGTCCCTGCACGTGCACTCCAGGCTCACACGCAGCACAAGGAGTGAGAATTCTCCCAACTGCACAGTAATTAGTGCTCATTTACAAGACACAGTGTGGCCAGGGATTGTTCCCTGTGCTGGGCACTGCTGAGGCACCTCCAATCCTGGGACACTACAAAGAAAACACTGAGGTGCTGGAGTGTATCTAGAGAAGGACAACAGAGCTGGGGAAGGGTCTGGAGCACCAGGAGCAGCTGAGGGAGCTGGGGGGGCTCATCCTGGAGAAAAGGAGGCTCAGGGGGGACCTTCTCACTCTCTGCCACTCCCTGACAGGAGGGGGGAGCCCGGGGGATGTTGGGCTCTGCTCCCAGGGAACAAGGGATAGGAGGAGAGGAATCGGCCTCAAGCTGCACCAGGGGAGGTTTAGATTGGATTTTAGGAAAACATTTTGCATGGAAAGGGTTGTAGAGCACTGAAACAGGCTTCCCAGGGCAACAGTGGAGTCACCATCCTTATACAAATGTATAAGGCACTTGAAGACATGGTTCAGTGGTGAACACGGTGGTGGTGCTGGGTTGACAGTTGGCCTTGATGATCTTAAAGGTCTTTTCCAATCTTAATGATTCTGTGATGGGCCTCTGCTGTATTCTGAGCCCCTGTTTTGTTATCCTTTAAAAACTTTTACCATTTCAGATGCAATGCCAATGCACTTGACTTATTATCTATAATGTCAAAATTGAAAAGGTTAATCACCATTTCCAGTGGAAATGAGGCAGGATTATCACTTGAATGACAACACTGACAGTGGGAGCAGCATAAGGGAGGAAGGGCAGGCACATGTGGGCACCACTGGCACTCGACCTGCCCGAAGCACAGGTCCTCCACCCAGCCTGCAGCACAGACATCACCCACAGCAGGGTCAGAGCCTGAAGTGTCTCCACCAAACAAAGACTACGCTAAGAACACGACAAAGTGCTAAATTTCCTGCAGCCTCAGAAGCACTACCAAGGTGCACTGGTTACAATTCTCAGTTATTTAAGGTGCCTCCAGCTTTGCCCACCTGACAAAATTCAGCTGAGATGCTGTGCCAAGGGCCACAAACCTGGCAGAGGTGGCTCTGGCCAGGGAAGGGTTTTGGAAGCGGAGTTACACCAGGATAAGGGAGCAGACGCCCCTCACACCCCGTTCCCCCCCCCCCTGGCCTGGTGCCATCCCACACACGTCCCCCAGCCCCGTAACTCCAGCTGAGGTTCCGCTCTCCAGCCTCAGCACTGAACTGAGCTGGGACAGCTGCTCTGATTCACCTCACAGGGAACTGCACTTCAGTCTCGGGTAAATTTATCCTTAAGAATGAGCTGCAGACTCCAGCAATGCTGAAGCTCTTTTGAAAGGAAGGCCGGGGGAGGGAAGGGAACATTACAAACACACTAACTATCCACCTCGCTCGTCTCCACGGCAGTTGGCAGCATTATCTTTTTCTTCAGCACTTCAAAAAAAACAACCACCAAACCAGCACCACTAATAGGTTGCAAGCAGAACTATTTTTATATATGTTGCCGTTTCCAAAAGCCCTGTCAAGCCAGCAACCTGGGAAAGAGGAGCTCCACAGCACCCTGCTGCACCACCTGTGTTCTGAAAGCACCAGGAAAAGGTGTTTGCTCTGAAACCAGCAGGAAAACCACCGGCAGAGGCCAACCCACCCTGTTTCCAGTGGAAAGGACTGGACTCAGGTGCAGCAGCAGGGTGTTTAGCTTGATGCACCCAACCCAGGTTTAGATAGGAAAAAGCCTGGGTTCCAACAGTTCTGGAATACGATAATTTATCGTGGGATAACAAACAGTAACACACGTTTGCAGAGATAAACAAAACTGAAAAAAGACAAGATGAAGTTCAAGCATATTTTAAAATTAGGCCGAGATGGTATTGGCAGGAAGGTCAAAAAACAACATTCAGGCATAGCATTTAATTGCTGTGACAGTTGTACCACCACCAAGACACCCAATGACACTCAATGTTGTATTTCCACAGGATTAGTGTGTTTTGAAGGTCTGTTCTAACCTGGAATTCAGTAACAAAAAACTAAAGCGCTGGATCTACTCTGGGATCTGCTTTCCAAAATGAACCAAGTGTTAATCACACACAGGTTTTAACGCTTATGTAAAAACAAAAATGAGATTACACTTTGCAGTTGGTGATTGCTGATGCTGATCCCATATGTGTTTGTAGGGTGGGACACACAAAGAAGTGACTTTAAACAAAAAAAATAAATCACATGTTCATAAACATGTCTATTGACTATTTTCAAGATAAAGGGACATTTCATAAAAACCTATTTATTGTGAAATTATATCCCATTTTACATTCATAAGAACAGGCTTTAATTTCACCATTTTTGTGTAACCAATACTGTCTTGGTGATTTTTTTTAAACAGATTTAAACTTGAAAAAAACAGTATTTACATTAGTCACTAAAATTTGAGTTCTGTGTAACAAGCAACTGTGGCAACTATTTTTATCTCTTTCTCATTATTAAGTATAGCAGTCCAGTGGTACGGAAGGCATGCAAATATAACCTGCAATATTTATGCTCAGTGCAGCATCTCTGAGAGTTTAAAAAAAAAAAAAAAAAAAGAAATTAAACTTTGAGAGGTACAAGGAAGGTGGAGGTGAGTAAAATAGTGCTCAGATCCAGACAGGTAGTGCTAGTGATGGGGTAAAATAATCCTCCAATTGATGCAGAAAGGTCAGTCTGGCCTGCAATTCCTCATTTGAGAGGTTTGTCATTCAAATTTGGGCAAAAGCTTAGCAAAGATAAACTAATGTCGTTCCCAAAAGGCCCGACAACCTATAATTATAGGTGATACCAAGTATTTTCCCTCTGCCTTGCTCTGAAAACAAACCACAAAACAAAACCAAGAAAACAAATGACAAAACCCAAACTACAACAAAAATATGCAAACAAAAACCCAAGCGCACACACAAAACAAAACAAGGGAAAAAAAGCTGCAACACAAAAAACCAACCACAACACCGGGTGGGGGTGAACCATATGTTTCCATGCAACGCTCCGGGATGGAAATTCAGCCATTAAAGAGTTAAGAGACACTCTAAAAGTATCTCACCCTGATATGCTGCGAATTTGCTGGGATCTCACCGAGAAACGGGTGATTCTTACATACCATATGTTCTGCAAACGCTCGCAACAACACAGAGGGGAGCGGGATGGAACTGCACCTTGGCCGGGGAGTTTTCCTGCTTTCCTCCCCTGCGGAGGCCGAGGGACAGGACGGGGCTGAACCCGGCAAAGCCCATCCGGCCCAGCGGGACCCGAGCCCAGCCCGAGCCAGGCTGGGAGCCGGGCTGGGGGGATCCAGGGCTCTGCCCGGGCTTTGCCACCCAGTCCAGCACCCACTGCCAGCGCTGCACCGCCCTCGGCATCACCTGCCCTGTCCCGGCATCACCTGCCCTGTCCCGGCATCACCTCCCCTGTCCCGGCATCACCTCCCCTGTCCCGGCATCACCTCCCCTGTCCCGGCATCACCTCCCCTGTCCCAGCATCACCTGCCCTGTCCCGGCATCACCTGCCCTGTCCCGGCTCCTCCATGTCCTCCAGAGCTCCGAGGAAGGGCTGCAAACGGGCGGGCACAGCCCAGGGCTGGTCCACAGCGCTCGCAGAGGATGCAAGACCGGGCCTAAAGATCCCACTGGGAATGTTTTGTTCTGGTTTGCTCCCCTTCCCCTGTGTGTTGTAACCAATCCCAGACTGGATGCCAACGAAGGCAAGGCAGATGCACTTTTATTACACTCATAAATCAATGTATATCCAGAAATCTCTCTTGTTGCAAACCTCCACTTGCTACAGATGCAGTGCCAGGCCATCCCTTGGATTTCCTCTCCTCAGCTATTCCTGGGGAGCAGAAACTCTCCACTCTGTGCAACATGATTGTCACCATAAAGTTACTTATTTTACAGCTATGAAGGAAGTTTCTAGGTGTGTGGTAGGCTTCATGTTATTTCTTGTCCATTGCGGTTTTCCGCAAGGGAAACCCATTGATTTCAGTACTGCATGAATAAATGCAGACAAAAATATCCTAGAGAAAAAAAAAAAAAAGGAGAACAAAACCACAAACTGGAATCTGTAAATAACACATCATGGCACTGCAGTGCACTTCTAAGCTATTGTGAACTCATCTCTCCAAGAGTTTCCACATCAAGAATTCATCATTGATGAAAAACACACAGAGAAAATAATAATTTAATTTTATTGTTTATATTACATGACACTACCTGGATAAGATTATAAAACAGAAGGCCAATCAGATTTTTAAATCTATTAATATTTACAGGACTTGGAAGTAAATGTCAAGTCCTCCTGCCCCAGGTTCTCCCTAAGAATTTACAAACAATACTTTTTTCCAACACGAAGCCTTTGTTCTTCACTGCAGCTGTGTGAAAAATCTATACAAAATAGGAAAAACTCTACTTGTACCAGTATCTTCACAAATATAGCTGGGAAAAATACAAGAACCCTGATGATCTTTTCTCAGGATTGCTTATTTTAAATGTTACTTGCAGTACTGGGAGGTAAAAAAGCCTTCTTATAAACAACAAATTTTGAAGGTGATGACATCCCTTTGCAAACAGTAGCTGCTGCCAACATCTAGCCACACTTTTTTTCTTCCTTTCTCCCATACCTACACTTTTAAGGAACACTCCTTTTAATTAGAGCGAGAACACATGACATGGGAGGCCACAGGATTGTGGCCTAAAAGCCACATGCACGTTTTTGCTGACTAGAAAGCTGCTTTTTTTATTGCCTGGACAAAAAAAAAAAAAATTTAAAAATAAAATCCAAAAAAACAACCTCACCACAGGACACGAAACCAAACCCAAACCGACCAAACAAAACAACCCTCAAATCCCTCTATCAGCTCTCCCCCAACATTCAGAGAGTAATGGAAGGAAGGCAGGAACACAAACTCTTCTGCTTTTAATTCTCAGCCAGAGCAACCCATGCTGAAAGCACTAGCTGGGAATTAATTACCAGCACTTAAAACAATTTCTATAGCCTCAGATACAAAAATTCTGCAATGCATTTCTCACAGAGGTATACCCAAGTATGGCAAATGTGAAAGCAAACATGTCAAAATGTTCATTCCAGGGTGCTCAAAATGCTTTTCATGCTAAATTATCACATGCAAATACAAGCAAAATGACATTTTTTGAGGTGAAGGAGCAGGAGGGGAAGTTGGAAGAGGTCAGTTACTTAAAACCGGGCTTTGCTTCCCAAATTTGATGCATTTGATTTTTAGAGTTAACACAGCCTCCAAGATGAGTCTCTAAAGCTCATGTCTCAATATGCTGCCTATTCAGTACAAACTGAATTAAGAGATTACACACTGAAGGTCACATACACATCTACAAGGACTGGAAACAATTTTCTAGTGGGAAAGAAAAAGCTTAAACCAAAAAGAAAATAAAATGTGCCACTGGAATATTGCTGCTGGAGAGCAAAGTGATGCCCTACAAGAGCTATGTTCGTTTTAGATGCCATGCCCTGCAGAAACCCACCGCAGCCAAAACATCATCATCATCATCATCATCCCCAGCTGCAAATCAACAGGACAAAAGGGTTCCTGTGAACTACTCGGATGTGCTCACACCCTTGGCAACATGAACTGCAAAACATGGAAAGTTTGGAAGTTAGAGAATCACAGAATATGTTGAGTTGGAGGGGACCCATAAGGAAGATCGACAACTCCTGGCCCTGCACAGACACCCCAACAATCCTACCCTGTCCCTGAGAAGATCATCCAAACCCTCCTGGAGCTCTGGCAGCCTTGGGGCTGTGCCCACTGCCCTGGGGAGCCTGGGCAGTGCCCAACCAGCCTCTGGGGGAAGAACCTTTCCCTGAGATCCAACCTGACCCTGCCCTGACACAGCTCCAGCCATTCCCTGGCTGCTGTCCCTGGTCCCCCCAGAGCAGAGCTCAGTCCCTGCCCCTCCTCTGCCCCTGCCCAGGAAGTTCAAGCTTTCTCGAGCAAACCAGCTGGTTTTGGCTGGTTTGGAAAACCGCCCTAGGACAAGGAGGAGGAAGAGGAGGAGGAGAGGCTGAGAACATCCCCCCACGGCGACCGCTCGGTGCAGACAGAGCTGGCGGAGGTGAGGTGCCAGGAGGCCGTGGCAGTGAGCTAATGCAGGCACACAGCATGTGCTCCCCACTCCAACTGTTTATCAGATCCGAACAGCACTGCGGCATCCAGGAGCGGGGATGTGCTGTTTTGTTCACATTTTAATGTGCCATCTTGCAGTAGATGCTTGCACAGCAGAGTAAATACAATCTCTATATATACCCTGCGTGGGCGTCAGGGGTTATTTCTGACTGTCTTCATTACATTTCATTGCCAATTTAAACGTAAAAAAATAAAACCCTCAACAATTCTCCAAAGTGATTTCAGTCTGATTTTTATAATTATTTCCAGAACCTTTTCATTATGCAATTTTGAATACTTATTGAAAGCTCTCTCTTACAAAGTTATCCTTGATGCAAGTCAAGCAAACCAGACAAGCTAAACCTTCTCCCTCTTCCTTCTTTATTAATAAACACAGACATGAATGACATTCAGTGTTTAGCCTGGAGAACAGTTTAATAATAATGCTGCATCTTGCTTTATAGGGAGGAAGCTAAAAAGGAAACTCAAAGGCTAATAGGTACAAATATTGTGCTTCAATTGCAATAAAAAATAGTGCTGAACTGTAGAATGTAACTGATAGCAGCAATCTGAAAGATGTGGGTTCTGGTAACCCTCAAGCTAAAGCCGATTAGGTTTTGTTACATCGGTCCTTTGTGTATTTTTGTGCTGCTGTACCAGTTAAATTGACCTCTACAGGCATGTGTGTTCCTTTTATCCTTCAATGGCTTCCCATTCCAAACCTAACTTAGGCTAAAAAATCAAAATAAATAAAAAATTCCCCCCTCCAACCTGGTGCATGTGCTAAACCAACCTGTGAAAGGGAGATGGCTGCACGGGAACACCATGCACGAAAATCTAGGGAATGCCAAGCAATTAGCACAATGGAAGAAGGATGTGTGAGCTGTCAGGTGGGATGCTGGGGCTCCAAAATGGAATTACAGTCGGAAACCAGGCAGAAATGCCAGGCCCCAGCCAGCCCAGCTGCCCCACCAAACCATGCTGGGTCAGCCAGGCAAGGGCTGTGCCTTCCCCACCCTGCAGTAGTCAGGGATTAATGTTTTGCAGGAGACACAGACATTGCAAAGCACAACACAAGGAAAAAATTCTTCCCAGAGTTTCCTTATTTTTGATAATTGCCTGTAGAAGTCTGTAATCAGCTCTACAAATAAAAACCAGCAACTCTGAATGAAGCCCTTTGTAAATCCAACCATTTCACGTCCGGCAGAGCCACCAAGCCCAGGGTTGGTCCATATTTCCTCTCTGCAGCAATAATGCAACCAGCTGGCCAGTTCTCTTGCTCTGTGTTCTGATTTTTTTTTACAAAAGCAGAGACCTGAGGAGTTCATTCAGAAGTTTTTTCCACTCAATGATGTAAAGGAGCCCAACCAGCACATCCACGCAAAACAAGCCCCCTTGGCCGGAACGGGGCACAGCTGCCACCAAAGACAGGCTCAAAAAAAGGAGAGACAGATGGGAAAATTCGTTCAAAATTTTCTCATGTTGAAACACCTCTATTTGCCCACTTAGAACAGCCCAACCTTAGGGAAACGTCACTGAGTCACTAAAGGGAAGTTTTAGCCATGTTCTAAATATGTGTATTTTTCTTGAGGAAGCAGAATTAGTCAGTTTGGCTACGGGCCATAAAACATAATTAGTTATGTGAAGTATATTTAAATATGTAACTACAACTGCTAATAGGAGTGTCCAGCCCCATAAATGATATGATGGGCAAGCAGCTGGGCACAGGCAAAACGCCGGAGATGATTCCCAAAGGAATTAGCACCTCTTCAGAAAGAGAATTCAGAAATTGCACTCTAAATAATAGCACACAGTGCTGAAATCAGGAAGGAAGGAGGGCAAAATGGTGCATCTTTAGAACATGTGGAACATCAAAAAAAGATAGTTTGGGTCCTTTGAGAAGAAAAGCAGGAAAAATCTGCTCGTAGAGCAACAGCCTGTCTCCTGCCTTCAGGAGATTTAAGGATCAGTGGACAACAATCTTCCACTGGAGAAACAACAGCCACAAGTCAAAACCTCCAGAAAACATCACAGACACACCACCAGTGGCCAGAACCCCCAGAAAACCTCCCAGACACAGCTGAGCAGTAACAAACCTGCAAGATACTAAAATAAAAGAATGGTGTATTAAGTGATGTGGTAACTGCAATTTGTCATTTAGCACCGTGAATCTATGGATTTTAATGACAGGGTCTCATTTACATTTAACAATCAGTGTACTAGAACATTTCTTGGGAACTGGGGATATTTTCTTGTCTCAGTAGGAATATATAGAAATTCCTTTCTGATTAACAACAGAGTAAAGGAGTTCTGCCCTCAAATCTCAGTCCCTTGCTTTCTGTCTAGAGCTGGATGAATATCAACACACCAAACTGCAATCCTGACAAGAAAGGAAAATTCAGCTGTTTGCAATAATTATGTATTTAACAATTCTTTCACAAGAATAACATTATAAAGCACCTTTCATTTTATTGTTCATTTATACCACACATCTGCTTTAAAAAACATTAGCAGCATATCTTGTTCTTAATGATACATTTTGGATGTGACTTTCAAAAGCATTTACAGCAATTTAGGAGCATAAATCCCACTGATACTCAACAGTATTTGTGCCCTTAATGCCTTTAGCCATTACTGAAAATCTCATTCTTTTCCAGAGCTTTGGAGATATTCCAGAGGTCGTACATGTAGAAAGAAATGGCAAGTGTCACAAGGTATTTCATGTTTTACTGAAATGCTATGCAGCTTTAGGACAGGCATCAAGAATACTGAATACACGTACCTAAAACAATAATGGGAAGTTTAGGAAGCAGAGAAAGGTTTCAGTCAAAAGTAGCCAGTGAATTTGGGGATAAGGTTGTTCTCTGTTACCTCCAAGGGAGCAAAAGTGGGCTTCTCATTCTTTTTTCTTCCACTGGCTCATGGGGCGGGCTGCAATGTGACTAAACAGTTACAATACCACTCACCACCACACACCAAAACATCTTCTCCCTCTTTAACAAGAACAGTCAAAACTTTAGGCCTTTGTTACAGCTAAATTAAACTGCTAAACAGTTCAACTAGGCCATTTAAAATGCAAATTTTTGGGCAAGTCCTAATTAGCTTCCAGCAAGTACAAGAAACCCCAGCCTTGATTAACAACCACCTCACTACCTGCACCCATCACTGGAGATCAGAAATTGGTGTGCAACTGCAGAAGATTTTAAGTTCCAAGTAAACGTGCAATTTTACATGGACCAGACAATTAAAGAATCCCAGAATGGTCTGGGATGGAAGGGACCTTAAAACCCATCCTGTTCCACCCCCTGCCATGGCAGGGACACCTTCCACTAGCCCAGGTTGCTCCAAGCCCTGTCCAACCTGGCCTGGGACACTCCCAGGGATGGGGCAGACCAGTTTGCAGTGGCTCTTGTAGCTGTCACTGCTTCAGGTTTTCAAAGACCATAGAAATAAAAATCACTTCAACACGATTCATGGATGAACATCCAGCAGGATTCCAAGGAACAGGTCAATCTTCCAGCAGCTGTACAGGTAACCTGGTTGCACTGCATGATTTGACAGGAACACACAAGCTTTTTTTGCCAGATTAAATAACCCCTGCAGCCTGATTCTCATCACCCTCACCGACATCCATGGGAAGTGAGTACCTACAGCACCTTTACACAACTGGACCATCAACCTCCTCCTCTCATTTTAACCTTCTGTGAAAAAAGGATTAAGACTTGTTGATGAGCATCACCAGTACGTAACAGGGCCACAGTGTTGTTTTTGCAGCCCAACTGGCTCAGTTTGATGGATACCAAGAGCATCTAGTACTTGTACACAACTGCACAGACATGATGTTTCTGTGGTAAACTTCTACATATTGCAAAAAGAATTTTTAAGAAGCAAAGTGCACAGGAGCTTGCTCACAACAGACTTGAAAGCTGTAATGTTATTATGTCATCAAGTGAGAAGCAAGAGTAAAATAGAAACTTCCCAGTGAACACAAGGAAAAACTTATGCTCCAAACATCTGCTTATAAACTGCTTAGAATCAAGCTTTTTACAAGCTTTTTATTCCCTCCTGCCCCCCTTCCATGCCATCACTTTCGTCTTGCTGATTTAATTTCTTGAACATTTGTGCACACTTACAAGTTTGACTGCATTACTTCCTTAAACCAATGACAAACTCTGGGAAGCTGCATAAGGAAGGAGACAGACCATAATGAATTTTATGGGGTGTGTCTCTCTCTCTATATATATACGTATATATATACACACCAACATTACAGGCTACTGTATTGTGCAGAAGGGTCCTGCAGGCAGTCAGTCAGTCCTGCTCTGTGGGAACAACTCAGCTCCGGTGGCTGCCAGTGCCAGGTCACTCCCAGCACCTCCCCATTACCATCTGCAGTCTGAGATGCTGCCTTCATGCCAGGAACACAAAGGATAGAGGCAGGGGAAGCCAGGGAGACAAATCAAACAGCCAGGCAGAGCCCAAGCTTTCCTGCCAGCACCGTTCCAGGCCAGTGTGACCATCCAGCCCCGCGTGGATCCCCACGATCTGCCGGTGACGGCACAGCAGCTGGAGCAGGACGGTGCTTTCCGAGCTGTGCAATTCCACAATCACCACCACTCCCTTTGCTTCTCCTTAAGAGCAGCTCTTGACCTGCCAGATGGCTAAACCTGTTCCACGATACTCAAGAGACACCACGGCCAAAGAGCATCCCAGACTGGAACTGTATTTCTTGTAGATGGCAGAGTGATGCCCCCCACACCTCCAGCTCTCCCTTCAGGCACAGCCTAGCATGCCCAATTCTTTTGCTGTACTCCCTTTATGCCCAGGAGGGCTGGAAAGAAGACAGAACAGCAGCACAGCTGCAGAAGACAAGTGGTCATTCCTCCTGCTTTGGCTGCCACCTCAGACCAGGCCAAGGAGTCCCAGGGCTGCACTCTCCCAAAAACCTGACAGTCTGGGTCAAACACACACATCTGGCAAGTGACTTCTAACCCTGATTGGAACTGCTGATCCGTATTAAACAAGCTGTGTGTCGTTTCCACATGACCTTGATTCCTTCTCTTGCAGTCGTGTTCTGGACATACTTCAGATATAGTCTGAGATGCTCTCAAGAGAACACGCTCGAGTTGTCAAATCGAGACCTTGAACAGACTCGCTGTGAATACACTGCTCAACTCAATCCTTAATTAGGTTTCATTTTTTAAAGTAAGGCTTCAACAATTAGCTCAGGAGAAACTGTAAAAGCAGATGCCAGGCCACCAAGGACTTCTCCCACACACATCTCTCTACTGGCTACACGTTCCTACCCAGCTCCTGCAGTCCCTCACCCGCCTGCCACCCAGCACGGACACTGCCCTGCCAGGAACTATGGGCAGGAAAGAGAACTGACACCTGCTTTGAGCCACAAAAGAATCATATCTCCTTAATGTCTGATCTACAAATGAGGGCTTTATTGTTTTCATAATTTATACTGTTTATACACACAGTTTCATAAAACTCACCACTAACAACTCACCTCCATAATTAACTGAAGTAGGTGGAAACTGGAGTAAGGATTAAAGAGAGGTTTCATCAGCCCAACTCGTTCACTCAAAGGTGTCTTCAGTGAGCCTTCCACGTGCTGCCACTGCCCTTGTCTGCAATCCTGCTGCCGTGGGGAACAGGGAGCACTTGGCATTTTGGCACTTCCAGTTTGTTCTCTCTATTTGTTTGCACACAGACAGGACAGCCACCCGTGGGAATTAGCAAAGGTTTGAGTTTTGACTCCAAATCTGAGCTTTAAATAGTAATTTTAAAAACTCTCCTACAATGTTTTGACTTTGTAAAACATAAAACTCCTTAGATAACATGTATAACCACTAGGAACAACAGCTTAAAAAAAAATAAAAATAAATCATGATTTAGGACTAAACCCTCTAGATCATCTAATCACACTATTTAATACCTTGTCTGTGCATTTTCTGCTCTGACAGGAGCCTGCCAGCAGTCCAAAAGCAACTCCAACCCTGGTCAGTCAGTGAATTGTTGCCCTGGCTCCACACGTTCCGTGGCCAGCACAGCAAGCCTGCCGTGGGGGGACTAACAACAAGGGTGGAAACACTCAATTTATTCCCTTCAAAACACAGAGCATGAGTTCAACTCAGTATTAAGTTCTGCAGTTGGCTTGTCCTCTGCCTTTTCCCCCCAGAACTCCAAGATGTTCAACCACGTACTCCATGGACACAACCCCCGTGGCTTCCAAAACAACAGACGACTCCCAAACGTGCTGCTCTGCTTTCACCACGCTCATCTACACCAGCAGCCACTTCCAGAACAGCTCCAGACCCTTCCATTGAATTCTGCAGGAGCCAGACTCCTACAGACAGGCAGATGCTCATATTCACTTTTCCTGAAGCATCTGTCTGAGAAGTGCTGATTTTAATGGTGTTATTTACAACTAACAGTGTTATAATCCATACAAGCATGAGTTTATAGGTTTCTTTTCTGCAGTAATGTTTATCTGACAATAATTTTGTGGACCACATGTTTACAGAGCAGGGAAACCTGGTCATCAGTTTCCACTGAAGTCCCATTAAGTGGCAGGCAGTGGTACCACTGCTCACCCATCCTCACTTCTTCAACTCAGCCACCTGAAAATTCAGGTTTCCTCTCCCTCCTTTACCTTTATGTCTTATTTTATTGATGTTACTAAAACTAGTTATCTTGTATGTATTTATCTGAAATCCCTTTCCATTGAGTTTCCATGAAACTGTCTCTATAACCCTGCTATTGTCTCATGACTTTTTTAAGCTTACACCAGTCACTCTCAGCCTGCAAAGGAAAACTGGAAAACTTAAACTGAACCACCTCAGTTCCCACTCAGTTCCAAAGAGAACCCTGTTTCTGTTCTTGCAAAACAGAAACAAATACTGGACAGTCCTGGATACTTAAGGCTCCCAAGCTCTCCAGGTGAATTAAAAATTAATGAAATCCCAGATTTTGGAAGAACAGCAAGAACTGTAGAGCTGGTTTTGTTAACCTTGAATAAATATCCTGAATAGGGGTACTGGAAACACAAAGAAATCGTGGAAGAATAAGAAATTGTAAGAAATCATGCACTTAGCAAATGGTTTCTCTTTCCTGCACACATTTCAGGAAAAACAAGGCTCCCTTTGTTAAAATGAGCCTATTGCATCGCTGTCACAGCCAGCCCGAGCAGGGCACACTGTGATACCTGGAGCTTTTTGACTCTTCATAACCAAAGCCCTGCCCAAACCCAGTCAACTCAGAAGGAATTGGCACAAACCACCAAAACCTTTTTGTTCCACACAACTTGCTGCTGTGGCTTCCCCAGAAGGCACCAAGCTCAGCACACCTCGAGATCACAGGAAGGCCGTTCTCACACGAGCAAGGCAAATCCACACTTCTGTATTTACTCACAGACTACACCTGCCCCTTACACTCACTTCAGCACCTACTATACTGTGTTTAAATGATATGTGGGTCTACAGGCACCTGGATTTGCATTTTGACATATTTACTCCAATGCTGGCAGGTTTGATGCATGCTTTCCAGAGGCACATTTTTAAAAATAGAGCAATAACATCTTGTTCTTACTTAAAAGTTTCTAAAATATTTGGGTAGACAGAGATCCAATTCCAGGCTTTAAACTGCCTGATAGACCTTGACAACAGGGTTAGCTTTTATGCATCATCTTGTAATGCAATAAATTTCACTTGAAACATCCTCACCTGTGCACCAAGACATGTCACTGTGATATAGAAAATCTGACATGGAAATAAAAATAAATTAATAAATTAGTTGCTCAGAGAACAACTGTCTGAAAAACACACTTCCTATGAGAGACTCAAGGAGATAATCTTATTTTGTTTATTGAAAGGTAATTTAAGTGAGGAATAATTATGAAGTACAACTAATCAGGCAGCAAGTAATTCAAGAGTAGAGACAAAGGTATGAGAGCTGATAGCCACAGTCCTCCAATTTCAAACTGGAAATGCAGTTAATGAAAAGCTGAGATTCCAACCTGAAGTTAATATTCTACCTAGAACGATGGCATAGGAAGTTTTGAAGGTGTAACCTGAGCACCCAGTAACAGAAAACAAACAGAAGAACCTGACATTGCTCAATTTTTAATGCCTGTGTTTCTGCATGCCTGCTTTTTTGAAGATCAGCATCTTACAGAAAACTCTCTCCCTTCTTCAAGCTCACATTGTTTGCCAACCTTCTTTCTCATCATTTAGCCTCATTAATTCCCCCCTTTCACTTAGGCACTCTCTGCTGATGGTGTTCATGAAAATCCTCTCAATTCTTACCCTTCTCCTCCCTTTCAAACCCTCCACACACAGACATTTCTTCTTAACACACGAACACGTGAAGCAACACAATGATTTGGCCACTTCCCATCGGGGAACATCACCAACATCCAGAACAGATTTAGGAAAACACATTTTGAATTCCCAGCCACCGCTCCCCGTTTGGTCTCCCGGGCCAACAAACAGGTGCCACACCTGGAGCACAACCTGACACTCAGAAAGCTGCCAGGACCAATTCTACACACTGTCTGGAGGTGCTTCCAGCCTACCAGCACAGGCTCTGTTCCTGGGAAAGGAAACCAGTGTTTTCAATAAAACCCAGTCTCTCCTCTGCAGGATACAGCTCTCTGCATATATCTGCTAAAAACATCTCAGTATTTCTCCACCCCCTCCCCATGTTTCTCTTTTTTGTCAAGCTCTCCAGCATTTGTTCTGGGATCTAATTAAGGTCCCTTATCACCATGGCAAGAGGGGGGCAAGGTCTAACAAAACAGCATTAATGAACTGATTGTTTTCATTGGGCAGACACAGAGTTCTAATCCCCAAGACTGGAACATATCTGCAGTCGGAAAAAAAATTAAATCTAAAGGAGTCTGTGTTGTTTACATTTTTACAAGACTTTAACTAGAAGCCCTGTAAAACTGGCATAATCCAACAGCACCTCAGAACTTATTTTTAATGGGAGATTTATTCCTATTAGAACAGGCAGCTTCATTTGGTTTCCTCTTCTGAGCATATGCAGAAGTCTCGCACCTACCACGTGACTCTCCTTCAAAGGGATGAGCTTCCCGTAAACTTCATTACTTAGATGCCATTTTATAGGTAATTCAGAACCTCTTCCCACCTTTCTGGGTTATTAAATCTATTAACATCCCAGGATACTGTTATGTAAGTACTGCTCATCTCCATTATGCAGCAGAATTAGACGAGAGCGATTAGAACCAAGTTTGCCTTGTTTCATCTCATTCTCTGTGTGAACTCAGACACCAGAAGCAAGACAACCTTCAGGGGATGCAGCTTTGATACTGAACAGAAAGACAAGCAAAGGAGAATGGAAGAAGTCCATGAGTGGAAAGTAAGGCGGGCTGGTGAGGTGAGAGTTGTGAGGGAGGTGGTGCAGTTTTCTTGTCCTGCAAGAGTAAATTCTTCTCTGCCTTCATCTTCAATCCAACTTCCAGTCACACCCAAGGATTTCAAATACCACCTACAGTCAGCCTAGATGGCCTCTTGGAAGGATCCCCTCCAAGAAATGTTTGGTTTAAATGCTACAGAAAGTGTTCCTCTTAACTCTACCCCCCCCTTGCTTTAGGTTCAACTGGCTCCTCAGATGCTTTTTGAAGAAACTGCTAAAAGAGGTTAATATTTTGACAAGAAATCAGTCCTGGCCACAAGTAATCTGCAGAAAGATCTCTTCACCTTTTACTAGAATAGGAATCTTGAAAATAGCATCATGAATGTTTTAATTAAGTGTGCTAGCTCCTCTATGCCATTTAAAGGGGAAGAAGTTTTACAGCCCAAACTCTGAAGGTTGCCTTATTTTTTCAGCACTTCAGAGTATGCGATTTGAGACGTGTGGGGTCTGTTTCCCTTGAGGATTTAACAGCTGGCTGGTCCAAAAGGCTTCATCTGCACTTGCATTGGAACTATTTGTCCTCAGAGAACGTGCCAGCAGTCACCACCCTGTCTCAGTGCTGGAGATAAGGAAGTATTTCTCTCTCCAGATGTCACCTCACATCTCCAGGTCCATCCCTCCGTGCTCCTGTTCGCCTGTCTGCTTCCCAGCTTCCTCTAGAGACACAGATCACACTGTAAGTGCTGGAAGGATCCCTCCTGGTCTAAAAACCTTCTTTAAATAGCAGCGGTGGTGGATCATTGCAAATATGTGTCAGTGCCTGTGTGACCCACGGGCGCTGCTCTGCCAGGGAAGCACAACCAGGAGGCTCCAGCAGCACAAGGCTTCTTGCCTCCTAATCACATTCTGTGTAATAACACACATACTGAAAATCTGAGCCTCAAATGCAGGATAAAATACAGTGTTTACAAAGCAGGATGCATACTAGAAGAGTCTAGGGATACAGCACAAAAGCAACAGGAAAAATGTGAGGAAACTCCAAGAAGAAATATTTTTACTAAATAAAAGGTATTTTTAAAGCTATACTTGTAATAATGCTCATCACTGAGAGACTCCTTCAACACACTTCTTATACCTTAACTAATTTTCACGACACTCCTGGGAAGCAAACACATCCATATTAATAATCCCCTCAAACAAGGGGGGCGAGCGGGACAGACAAATGATGCCACTGTTGTATGGCCAGGAGAGAAGCCAAAGTCAGTGCTGGGGCCAGAGCTCAGTCAAACCTCCTGAGCATTTTAAATGCAAACCTACTTCCCTTGTCAACTGTTCTACTGTCATCACACATTTTGGAAAATAAAAGCCCATGCCACAGACGGGGACAGTGACTTCAGCTCACTGCTTCAGATCCCATCTACTCGTTAAGCACCTTCCGCCCACCCTGGTCCCCTGCCCTTTGAGACAGTGAAGTATCTTCTAGTGGGAGCTGTTCTGCTCAGAAGAGCATCAAACAATGCAAATAAAGCTCATCATATGTTGTTTGTTTCCCCATCCTCTCTGCGGGAGAGAAGCATGTGCAACAGTTGTGATGTTTTTTAATAAACCCATGTTTGCAGGCAGTGTGGCACAACAAGAACCCAACGTACAACTGCTAAGAACACAAATACCAGCATACGTGTTTATGTGGATGGCAAAGGCAAAGCAACACCCTCACACCCGAACCTGCCTTGGTTTTGTCACTGTCCTTTGCTTTCATTCATGGTCCCACTGACCTGAGCAAGCACTTGTTACATGACACAGGTTTTTGACAGAGTGGATTAAGACACAAAGTTCTGCTGTGCCAAGGAAGCAACGCTGCCCGGTGCAGTCTTATCTTGAAGCCTTGTTAGGTCTTCTAGCTATCATATGCACAAAGCACTTCCCTGAAGACAAAAACATTGAACATGAAGCAGGAGGCTGACAAAATAAAGAAAAACTTGGCTGGGTTGCAGTGGGTACAGTACAATGGGTACAACCCATCTTTCTCTTCCCAGTCCTGCCTAAATGCTGAGGACTTCGTAGAATCACTTAGGCTGGAAAAGATCTCCAAGTTCAAGTCCAACCATTAACCCAGTGCTGCCAAGAACACCACTAAACCATGTCCCTAAATGTCACATTTTGGAGGTTGACTCTAATAATGTTTCTCGTACAAGAGTGCTCAACCTAATTTTATTTCAGGCACAATTGTAATACAACTATTTTTTATTAAAACACAGAATTAGTGGCTAACTTAACAAAATAAAAATGGCCATGAAATTCAGAATCAGGGTATTCATCAGCAAAATCAGTGATTTTTTGGCTCAAGCTCTCCCCAAATGTAAATTCACTTACACTGACAAATGCCATAGAATTACAACTCTGGCCTACTGGCTAAATAAAGTCAATGTGATTCCAAATGATTCAAAGGGCCAGGAGTTGGACTTGATGATCCTCGTGGGTCCCTTCCAACTCAGGATATTCTACGGTTCAGTAAAATTCCAGAACTCCTGTGCTTACAGAGACTCTCTACCCTGCACATACATTCAGAAACTAAGTACAATATATAGAGGTAGTAAACAGATTTGTAATGGGTGTCACTTATCCCTGTCAACTGCGCTGATGAATAACACTGCTAACATGGCTCACATCACCCACCAACTACAAATCACAGTCTTCCCATGTCCAAAAGCCACGTGCTTCTCCAATTATTGCTCAAAACTAATTGTCAGAATGTCATTTTCAGTCAGCAGTTTCTTCTTCCTTCCTCCTCCTCCTCAATATATCCCTTCTCACGTGTTCCCCACAGCACCTGACTTGCTCAGCCACCTCCCTCCCCCCTCCCTTACACACCCAGGCATCGTGTCTTAGACCTAATCTCTCCTCACAGCTTTTGAGCAGAACTCTTCCAGGCAGCTGACATTTAAATAAGCTCTGTATTGACTTTCCTCTGCTGTATCTCAAGTCCTCCTTGTTTTCCTTATGTTCATATTCCGACTCAGCTGCCGTGCAGCTCCTTCCGCAGGTAACGGCAGCGCAGCCGGACTGATAATCAATAAATACCATCACCCTGCAGCCCCTCAGAGACAGAGCCCACAAGGAGATTCCCCTCTCTTCCCATGCATATTCACTATTCTGGATAAACTTCAAGAAGCAGGAGAAGGTTCCTCCCAAATCTGCAGTATGTTTCAGACAACACGAATCCTGTGAACTTTCCTTTAACTCGCATTAAACCGATACAACTTTTAATTAAAAAAGTAATTTTGAAAAATTGCTTGTGCGGTGCAGAAGGTGATGTTCACACAGCATCACTGATCCCTGGAGTTCCGCAGCCTTGAGTTTAATAAACTGAATTTTCAAAAGTAAACACAGCTTGCATCAGCACGAACCTTCTCTTTTAGCCTAATATTTTCCATCCGTTCCTCGTTTAGCCAGAGGAGGAGGTTTTCAGAGCTAAACATCGCATGGGTGTCACTGAACTGGAAAGGGAGACAATTCCCAGGCATTGGAGCTTTGTCCAACAGCCAGCTGAGGAAGCCCTGCCTCTGATGGAGGGAGGGAGGGAGGGAGGCAGGGGAGACGCCCCTTCTCCCACCCAGGGGGTCACATCCACCCCCAGCACCCGCAGGGCTGCGGGACAAGGGGCTCCAAGGCACAGCTGTGGGAGCTGAGGGATAAAGGCACAGCCCACCTGCTTCTTGGTGAAGGAAACTCCAGAAAATTTACACCTGAGCCTCTGCAACCCCACGCTCACACAGCAAGCTCTGCCTCCTACAACTGTAAGTCAGGATCTATTTTGCTTAATTCGTATTTTCCTGTAGCAGGTGACCCAGCAGGGGGGGAGGGCAAAGGGCAGAACAAAAGCAAAATAAAAATCAAACCAAAATATCTTGCCCTAGGCAGAAACAAGTAAAAAACACTCTCAGGTTTCCTTCTGTTTGTTTTTATAACTGTTTACCTGGTCTTTTTGCAAGTTCTTTTAAATGAATAATTTGAATTATCTTTAATCCAAGACTTCCAAAAGATGCTCCATGACAGTAGGTGCCATTTCCCCCTTTTCTCTCCTTTCTCCCTTATCAATTTATCCCAATTATCCTATTGCCCAGCACACAAATGAGTGCTAGGAAGTGAAGATTCTGGGGTTGGTTTCAGAACTGCATTTCTAGCAGGTCATTAATTGTCCCATGAAATAGTTTGCTCCTCTATACAACAGGAGAGGTGGGTTGTGCAGCTCTATCCATGGTTATATAACAAATACTCTGTGAATCAGGGCACACTGCGCTCATCTGAAACACCAGGCATTCTGTTACTATATAAAAATAAATATAACATCGACCATTTTCACTCTACTTCCATTTCTACTATTTTAAAACTTCTACTGTTGTCAGAAATACCAAAAGGAGAACACTTCATGTTCTCATGCCCGTTCCACCAGGAAATGATCGGCCTGAATGCAATTTTTTTCCTTCTGCTGAAACCCAGTGTATTTCTAACTGTATCTCCTCACTCAAACCTTCACAAGAAAGCGACTTTAAAGGTGTTGTTTGCAGCTGCAGTGACATAAACACTGAAACATCCAGTACCACCCATGCTGAGCGAGGTATTTCCTCTTCACATCCCTTAACTCTGAGCATCACCCCTGATTATCCTGCAAAACTTAATTGTGGAACACGTTTTATTAAATACACATTTGGGTTTGGTCTCAGTTCCACAAATACTTAAGCATGTGCCTAAACATTAAGTTCAGATTTTAGGCTGTCTGGTAACACATTCAACAAACTCCAGAAGATAAAACACATTCATTCTTTATCTGAAGAGCTCCACTCCACAGATCAGCCTTTCAGAGATGTGCCAGCTTCGACTCTAACAAGCTCTTCACACTTTTTTAAGACTAATAGGCTCCACATATTCATCTCCAAAGGGTATAAATTCCCTTCCTCTCTTTCCCTTTTAAATATGTCAGGCAACATTACAAAAAATAACATCTGTGCCACAGTTATGCAATAAGCAGCACGAGAACCATGAAACTGCACTTAATAAAGAGTGGGCTGAATTAAAAAATAAAACAACAACGACAACAACAAAAAAAAAAAACAGGAAAAGAAAGTTTAAAAGTTCACTTTTAAACCTTGAGACTGGGGAGGTTTTCAGCACTACCTCTCTTTCTCTTCCTTGCTTATTCTAAACTCCCTGTTCTGCTGTCCTTCTTCATTGGCTGTTAATGGGAGGCCTGAATATACAGGCCATGAACACAGCACCATCGGACTGAATCTGGCTGGAAAGGGCTGAAGCATTCAGTAAGAAGGTGAAGAATCCCCAAAGTGGTTTTACTATGTGTGTACATTTTGTCAGAGTATACCAACAGCACCATATATTCTTTTCTTGCAACACTTAGCAAGCCTTCTCTTCTCATAAATATAGGTCAACAGAGCTAAACTCTGTTTTTTGTCTCAACTCCCACTTTAAATGCATAAAAAATTAGATTTTTAGGGAGCAGAATGAAAGAAGTGGTGTATTTTATGCTATTATATACCCAGCCAAGGATCCCAAAGGCTTTGTTTGGGCTTTAAAAACAAAACAAAAACCCTTGGCATTTGTCAGACTAAAACCATTTTTCTTTGGTCTTTGCACAACCATCCTTTCCAGATTTGAATAAACAACATCAAACAAATTATTCTGACTTCCATTACCATGCAATGCACAGAAGTTGTTCAAGGAGAGACAAAGCAATGTGTAAAACACTTGGGGACTCCAAGGAGCATCCTGCATAGCCACCATCAGATCTGGAAATACTCATTCCACCCTCTCCACTACCCTCTTGTTATTTAAGCAGCCCTACATTGCCCAAAAAAGAAATTACTCAAACAGCACAGAGATCAAGTTTAGGAGCCACCACCACAAGGTATGGCTGTACCTGTAAATACATGTGAGGGGACTGAAGCTATTAGCAAAATGACAAAAATACTGACTAAACACTAAGCTACACATCAAGTTTTCAACCTGACTCTTCATTTACTGCCACTTGCAAATGTAGGTGTGATTTTACACAGCCCCTTCAGCAAATGCCCAGGCCTAACTAAATAACAGAATATAGTATACAATAATATCCTTAAATATAATTATGTGTTATATAAATACACCATATTTTTACATATATTCTGCAAATATAGTAATACCCTTAAACTCTCTTTTGTTTTAACATCAGCCCCCAGAATGCAGGGCGAGAACCTCACAGATGATATTGTCAGCTGCAGATTTTAGATATTTTATGTTTATTACAGGTTGTAATGGGAAAAATAAGCCTTATGCTTTCACATGAGGTTCAGGGCCCCACATTAAGCGTTTCTGATACAATATTTGGACTCCACCAGGCACAAACTTACTGATCACAACCCAGATGAAGACTTTTCCACTCCACACCTGGCAAACAGCTGCAAAGCACAACTGAAGCAGCATTTTCCTCTTCTCCCCATCCTTGAAGCTGAAATGTCACATGTACTGTGTGCTCCAGCATCACCACCCATCCCTGCCCAGGAGCCACCTTCCTCCATTCCTACTCTTGGCTCTTTGCTGGGGTTGAGAGGGTTGGGGTTGTTTCGTTCTTAAGCCACTCATTGTGCAGAACGTCCCCTCCAGACCAGCTGCAGTGGTTAAAAAGTTAATCCAAGATGCTTCTGAATTCATCCTGAACTAACCTTTAGGAAGTCTTAAACCTGTCCTAGTGTCTGTGGTGAGGAATCCAGCACGCACTGGCAGACTGTGCATGCAGAAGCAAATACCATGAACAAGAGAGGAAGGGAGGATGTGGTTTACAGGGAAAAAAAAAGCAGAGAGGGACTGGGATACCAGGGTTTGCTTCACACATGAATTGGAATCAGTAATTCCACACACCAGCAACCAGAACCAGTAATTCCATACAGCAGCAACCACACAACAGCCGATGCATCACTCAACAGCTGACTCTACCTCCAGCTCTGCAGCACAGCCAATACCCATCTTTCCTGCAGAGCCAGAAATGCTTCAGAAGGGTGAAATCAGCACTAAACCCTGTTGATCATTAAGCACCAGATCTTAACAGTCAGCAGAAGAAGGGGGAGCTGTAAGTAGCACTCTTAGCTTCACTCTGTACACAGACATAAACTACAAGCTGAAGGTAAACCCCGACACGCGACTCTGCATTGCCCAATACAGTGATAAACTGTGACACTGAGCCACCAACCCAACCAAAAACTCACCCTTCCAAACCAGAGACTTCTTGGAAATACACTGGACTGCCTGGCCTCCCATTCACCTTCCGAAGGGCTGGCATTTGGAACTGCTGCCGAGGAAGGCACCGCTCAAACCCAGAAAGCAGCAGGCAAGGAATGAGCACAAATTAACGAAAGAAACGGGCAAAATAAACAAAACTCTTTTTCCTGCAGTACAGACTCTCCATCAAATGATAAGCTAACCAGACAAATAAGACAATTAAGTAAGTGAAGGTTACTGGGTTAGGACAAATTATTTGTTCTGCGGGAGGTTTCAGCTGACGGGTTTCTTCGCATTTGCCACGCCTGGCTGGGTTAACACCACGTGGCTCCTCTGCTTCCCAGAAACTCGTAGGCACCGTGGGCTAGTAATGGTCCTAAATGCCACTATTATACATTAGCCATGCTGCTTGTACCATAATCTGCTGAATTTCTGCCCAAGTTGGCACTGAATGCTCAATGTTCTTCAGAATTAATCTCACACACACAAAGAATCTAAGACAAGTCACTACATGGACAGGTGATTTTGATATAGTGGATTTTCTCAGAGACAGACATAAACAAACCATGGGAAATTACTGTGCGTTGCTCCCTCAGAGCCAGCGGTGGCAGGAAGGCAGGAGTTTGCTTGTTTGCTTTAATAGGAGCTGAAAAATTGTGGTCAGCAGCACTTTCCCTTCTGATCTTCCCAAAAATTCTGCCCATCCTTCCACACTAAAGGCACGGCTATCGATGAAGTAAACCTGTCCATGGAATGTAAGCAGAAGCACCAAAAAAACCCACCACATCACAACTTTTTGTAGCTAAAATCATCCCACTCCACAACAGTTTTCTCCACACAAATGAGAACAGAGACCAACGCTGAAGAAGGCAATTTTCATTTTTACTCTTGAGGTTCAGAGAGGGCCAAGGTTACCATTCCGTGAAGCAATATGAAGTAAGACCAAGCATCCACCTGTTTTACCACTAAAATACCAGCATGACCCTTAAATTCATATTCAGAGTATATTAAAACGTGACCTTGCAGGCTACCAGAAAAAATGCTGCTCGCTGGCCAAAGAGACACCAGATTCACCTTGTTCTGGTTAAATTCCCACCCACACCCCTTGTTTCCATGAAGCAGTTAAGTATTGCTCTGAAGTTATTCAACAACTGTGAAGGTCAAGTATTGTCCTACCTGGCCACTGCCAAACAAATGCACCTTTCATGTCAGCCTGTGCTTCAGCCACAGTGTCAAACCCCAGCCAGAGGGGAAAACCACAATGACTGAGTAGCAAAGGGTACACACCTGGTCTGTACAGCACAGCCAGTGCTTGCAGAGGGTCTAACTGACCCAGCAAGAGACCTGAAAGTTGGGGCCAACGCAGTGGATGGGAAAGAATTTTTACTTTTTTTTTAATGTATGAAACTCATAGTTTCAGCTAAAACACGAAAAATTAAAAAAAGAGCTTCACTGGCACTTCTGAAGAATAAAAAAAAGGATTTGGAAGCTTTAGATTTGAAGCTTCACAAGCTTCTTATGAAAAATGCAAGCTTTGAAAAACTTCTGAAGAATTAATATTCTTACTTTGGGCTCTTCTACTGCCAACGGACTATGGATGCTGTAACTAATAAAAAATAATTAATGCCAATAAACAGGCCCTTCATAAGGCTTCAGCTTCTCTCCTTCATCAAAGACTGAAGTCATTCATTGGGACATTACACAGGAAACAAAATTCATCCACAGAGCTTGTCTTTTCCACATTTGATTCTTCTGTGTTGTAACTCACAGTCAAAAACCTTCCAAGTGTGAGGAAAGAAATTTGATTTTTTTAATGAGGACACAGCTCCAAAAGCAACTCCAGAACGTGGCAGAGACCTTCCCTAGAATGGAACTGAGAGCTGGGGGTTTCTGTGCCAGCCCTCCAAAGAGCCCATGAAAGAAGGAGGCAGGTTCTCAGCAGTGCTCAGGTGAGCTCCACCAACGCATACCCTGGCTTTCCTGAAAGTCTGGCCACGTCCTGCAAGATTCACAAGAGCTTTTTTGATTTTTCTGATACCCTCCAACTGACCATCCAAATGCCCTCAAAAATGCAACAGTCTCAGAGCATCAGACACCCCCTCACCAGATTCAACACGGCAGGAGAAGGACAGTGGCAATGCTTGGGTTTCAGCAGGTGAGAAGCTCCTTACCTCAGCAGAGAGGGGAGGTAAAAAATTCCTCAGCTGTTTTGCTTTATTTTAGAAATCCTGACACCTCTCTCTCAGAGGGACTCGGTGGACAAGGGTGTAGCAGCTCCAGACACCAGCAGAGATCACCACAAAGCAGGAAGGACGACCTTCACCCCACGAACCTGCACCCCGCGCTCGAGGAGCCCTGCTGTGGAACACAACCCCACGGAAGCAAGGTAAAAAAGCTGATAGGTTGGCAAAAAAACCTAACTGGTGTCTAGGCCAAGCGTGCAACCCCTGCTGCTCCTGCCAGCTTCAATGACACGCTGCAGACCAGCACTGCAACACCAGGCAAGGTGACACCCAGAAGTCAAAGCTCTCTCAAGACAGAGGCACTCGTGGTCTCAAGCCTAAGGAAAACAGAGACAGCGATCCCAGAAATGACAATGACAATTCAGAGGGGTGTTAAAACTGATTTCCTAAATTAATGAGCTGGGCTCCAAGCAGAAGCATTGCCAGCCCTGTTCGTCCAGAAGAATGTGGTCCTACCCTCCCCCAGGGCAACAGCAGTAAATCTGGATAAGAAGACTGATCAGAAACTTCTAGTGACACATCCACCCATATTTTGAAGACATGGCAAAACCCAAAGAAATAGAAGATCAGTAAAAGGTAACAATTAGCCAGTAGAATTTTCTATCGCAGGAGACTATTGAGACAACAGCTTGGATAAATTAAGCAAATAGGCCATCTCGTAGTAAAAAGCGTTTTCAAAGCTTTGTAAAGGCCAAACAAGACTCCAAATGTGAGCTCAGACTGCTGGGTACAAATTACCTTCTGAATACTTAAGGGTCAGAAGAAAACTTTGCCCAGGGACAGCATCCCCCATCGCTGCCCACTCCCAGATCCCCCCACAGCCAGACCCCTCCTGTGACTGGAGGGCACTGGGCCACAGCCCTGGATTGTTCCCAGAGCTGACGTAGCAGTGCAGACACAGAGCCACCTCATACGTGTCGCTGTTTGGAGCCTGCATAATCACCCAGCTCAGCCCATGCAGGAGCAACACGAGGAACACCTTCTGTACAGAAGAAATGCTCGAGATTTAAAGTTTTAACACAAGCTAACAAACGCCAGGGATGAAAGAAATCCTGGGATGAAAGATCTCCATGACACCTGCTTTGAATAAAAAGACATTGCTACAAAAATATCACAGACCTGCTGGTCTAGAGCCTTTGCTACATGTCATTCCCCAGACATCAATTTGCAATAGAGGCACACAAAAGCAGCATTACACAGATTACATGCTACTCCCCTGAACTGCAAACAAAATCCACCCAGCACTACTGCCACAGTCCAAAGCACCACTGAACCAAAGCCACCTTCTCGTGCTGTTCCTAAGAGGACTTTGTAAGGATAAGGGGTCAATGCTCATTTGCAGAGCTGACAGCTCCTCCTGCAAACTTTGCTCCGGCTCAGCTTTGCCCAACACTCCCCATTTTCCCTTATGTCCACAGCCAGGGAACTGGTGGTGCCAACCCCCTGGCACTGAGAGCAGGACAGGTTATCCCCAATTTCTGCATCCTTCAGGCAAAGCCCACGCCCACACCTGGATGCTCAAACCAGTTCATTATCTTCAGCATCTATAACTCCACCGCTTTCTGCACAACACAACACGTGGTAATGATTTAATGTTTTGTTGCAACGGCACCCAGGAGCCCTAAAATCAAAAAATCAAAAGGCTGAGATCCCACCACGCCCCTCACACCACATACAGGTAACAGATCAAGTGGGTCCCTGTACTGGAACAGCTCAGACCCCCACACAGGTGACACTGCGGGTGTGTACGAGCAGCTCGAAGGAAAGAGGGAAGAGCAAGGTACCAACAAAACATGGTTTGCTCGGTTTTGTGCCACATGGCTCATTTACTCACTGCTGGCAGCTTCCACAAAATCAGGCTCGTCAAGCACCTGACTGTATACACAGGTAATGATTATAAAGCCAACTCAAGCGAGGCTAAAAGTACACAAAGATCCAGCATAAAAATAAAAAAAGTGCAATCCTCTCCCAGGTGGAAAACAGGACTTTGAACGTAACAGGTGGATTATGTAACAATTATTTTGCTCCCAATTCTCAAAATATTATTTTTAAAATACCCTCACAGACCAAAAATCGTCATTACTGAGAAGCAATAGCAAATTTACTCTGTTTAACATCCAGAGTACCCACCTCTCCCAGGGCCAACGACAAACTCAGCTACGACAGCATCTGCACAGCCCCCATGCGAGGACTAGGGCAAAGCCTGGAGTATCCATAGCTCTCCTCCCTGGATTCTGCCCAAGGAAAAGATTATTTCCTAATGCTGCTTTTTGTTTGTGACAGGGCATAAACTTCATGGGGACAGTTCTCTGTTGTGCCTGGGGAAAGCAGTACAGCTGGTTTGTCATCACTCTGGCTATGATGGAAAGGCCTTAATATCCAAAAAATGCACCTCGCATCGATGGTTCTGTCCCACACCAAGGATGCCAACCTGAGCTGGACTCTTTTGTTTGAGAACACTTTCTCCCCACGCCTGTGGCCTCCTCGGTCCTGCAAGCACATTTGAGTCTTTTCATACGTCTCTTTGCAGAGACAGGAAAAAGATACACACGTGATCCATCACAAAAACATCCATGAGGCTTCACCATCTCAGAAGGGGAAGACACCATCAAGGCACTGCCCTACACAGACATACTCCCTGTCCCAGCTACAGAAGTTAAAGCCCACTGGCCACAATCTTTCCCTATTTTTCAATGTGAAAGAGACTCCTCAGCATTCAGAATCAATGTTGAAGTGGGCTGCTGGAGCCTCGCCTCCAAAAGGCAACAGCAAACGCAAAAAAGCAAAAACAAAACCAGAGAAATCCCCCCTCCCCGCCCCCAAAGCCGAGCAGAGGGTGAGGTGCAGAAAGGGAAAGGGGCCCGAGGAGCTCGGGGAAGCCGGCCGGGTGCTCCCCTTTTCTGCCTCCCTTTTATTCCTGCTGAGTGGAGTAACACTTGAACTGGCTCTCTTTATTTGCAGCCGGATATGCGCTTTCAAAGATACTGTACTACTGTGTAGGCCAAGCAGGGACTCTCTTTCTTCCCTTGGTTAAGGCTTTTGGGAAAATAATTATTCACCAGAACTGCCATCGTGAACAGAGCAAGCTAAATCAATGTAGCTTTGTATGGGCCATTGCCACTGCAAAGCAAATACTCCATCAAGACATGGATCAGTGAGAATTTGATCACTAGGAATCCTTATGCACATCTTTGTGTATTTTTAATATCCACCTTATTACTTGGCGTGCCCCTTCCCTCCCCACGCTCCTGCACCCCACCCTCCCCACGGATTCGTCTTGTGCCACTGGCAGCCACGGGGCTTGGCCATGAGATTCACATCAGTAAAAACATCTTAAATACACAGGTTTATTCTCCTTAAAAAATAATAATAAAGCATTGGTGCAGAGCAGATTTATTCACTGAACAGGTTGATTTATTTAACAGACCTGACATACATCAAAACCTACTATAGGCTTACATAATTGTTATCCATTTAGCAGGTCTGGTTTTTTTGGCAAGTATTTGTTTTTCAAAAGTGATTCACTAAAGACTGCTGCCTTCTGCACAGCTCACATACCTTAACAAATGCAGTCTTGCATGGGGTATTAGCTGGAGTGACTTTAAATTGCATCCTACCTGCTTGAGTGCTGCCGTTATTTTTTTTAGTCTCTGTATTATTCCATTACTAAACCGCACCAAAAAAAAAAATAATAAAAAAAAGACAAACAAGAGGCACGAGCGTGTGTAGAGCCACAGACGAGCCCCTTCCCAGCAGAGCCTGCCGCGGGCTCGGTGCTACCGCAGTCCCGCCGTAGCAGCGATCCCAGCAGGTACCTCCGGCCCGGAGTACCAGGATGTTGATGGCTGCACGGAGCTCTCGGGGCCGGCGTGGGGCAGGAGGGACGAGCAACGCGCCGGGCGGAAGCGGGGAAAACCTCCGGGAGGATGGAAGGACCACAGAGCCGTTTTGTTTTCCCGCAAAAGGCTCATTGAGGCCTCGGCTCGCACAGGCGCACCGCTCCCTCCGGCCTCACGCATCCACCCACGGCCGCGAGCCCCCAAATACGCACCCATCCTGCGCGGGTCCCCGGCGGGAGGCGGAACCCCCGGGAGCATCCCCGAGAGCAAACGGATCGCCCTGGCGTTCATCGCCGGTCCCTCACGGCTTGTTTGGGTTCATCTATCGCACAGTGCCTCCCTCGCTCATCGCGGAGCCGAGGATCTCATCCCCCCCTCGCTCCAGCATCCTCCTCGCACACACACACCGGGCACATCCCGGGGATGGCAGCGCCCGGGTACCGACCACACGGACCCGGCGCTCCGCCGCCCGCCAGACAGATGGTTAATTACATTCACAGCCGCATTTTGCGCTAGGATAGAGTTTCAGACAATGAGCCAGTTTTATTTGATTAGCCAGTTCTCTAGTTTAATGCGCGCAGTGACAGCTACTCCCAGCGCTGGGGCGTTTTTTTTTTTTTTAATAAAAATAAAAATCCCCATCCCCCCTCCTTTTATTATGTTTTTGTTCTGGCCGAGGCTGAAGTGAGCGGCCCCCGCGGGGGCCCCGGAGGGGACCCGCTGCCCCCGGGCCCGGCGGGGCGGCGCCCCCGCCCAGCGCGGCACCTGCCCGGGGAGGATGGGGGGGGGGGGACACGGCGCCAAGTTGCCGCCCCCCCGTCACCTCAGACCACCCTCACACACACACACCCCCCGCAACTTCCCCGCAGGCCTCCGCGCAGGCCGGCGCTGCCATCCTGCCATCAGCATCCCCTCCTCCTCCTCCTCCTCCTCCCGCGGTGCCGGCGGGGGGGGGGTGTGCGGATGCGGCTGGGCCGCGGCGGGACTCACCTGAGCGCGGGGCCCGCGCTGGAGGGGGGTCCCCCCGCCCGGCGGGCGCTCCGGTGCCGCGGCGCTCAGCGCGGCTCCTCCATGCGCCCGGGGCCCGGCGCGCGCAGGTGGACGCGCCCGCCCCCGGCCCCCGCCTCCCGCCCGGCCCCCGCCCCTTCCCCCTTCCCCCGCCGCCGCCGCCCCACGGACGGGCCCCCCGGCCCCGCGTCCCTGCGCAGGGACGGGCGGAGGGCGGGAGGGAGGATGGGGGGGGGCGGCTCCCGCCTCGCCCCGCCGCCGCTGCCGCCGCCTCCTCCTCCTCCTCCTCCTCCCGCTCGCCGCCGCCGCCGCCCCCCCAGGCCTGCGCCCATTCAGGAGGTGCCGGGCAGCGCCAACGCTGCCATTGTTCGCTCGGAGCGGGACCGGCTGCCGCCCGCTCCCCGCATCCCACACACAGACACACGCACCGGGAGCGCGCACCGGCCATAAAGGGCGCGCGGCCGCGGCCCCGGGCCCGGGCAGGTGCCGGTGCCGCCCCGGGAGCGGGGAGCGCACCCTCGGCGGGGATGCGGCACCCGCGGGCAGGCAGGGACGGAGGACGGGCCCCGCCGGGAAGGGAGGACAGGCCCTGCCGTGCCGGTAGGGAAGGGACAATGGGAACGGCCCCGGGGGCTCAGCCGGAGCCCGGGAGTGAAACTCGCTCCCAGCGCAGTCCATCCGGTTTAATTCTCTACAGTGGATATGGGAATCACCTTAGGGCTTGCAACAGCCCGTCTGATTTGTTTTCATTATCAGGTTATTAATAACAGCGTCTAAAAGTATGCTTTACCTTCAGATGCCCATTCAGAGGAGGAGGCTGCCTCATCTCAGGATGGCTCCGGACTTGCCGAGATGCCGGGCACGCAAAGGGAAGGCAGGGACGCACCAGACACAGCCTTTTGCGGAGCGGGAGGGCGGCAGGAACAGGCAAGGCAGGAGCCTACACCTACCCAGTGGGGGAGCTTACAATATACAGCCCTTTTCGCAGGACCCCCAGGGCAGCGCGGAGCCCTGCAGCCCTGTTTCTCTGTGACACCCTCACACGTGCACCACGGCCCAAGTTACTGCACTGGGGACTGGAGGAAACTTTTGTTATTCCATTTCTGAATCAACAATATGGTTTAACAAATAGAAGGCAAACTAGACACACCTATTTTGACTGCAATGGAAAAAATGCAAGTTGAGTATCAGCCTTTTATTTAATTTCACTTCGATATTTAAGAGAGGTTCCTAGTTTTAAGTTACCACTTGAGTTCATGTGAAATTTTGCTGCCTTTGCATCTTAAACAACAGGTACAGTCTACAATATTGATTAGGTAATACTGTGACTAAAATATTAAAGTATCAAGCACTTTAGTCCTTTTTCCCACAGCAGTGGAGACCCCCATACATGCAGTAATGAAACAGGAACAGCACATGGAATGCTCTCTGAATTCGGAACACCTTACACATCAACCTGCAAAATAAGCAACTAATCTCATTTGTCCTTCATTAAGAGTGGTACCCAGGACATGCCATACAGCACATGTGAATAAATTATTGATTCCCACTGTGTTAGGACTCACAATTGAAGGGTTATACCCTGTTGGAGAAATAGAGACCAGCAATAAGTGATTTGACCAAGGCCACAGAGTGAGGCAGTGTCATAGTGGGAGCACTTCCCAGTCCTATCCTGAGTTAGGGTTTTCCTCTCCAGCCTCACCACATTCCTGTGGGAATTGCACACTTCAGTCCCTGTACCTTTACATACTTGTAATGCTGCATTTTATTTCACTCCCCCCCTTTTCTTGATAGAAAGATTCAATTAATATAAATCGAGGTCAAGTGAGACAGCACACCTGGCAGTGCTCACTAAAATAAACACACAGGTGGTGGTCATGAACTGCTTTCCAAATGTCACGAACTCAGGGTGGTTTTGCCCTCAGTCTCTCCCCCTGGCACACTCACATACGGGCTGTTACCTTCCAAAGTGCCACCAAAGGCACACAAGTAAATCTGGCAGCTCCTCTGCTGAGGCACCTCACGGGACAGGAATTACATGGCCAGAAGCACTGGGACACCAGCACCTGGTCAGACCCACCCCAGCTCCCTGTGCCTTTGGAGAGGAGCTGCAGGTGTGCCCGGGGCTGGAGGTGATGGCAATCAGCTGAGTATAATCACCAAGGTGAGATTAGACCTGAGCGTGGGGAGAGCCTCGTGGAGATGAAAAGACGCATTCAATTAAATGAGTGTTGCACCTGGATCCAGTTTAGAAGACGACAACCCAAGTATTTATATAAGTGCTGTATTTTAGAGGGAGCACAAACATTTTAAGGCTTAAAGATTATCCTTGGAGCTGTGATACGACATAATGCCTTTAGTTTCAGTTGTCCACACCACTCATTTAAGGTCCTTCAGTTACAGAACCACCACAATACTGATCAATCGGCAGCACGACATTCTGCACAGCATCCCGGGTGATCTGAACAACTGACAGTCTGTGCACTGGGATCTCTTCATGAACTGCCACAAACAGATGTGGAGGGTGCACTGACATGATGGAAGCACAGCTACACACCTTGGCTGGGTATTAATTTTCCAGGCTGTCAAATAGAGACTCGCAGGTGCGAGAACAAGGTGCTAAGAAAGCTCCTTTTGGCAGGAGGAGATGAGCAGCCCCCCGAGCGAGGAGCGATTGCAGTGCCAGCCCCGCCTGGCTCTGCCCTGCTGCTCCTCCTCGCTGCCCTCCCACCCTCTCCGGTACCGCCCCGCTGCAACGGGCATCACAGCCACTCACCACAGCCTGTGCCACGGAGCAGAGCAGACATTGACATCTGGCACATCCTTCCAGCTGTCTTCACACAAAATCCATGTGCCCAGACATGGGAGCCTCTGCCTGCTAGGAAGCAGGAGTTGGGTCTAAAGTAGAAGAACGAGGGTTATGGCAAGAGGCCAGTGCTGTGGTCGTTTCCAGTTCTCCAAGTGCCCATTTCCTGATCATTCCTTCTTTCCATCATCATTCTTTCTTTGGTGCATGGGACCTTCACTGCAGCACACCCAATAAGCATTAAATCCTTCATTTGGCATGGCCCAAATAATCTCTGCCATACACAGTCCCCCTGCTAAACCAGAGGTTCAACAGAGGGTTCTGGTTTGCCTGTGGCACAAGTACGACACAAATGTGACTTTCAAAGACCTCAAATCTCACACTCTCAGGTGAGCCTGGAAAAGCATGCTTCAAGCAGAAAGCTGCCCAGGTGATGTGAGCCTTAAAAACACACAGGAAATGCAGCAGGACAACGGGAGGCATTACCCTCCTATCCCATCCTACCACAGAGGGCTGGAGAGGATTTCTTCCCTTTGTCAGCATTCCAGAACCAACTTCTGAACAAGAACAGTGTAACATAGACTGCTGGCAGTAAAGGGAAGCACTCTGGGAGGCAGGATGGGGTTTTGATTCAGGTGAGTGAAGGACTCACCCTCTCACCTCCCCCTTCCTTCCCAGGTCCTGATGTGCAATTCCAAACCAATCCTGGGCCGTGGGCAATAACGCTGAGCCTGCAAACAGGGAGTCCTTCTGACTGAGGCTGAAGCAATTCCTGAAGAAGAAACAAAGCTGGAATCATGAACTGTCACAGGCTGAATTTCTCCTTTCCTCTCTGGCACACCCGGCAAGCCCTAGAGCTTGGTCAAAAAACCATCCCAACCCCCCCAAAGCAGCTGCTCAGGGTGAACCCCCCTGGCTGCAGACACACTCCCCCAGCACTCCTGGCTGTTGGCAGCCCCTTCTCGGAGCACTGTCCCAGAGGAGCTGCAGGAACAGTGCTGCTGCTTAGTCCACACCTTCTCTTGGCCCTGATGCTCCACACACACTCAGGACAAGCTCAAGGCTGTCGCTGACCTTGCTGGACGAGACAAATTTCCAACAGGCCTGACAGAGCTCTGGAGGGACAGAAGGTGAGGAGGCTCCCTGAGTAGTCTCCAGGCCTCTCCATTCCTTGACAGGCTCCTTGCTCCACCAAACACCCAAAAAACACCCAACCCTGCCTCGCAACTCCTTCACAAGGTTGAAAACCCCACTGTTCAAGTCAGACAGTTCCAGCAGGTTCACAGCCCCCGAGGCTCCCCTGGCCCCACACAACATTCAACTGCTGCTGACAGGCTCTGATCCCCCCAGCCTGCTCCCCCCATCTCCCTCCCAACATTTCAACTTCAAATTGCAAATCTCTCTCTACATTGTGCATTTCTCTCACCACATTTCCATGGCCAAACCCCTCACTACTGGCGGCTCCTGAACAGCAGGAACCAAAGTTAAGAAAAGCTCCCGCCTGTGCCTGGGCCAGGGCGAGAGCTCTGCAGACAGAAGGCTCTGTGTGCTCTCACTCCCTTGGCAGGAATAACAACCTCGGCCACTTCAGGGGAGAAAGGAGAAAAAAAACCAGAAAGGGAAAAAGAAAAGCCACCAGGAACAACCAAAGAGGCTCGAGCGTGGCCTGGTGTATTTGCAGTGAGCCAGAGCACAGGTTAGAGCAAAACCTGGAGAAGGCAAAGGGATCAGGACATGACAAATCTAAAGCTGCTCTGGATTCACTGTAGGTTTGATCTACTCACAGGCAGTAAATCCATGGCCCAGGTGAGGCCTCTGCTGTGCACTGGGCTGATGAACTGCAGAGGGGCAGGAGATGGTTCTGGGTATCCCAGAGTCCAAACCCAGTTGCTGCTTTGGCCGAGGTGGCTGGCACCTGGAACTCCTGAGTGAAGCTGGCAGGGCCCAAAGGCTGACCAGCACTCTTTGGTAACAGTGGAAACTCAAATTCTGTTTGACATTTCCATCCTTCCTGTTGTGCTGTGGGTCTGTCGGAGGCAGCTGCACAGACCAGCAGAAAGCCAAGTGCTCTTTACTGCTGATGGAGCTGTCACTTAGAGTGTTCTATAAATTATGTCCTTTCTTTAGGAAACATGGAGCTCTTTGTGCCTGGAGACACCTTGTGCTTTATGCTCTTGCTTCAAGTGCAGAGGATGCTTCAGTGGTGAGCAGAGGTCCCCACTGGGGAGGGCAGAGATGGTGAAAAGGGTTGTTTTGAACCCTGATGGGGCAACCACGTACCATGGCCACGGAGCTCCTGCCATCCCCAGTGCTGCTTGGCCAGCCTTCGAAAATAAACCCAGCCTTAGAGACATGTGTAAAGGTGAATTCCTCTGGCCAGCAAAAGTGGATGTTCAGGGACATCCTGAAACTGCTTCCTGAGGCACTGACACCTCGGTGAGTTCCAGGAGCTGGTTTGCAATTCCCCTCTGCCTCAGCCTGCACAACACTGAGGTTCAGCTCTCTTTAAGCCCCATCTAATTATGCAATTTAACTGCAGCAAGAACAACAGTTTTGCTGAATATGCAACAGTCTCCTGATTGTATTTTGATGTGGGGAGAGAGAAGGAAAAGGCTGTTTTGTTTAAAGTTCAAGCATTTCTACAGGACTTGTCTGATGTGGAGAAGACAGAGCCCTGTCTCCTGGGTCTGAAGTCACAGACTTTTTCCTGGTGTGTCTTGGATGCATCCACACCTACCTGAACAGAAAGGAACAAACCTTGGCATTTTTCCTGCCCATTTTTCTTCTGGACTGTAGTTCATTAACTCCAGTAACGCAGTTTCATTAATGTGCATTAACCAATGACTTTCCCATTACCGCTGCTGTCTCCAATCAAAGGCTCATTTATGGAAAACAAGGGCAGAGGGAACAACATGCTTTGGCAGCTGGAAGATCATACGCCCGAACCCTCCGTCTTATATTTTTACGTTAAAGTATCACGAGCTATTACCATATTTTTCATTATTATTTGTGGCACTAAATACTGCAGCTCCCAGTGCCAGATGGCGAATATTCAGAATAAAAATATTGCAAGGCCAATCTTAGAAAGACTCGATGGGAGGGTAACAGCACATATTCATCCTCCTCTCTTAATGCACATAGTTAAAATATTAGCAGACTTAAAATCTGGTTTTCCAATTTAGAGGACTCACATATTACAGAATGATATGCATGCATATATACATATATTTAAATATGCACACAGAAAAATTTTAATTTCTTTCCATTTTATTTGCATGTTTCAAGGGTCTTAACATAATATGGGCACATCTTCTTTCACTCTTCACAAGGTTATTTTAACCAGTAAAGAAAACCAAATAGTTTCGAAATGGAACACAAGCAAAAACCTTTTCCCAGAAATTGTTATTGGTACAAAATACTTCTTTTTAATATATAAACAGCTTGAGTCCTAAACTTAACCAGATGGAAACGTGCCTACAAAGCATTGGATCTAATTCAGAAGAGACTGACAGCCAACAGATGAGCCAATTTAGCCCATCCCATGCCAAAAATGGTCAATCATGTTATCTTACGTGTGACTCGACTCTGGCAGATGCCAACTCTATCCAAACAACTTCAAGCATCTCTTTGGAAGACTGGATTATTTTACACACACTTTTAAAAAATCATAATAATGCTTGATTTTTCTGGAAATGTTCCACTTAGTTTCAGCATTTTCCCAAGAGATTTTTATTAATTTATTTTAAGGATAAATCTTTTTATGTTATAGCCTAACAGAATAAATGCTTTCCAATCCAACAAAGCCTAATTAAAAAATTCCTAAATTGCAGTTCAGTGACAGACCCCCATTTATTTAAATATTCATACAAGGAAGGCTTTACACCTGTGCAAACCACTTTAGCTTCTTCCTTAAGCCAAATATTTACTTTCAGCAACACAAAGAAACACAAGAGTAAGTACAAACTGAAGGTACTTCCTGCATCCCTCATCACCTTCCTCAAAATTAAGAGTAAAGTTAAAATTGAAGGACTTTTTTTTTTTATGGTGAGTGATTACAACCAAGGGGTTTTCATAATTTGTAATTCATAATTTCTCTGTGGATTTTTTTTTCCTTACTTTCCAGAAGACTTATGGACAGACACACTGTTCATCTGCTTGCCACTGCAACAGGAAAGGAATTCCACCTCTGCCTCCTCTGTAACCCACACACTGGCCAATATAGTGCTGGTATGCTGACTTTTTTCCCTTCTTGCCCCTAATTTGAATAAGAATAGTAAAAAGGAAAAAACCCGACTTATTCAGTGATTAACCCGTCCTAACAGCATAGGACCATTCAATTCACCTCCAATGCATCACATCCCTGGAGTTAAGCCCTGTATCTGCTGTCAGCTTGGGCTCTGCTTAAGCTCACTCTGAATTTTAGCTTCCCACTAACACCCTGGGAGGTCTCAGGTGATGAGATTTCTCCCTCTGTTAGACTGAGAGCTGCAGAAACCAGTGTAAACACCTTTCACAGGACACCTCGAAAGGCCACATTTTAAAAGATGAACATTTTCAAATCTCTTGTTTCCAGAGAGAGCAGTGCCAGCTTTCCTGCCACAGCAGAGGGCAGCGGTTCTGCTCAGAGCCTGTAGTTTGGGTTGTCTTCTTGACAGTCACACACAAAGTTGCAATTTCATTTTCCATTTGTACAGGAGGTAATTGCTGTGCCTGTGTGAAGTGACCTTCCCGCACACGGCACTCGGGAGCCAGGCAATTATCCACAGGACTCACAGCAACCTCTCCATTTCCAACCTTTTTATAGAGCCCTTTGTGATGACAGTCCCACAATTTCGAGATCCACAGGCATTCATCTAGGCTGAAGTCTGGACATTTGGAAGGTTTCAGAGATCTTCCTTACAGGGCTAACATAAATCTCAGCCGTGTGATCATTTCCTTACCTTGTTCCTGCTTCTCTCTAACAAGACGGTGTCAAGGTGTGTGTGACCAATGAACTTGACTGCAGGTCAAGCTGGACGTTGGACAGCAGGCAACTCTCACAGAAAACGTCAGACACATTAAAAAGATTCACTTGTGCACTTCTCAGGCATAAAACACTCAGTTTTCAGTGGATGTGAAAACACCAGGGTTTAGGTAACCACACCCTGCTCACATCAAACTTGTCCCTAACTAGTCCTAGCTAGTTTGTAGATTATAGAATCGTGAAATCATAGAATCATTTAGATTGCAAAAGACCTCCAAGATAGAGGATTTGTAGATTATATTGTTCTTGTACCTTGGCAGCACATAGGGCTCCACTTTAGAACCATTCCAAGATGTTTCAGGTAATCTTTACAAAGCATCGTATTTCTGACCATTTCAGAAACAGATCAGCCCATCAGTGTGACTGATCCACAACGATCCCTGTGGTTTGATGTGCTGCAGACCGATCCACAATGATCCCTGTGGTTTGATGTGCCACAGACTGATCCACAACTGATCCACAATGATCCCTGTGGTTTGATGTGCTGCAGACTGATCCACAAGGATCCCTTCCCAGGCTACATCGTGGAGCAGCTTCAAGGTGACTCATCAGTGGGACCAGAGATGCTCTGTCCTGAGGCTGGTGGGAAGGTATGGAACCCTTGAAAAGAACCACAAACTGCTGGAGAAGCCTTTGGAAAGAACGGAAAAGTTAAATTTTATCCTTTAGGTGGGTTTGGGTTTTTTAAATAATAATTATTAATTTCCTCTGTTTATGGGTCAGTGAATAACTCAACACCTTAATCAGTCTCAGACAGGCTTATCCCAGCTTGTCTTCAGTTCCAGATAAATCTCTGGCTGAACAGCAAGAGGCAGCTCAAGACAGTGCAAAGGGCTTCCCTTCATACTTGTTTCCACACTCACAGCCCCTGCCCACCTCTGTTGTATGGTCTGTGATTCAAGAACTGGGTCTGCGATGCAAAAACTGTGCTGGCAACACATGGTGATTCAGCAAGTACAGTTTTTTCCACAGCCATGTTCTTTTTTGCACCCATTTTAAAGAGCAGAACTGGCTGATGTGAGTTGTCTGTGCTGCCACTACCTGGTAAACCAATGTTTCCTTCCGTTTCTGTGCCGCCGCTCCACCAGGTCTTACAGCAGGTTCAGCAAGGAGAACTTTAGACTGAGCGTGCCTTAAAACAAGTAGATGTTGCCTACAAAACACGTAACAAACTTTGTTCCACTGCGAGGAACCATAGACTTCAATCCCAGGGCAAAATATACCATCCAGCAGGGAACCTTCTTGTAGCAAGACACAGCTCTTCTACTGCACCGATCACACTTACGCATCTCGCGCGTTCAAGGCCGCCTGCACTTTGATGACATCGGTGCACCTGGAGTTTACAGCTCTCCTGACACTGCCCATTTCGTTTTAAATCGTGGCTGAGTTGCTCTGACCCACGAAGCCATTAGCCAGCGTTCACTCCCCACACAGCCAGTGCTGGGCACCCCAAGCACTCAGCACCGAGGGCTCCACAAGGCTCTGCTGCCTCCTCTCCTGCTCCTGCAGAGTTCACAGGCCAACTGTTTTCACTTCATTACCTCCTGCAGTCAGGGAGAAATAATCTGTTGAGAAACTTCTTTTTAATTTGGCTCAAGTATTCAAACGTGTTCTGGTCATTTATAAATAGAAATTCACCTGAAGGATGGCACAGGTCCTCGAGGGACACTGTTGGCTCCCGCTCTGGAACACAGCCACTCCCTTCCCATGAAATACTGCTCACATCTCGCTGCAGTCAGTAGGAATAAAAACAAGTGTGTTTAACAGATGTCACAAACTGTTCCCAGGCTGTCACAGCTTTCCAACATTTTCCAGTGGATTGTTATTACCAGATCCCTGTAAATCAGCAGCGAGCGGTGCCGCCTCTGACTCCGCTCATCCCGTCCCGACTGATGACGTGAGCTGTCAGACTGTAAACTCAGAGTTGTCAAATAGCTATAATTTGCAGATTTAGTAAAAGAGCTTAACATTCCTTTGAGTAAAGTACTTAAGAGATGTATTCCATGGGATTTATGGGCTGTGAAAGTCTGTGTGGTTTTTAGTTAGAGCAGGATCTCCATAGGACGGCTCCAGTGTCAGTAAAGCAGCTTTGGCCTAAATCAGAGGCTGCCATTAGACATGAGCTTATATTCCACTGAAGGAAATTCCACAGAGACTCTGATATCAAGTCTGAAAACAGCCATTTGGAGGATTTGCTTTTCTAGACACCTATTTGAATCACATGGACATTTATTTGCTGGAGCTTGACTGCTTCCCAGTAGACTAAATAACAGTCTGAAGTTCTGAGCCTTAAATTCAAATAAAACAAAGCCCACAAAATAATCAGCAAAACCCACTTCTTGTCAGCTTCTGGACCTGATCATCCACTGAAAAGTAGTTTTCTGCATTTCCATTTTGGTTTCACAAGTGTTATTTGCATTTGACTTGCTGTCAACGATTCCTGTGCCATTTCCATTGGGAAATCCTTTCAATGCTGCAGCACAGTTTCCATTGTTCCCTGTTTCTCCTTTTAACTGGACATACTTAGTACATATATATACATACCAGGGCTTGGTGGCTTTACCTGTATGAATTAGGAGTTGAGAGCATTACTCACCTGTGAATTCCATACACATCTCCTGTGAGAGGACACAAAGTGCTGTAAACACCCCTCACTAGCACATTCTGCACACATGGCTCTTGTGCCAATCAATGCTTCCCAGCGTGAGGCCATTGCACCATGGAAGTATCCAGCTGAATTTAGCAGAATTAGGGGAACTTGTGCACAAACCTAGGACACAAACTGAACAAAGTCCTTGAAATGTTTAAGCAACTTTCAGCCATTTTTTGGTACAACAGATTTTGTGACTTGAGAATCCAATACCTGATGGAAATGTCAACCATGAGTTTTGCCAGGACCATAGCTCAGAGCAATTGCTTTTAAAAAAACCACCTAATGGGGTATGATGAGGGGTATGATCCCATGCTGAGATTCAGGAGGCCACATTTTAGCCACAGAGTTCTACATTTGGTGACAGAAGGTTTCTGTGGTCAGTTGAAGATTTCTAACATCAAAAATTCCAGGGACTTGATAAGAAGTGATGGAGACTAAATTCAATCACAGCACATACTGGAGCAGCACAGCAGTGAAGCACACCTTCAACAGACAGGTTTGCTCTTTGCAGCAGCACAGGGTTCTGGTAAACACTGATTTGTGGTGGACAGGACATTCCAACTGATCTTTGCACACTGTGGGAATCAGTACATGCACCGCTGCCTGCAAAGCTCCCTGGCCATTTTGGAAGCACAGCTACACAACCCATCACATGGAGAGGGGTTGCTGGAAATGAAACCTGTGGAACTCAAGTTAACACTGGAGCCACCGTGGGCAGGGACCACCTGGAGCAGGGTGTCCTCAGCAGCCAGTGCTCTTCAACATCTTCATAAATGATGGGGCTGGACTGGAAGGGACACTGAGTGAGTTTGCAGATGATACAAAACTGGGAGGAGCTGATGAGTCCCTGGAAGGCAGGGAGGCCCTGCAGGGAAACCTGGACAGATCAGAGAGCTGGGAATCACCAACCACAGGAAATTCAACAAGGGGAAGGGCTGGATTCTGCCCCTGGGATGGGGCAACCCCCGATGGATGGACAGACTGGGAATGAGAGGCTGGAAAGCAGTGCTGGGAAAGGGCCCTGGGGGTCCTGGTGGTGCCAGTTGGCCCTGAGCCAGCAGTGCCCTGGCAGCCAGGAGGGACATCCCTGTCCTGGGGACATCAGGGAGGGGATTGTCCTGCTCTGCTCTGCCCTGGGGCAGCCTCACCTCAACATTGGGGCAGTTTGGGGGGACACAATGGAAGGAAGGGATTGAGCCATTAGAGAGTGTCCAAAGGAGGCCACGAGGATGGGGAAGGGCCTTGATTTGAAGATGTGGGAGGACACTGAGGACACTTGGTGTGTTCAGCTGGAGCAGAGGAGACTGAGGGGAGACCTCACTGCAGTTCCAATTTCCAGGGCAGGGGCAGAGGAGGGGCAGGGACTGAGCTCTGCTCTGGGGGGACCAGGGACAGCAGCCAGGGAATGGCTGGAGCTGTGTCAGGGCAGGCTCAGGTTGGATCTCAGCAAAAGGTTCTTCCCTCAGAGGCTGGTTGGGCACTGCCCAGGCTCCCCAGGGCAGTGGGCACAGCCCCAAGGCTGCCAGAGCTCCAGGAGGGTTTGGCTGATCCTCTGGGGCACAGGGTGGGACTCTTGGGGATGGGCCTGTGCAGGGCTGAGGGTTGAACTCGCTGATCCTTGTGGGTCCCTTCCAGCTCAGCGTATTCTGGGATTCTGTGTTTCAGGTGATCTGAAGCCCAAACTGGAACGTGCAGGTGCCGTGGCAGAGCTCCCCAAGCAGCATTTCCCAAAGCAAACCTCTCCCTGCAAGACAGTGGGTACAGAGGTCCAAAGTCAGTGCAAGGGCCTTCACCATATCCCACCAAGGTCACCTGAAGAGTCTTTGGAGGCAGCACCCCTCCATAGAACACGAGGGGAAAAAACCGGCCCTAGGACAGAAGCTGCTCATGTTTCCTCCAGTTTATAGACAGGAAATGTTTTAAGGAGAATTACAGGCCAGATATAGGAAGAAGGAAGAAGAAGAGGCAGAGAGCAAAGTAAGGTCACATCTAAGGAGAAGTGATCATGCCCAGCTCCAGGAACACCCCTGCAGCAGCCACCACTACACGAGGCCCAGATCAGTATTCAGAGTCTGCAGTGAGGGGACTGAATGTAGAAATCTTCCTTCTCCACTAACCCAAGCTCAGCGCTCTGAATTTCTCTTCCTCTGACATTTAAATACTGTAAAATATTGTTAAAACAAAAAGTCACTGCATTGTACAACTTCAGGTCATTAATTTTTTAGCCTGGAAACTTAGCAAACACTGTGTGTGTGTGTTACCAGCACGGACCTTGTGTGGGCTTTGAAATGAATCAATTTGCACAAAGCAGAAGTAACAACTCCAGCCTAAAATACTTGTGCCTTGTGCTCTTCCCCCTCCATTGGATCCTGCCAAATATCCTGCAATCCCATCTCAAGTAACAGCATCGACACACGATGTCACTCATCACCTTTTGCAGATTCTGCAAACATTATTTTCCCCAGGAAACATTCCCTGGTTTAAATTGTAAATAAGCTGAATCTTTTATCTGTGTTTTTCAAAAGCCAGGAAGTTTTTCAAATCGCTGGAGAAATAAAGATTTTTACACCCCTGTGTGAAAGCACATGAACATGTATTTCCATGCTTTACATTCACAGCCCATTCCATAATTACTGCATAGGCTGGAAACATCCCCTCCCAATCACAGACTGACCTTCACGTTCCATTTTCTCTGACGAGTGTAAAATGGAAACTTTTCATCTGTTCAACCTCTACTTTTCTAAATGTTTGTTGGTGTGTGCACAAGGCACTCAAATCTTCAGCTGACACTTGCAGAGCACTGACAACGCACTCAAAAGGACACCAGAGCACCTGATGTATCCAGCTCAAGCTCCTCCTTCCTCTCCATAATGGAGGGGAAAAACTACTCTCCTTTTCCCACTCCAGCACATGACTGAGACCTTTACAAGTTTACATTGGTGTGACTTAAATGCTTTACTTGACAATTTTGTAAAGGGCTACAAAGCATTAAAAACTGGAAATTAATGTAGGGGAGCAGAAATGTTTCAGGATTCTTCCAGCTTTGGGCATCCTGTTTTCAGTTCAGCCTGAATATACCAGTAAAGCATTTTTGCTCTTCTCCTTTTCATTAATGCACTGTGCAACTTAGTACAACTGACACTTCTCATCTGAGGGAGATCTCACACCCCAGCCTGCAGACCTGCCTCCGTAGAAGTCCTCTCTCAGGCTTTCTGCTGGTTTTCCAGGATGGATAAAGTTCATGGCTTTTCCCTGAGTTTAGTCCCAACATCTGCAGAAACAGATCAAAAGTCACACAGCAGGAATTCAAAAAGATATTTTTCAAGGGCTAACCATTTAAGGGTTTTCTTATAAGACATCAAATTTATACAGTAGCTGAATTCTTCAATATCTGTTCTAGACATTAATATATTATCTACAATTTACCACCTCCACCATTCCATCCATGACATGGCCATTCCACTAATAACAGACCTATACACTGCAGCACTGCCACATCACAACACTTCAAAACCCATGCAATTATTGTTTTAAAAGAATGCCCTGGCTCCTTCCCAGAATCACAACAACCTCCTCAGTGTGCTGTAAGAAAGCATCCAGTGCCACCAACCCTCCTGCAGTGCCACCAACCCTCCCGTCCTGTGCAAAGCTGAAATGATGAGCCCCAGCAGATCCCAGGACTAAAGGCTGGGAAGACAGTTCAGATGCTCAACGCACAAAAATAAACATAACTGGCAAGTTTTGACTGGGAAGCAGCACATAATCCACAGAATAGTGAATTGTCACTTCTGCACCCATTGTTTGTGCACCAATGGGATGTTCAACGAGCATAGTAACCTCAGGGTTATTCCTAATTTATGTGAAGATTACCAAAAGCTGGATTTGCAATTACTGTTTTCCTTGATGCAGACACGCAACTCAAATTAGCACTAACAGAAGTTACAGGTACACATGAAGAAAAAGCCCCAAATATATTCCCATTACAGCTCTTTCCCCTTAAAAATCAATGACTTGTTTTGTCAGTAACATTTATGGAGCACTCCTGCAGTATCACTTCAAGATTTAAAGACAGAGCAAATGAACTCTTAGAGACAACAGCTGGGAGTTCATCCAGTCAGACTTGAAAAACCCCAGGCTGCTCAAGGATCTCACATCCATCCACCCACCCATCCATCCATCTATCCCAGACACACCATCCCCTGGACATGACAGCAGGACCTGTGGCTGTTGTAGCTCAAATCAAATACAATGCAGCACACTAGAAGAACGACCAACATTACATGTAAATAGTTAATAATAATAGCAGCATTTCTTGCTTTCTGCTTTGAGTTTGAGCTGCTTAAAGCAGAAACCCAGGCAGTGATTACAGACAATGTCATGTCAAGGGCTCAAGCAGATTCTTAGAACTGCTCTATTTCTACTGATCACAAGTTAAGAGTTTACATTTATAAAAATACAGTGTTTACAGTAAGAAACAGTCAAGCTTCTCCCAAGTATGTTCATTCCCATCAGTGTGATGCAGAAACACGAGCCCTTCCCCTGTTCTTCCAGCGCCACACACACAGTGCAGGGGATGGAAAAGCTGAGTGGGAGCAGAACTTGGGTGCACTCTGTGAACTTACCTTTCTGATGGATCACCTGGAATTCAGTCACCTTATGCCACCCCACACCCCTGTGAGTGGTTACCAGCCCCAGCAGCGCCACCAAGCACCACAAACAGCTGCTGGCACTAAGACCCACATTCCACAGCAGTGAGTGACTGTTTTCTCTGGGAATTTCAGCAAAGCCACAGAGCCATTGTGACAGGACACCCATTTCTATTCACAAAGATAAATCCTTTATTTACTAAGAATTATCTATACATACATGAAGGACAGGAGTCAGAGTAAGGAGTGTTCCAGCAGAAGGGTTACACAGTCTGATCTCACCTGAGCTTTCTGTGTTGTTCTGTCATCTTCCTGTACAATGTAAATTATACACTTCCATTCTGAAAAGAAACTTGAACACCATTTAAAATCTCAGTGTTGAGATATAGGTAACTAATACTCCATGGAACAGAACAGCTGAGATAACCTGAGGGATCATCTGCAAGGAGCAAATTGGGAACATCCATTTGGAAAAAGCACAACAACCTCCCCACAAATCACTCATTAAGTTTTCTAACTTGGAGGTTAAAATAGCCAAAATGTTGTTTGTTGTGACTTCATATCCTGTGCCTAGTAAGTTCTTACATGGAAATTAGAATTGAATTCTGTAAGTAAACAGATCACTACACACTGCAAGAAGCAGCCCCTTTTTAATGTCCATTTTCCACAAACACATTTCCTTTAAAAACAGAAAATGAAGGGAAAAAAATTATATGGCTTTTCCACACTAAAACTGCAGACAAAGATTTTATAATGGGAGTAGATTACTTGAATTTTGAAAAACAACCAACTACACGTCCAGAATATGAAAAGCTGCTGTTTAGAAAATGATGTCCCAGTTTACAGTGGAGCAGAATTACCAAGATCCACAGAGGCTGCGAGAGAGCTCCAAAATCAATCTGTTTTCTCTGAGAACTGTAAGGCTTTTCCAAGAGATGCCACATAGACTGTCCCAAGGGTCAGTGTGCCACAGTGAGTTTCTCCAAAGCCATGGCTCTCCCATTCAGTGTTTCAAACACCTGCTTCAATGGTGACACTTTGGAGTCATAGTGCAGGAATAAAAATTCAAAATAAAAATAAAATTTAAAAAAAAAAGAAAGCAGAAGTTTGACTTCGTAGCAGACAGGAAACTCACCAAGTGTTGTTTCTGCTTCTCCACAGCAATTCACTCCAATATAGCCACCACCAAGCCAGGAATGCTCATCCAGCAACTCCACGACACGGGAAGTTTTCAGTCATCTCCGGAAACTCGCTGCAGTTCTTTAAGAAACGTGTTCTACCGTATGAGCAGCCTCTTGCTTTAGGAAATGCCTTTGTTCAGAGTTCCCTCCTGTCATTCCACTTGCTTAAAGCTGCACAGAGCTGCAGCACATCCACTGGCACGCGAAGGGTGGCAGAGACAGGCAATGGCCTCGGAGCTCCAGCAAACCCGTACAGATTTAAACAAATACTGAGCATTCCTGGCACTTACCAACTGAAAACAGTCCTCATTCCACACCTGTACTGCCCAAGACTCAGAGTCCTTGCAAAGCCCATTCCCAGTGATAAAATCCATCAGCTTTCATCTGAAATTGGCCCTTCACAAACACAATCAAACTTCGCATTCAAACAGCTTTTGGCTCCAGACATCTCACAGATGATTCCTGATCCTCAGGGATCTGCTGGGATGTCCAGGCCCTGCAATAGGGAAAACTCTTCATTGAGAAAAACCCTTTCCCTCCATCTTTCAGACCAGAGATATTTTCAGTCCTTGTGTCAGAAGAAAAAGATCTTAGGATTGAAATATTCCTATTTACAGCCTTTGCCTGTTCCCTGCTGCATGAACAGCAGACAGATTAGTTAATTTCAAAAATGAGCTCTTGCAGGGTAGTTTCAATAAACTTTTGCTGTTTCTGGCAGCTGGAACATAACTGCACCTTTACAGTCCACTCACTGCTGTCAGCTAAACCAGGAGACCATTAGGGAAAATAAAGGGAAGGCTGTAAGCTGTAATTCTGCAATGCCGCTACATTAACAGGACTTCACTTTGCTTCTGCACTCCAAGGTTGGAAATTAAAGTACACTTTTAAAATAATTTTTAACTGCAGACTGATGCCAGGTTGGGTTTTTTCACCCATCATTTTAAAAGAGAGAAAATTAATAACTAGCAAAGGTTTCGCTCCTTTTAAGTTACCGTTCCTATATTTAGTTGCAGGGGAGGGTATAACACAAAAAAATAAATGCTATTTGCAATTAAATTTCCAGAAGCACCAAATTCAGCCCTTCCCTAGTGCCCACACTGAGAAACCTTGCATCTGATTTACAAACGTAATTACATCAGTGTAATTATACTGGTGTAATTCCCCAGAAATAACAGTTATTTTTCAACATCCAAGAGAAAGATTTTAATTCTTGAATTCAACATGAAGAATTACACCAGAATAGCTTGTGCTAAATAGAGATGGTGAATTTCCCCGAAGAGACATGGCCTAAAAATACAGTGCTGTTGTGGTGGGCTGGCCCTGGCTGCACACTGGGTGCCCACCAAACCCAATCCATCCCTGCCCTCCTCAGCTGGGCAGGGAAAGGCTCCTGAGTTAAGGACAGGGAGAGATCACCCAGCAATTACTGTCATGGGCAAAACACTCAACTCAGGGAAACTCATTGAATTTACTGCCAATTAGAAGTCTGAGTAGGGTAATGAGAAAAAGAAACCAAATCTTAAAATACGTTCCTCCCACCCCTCCCTTCTTCCTGGGCTCAACTTCACTCCCACATTCTCCACCTCCTTGCAGGTGGCGCAGGGGGACAGGGAATGGAGGCTGTGGTCAGTTCATCACGTTGGCTCTGCTGCTCCTTCCTCCTCACTCTCCTCCCCTGCTCCAGTGTGTCCTTCCCACGTGTCTGCTTGCCACGGGGTCAGTCCTTCAGGCACAGGCTGCTCCAGTGTGTGTCTTCCATAGGATCACATGTCCTGCCAGGGCCCTGCTCCAGCATGGGCTTCCAAAGAGGTCCCAGCCTCCTCTGGGCAAATCCTCCTGCTCCAGTGTGGGGTCCTCCATGGGCTGCAGGTGGATCTCTGCTCCACTGCCTGGAGCTCCTCCTCCCCTCCTTCCTCCCTGAGCCTGGTGTCTGCAGGGCTGTTGCTCTCACGTATTCCCACTCTTCTCTCCAGCTGCAGTTGCACTTACACTTCCAAGCTTTTCCCTCCCTTCCCAAATACATTATCCCAGCAGTGGATTATCCCATCGCTGGTGGGCTCAGCCTTGGCCAGCAGCAGGTCCATCATGGAGCCGTCTGGGATTGGCTCTGCCAGACACAGGGGAAGCTTCTGGTACCTTCTCACAGAGGCCCCCACTGCAGCCCCCCCCCCCAACCCAATACACCCACAGTGTCCTGCAGATCCCAGACACTGAGGTTTCCTGCCACTGGAGAAGTTTGAGGAGATTATTATAGCAATGCTTTCAGCATTATCCAGGTCATTTTCTCATATATTAATGAGATAATAGAAATTTATGGAAGTCTTTATTGAATCTTAATTGCTCCTTAAGACCGTGACTGAATTAGAAAGAGCAACTGCCTTCTGCCTCAACTGCTACAGCAGATGCTGAGGATACAGAATCCTAAACTCAGATTTTTTCATTTTTCACTTAAAAATACTATTAGTTTTCCTTTAGAATGATACCAATTAATTTCCTGATAGTGCCATACAAAAGGTGCTCCTGAAGGGCGAGATGGATAAGTCCAATATTTAGTTTGCTACTAGAAGCCTCTAATATTTTGTTGAGGCTTTTCTTATTCTTTACGAGGAAGAACATTTTAAACCAGAACACCACTGAAGAATTTAAATGGCATCTTCCTCACTAGCAAATGAGTTCAAATTAGCCCAATTACAATTAAAACATGACATATTTATCAACCATTAATGATGAGAAATAATGTAAATCTAGGACAAATCTGTTTACAATTTAATAATCCATGTCAAGCGACTACCAGGAGAATTTACCAATACCTAAAAATTGCCATAAATTACACTCTTAGTTGGGAAGTTTAAAGTTTTTGAAAAGCCCAGCTCTTGCAGATGCCACTGAATATTACAGATTTCTAAAGATGCAAAAATAGAACTCCTTTGGTTGAAATTATGTCCCTCTGTGAAACTGTAAAACCCCAAAACTGCAAACCCCAGAAGTTTTTGAATGCTGACTTAAAAACAAGAGCTGCATTTCACTGTATTCTTGGGCAGTTTTAACCTGCTATACAAGACTGATCCAGGGTCGTTCTCAGCATGAACAGTTCCCACAGCCTTTCACACTATTCATAATTTCTTCTTCTAGCTTCTTCCTCTCCTCCTCCTTGGATGTCCGGTTATTCCTCTCCTCCCAGGTGGGATTGCTGTGACTGTGGAGCACTTTGCTGCTCTGTGTGTGCCACATTTCAGAGTAGAGGTTGCTGGGACTCGCGAGGAGCTCTGTGTGTGTGCCACGTTCCACCACCTTACCCTGCAAAACACGGAGCAGGTCAGGAATCCACAGTACCAGATCTTTAGGAACACGCCAACACATGGACCACAACTGCACAGTATAGATTAGAGCAGTTATTAATGACAAGGAGCCTGGGACAGCACGGAAAGACTGAATGCACAGTTCACTCAATAGCACATCACGCTGAAAACACGGAGCTGTGCTCTTCCCAGACTTAGAGAAACGGGAATCTACGTACCTCTTGTCCATCTGGGCAAAATTTAAAGCCCACCAGCACGGAAACTTTTACTATCTAAAATAGAAGAGCTACTTAAAGTAAATATGGACCTCTACATAAGGAGCAAGGTGCAAAAGCCACACGGATGTACCAAAACAAACACCTATTTGTTTTTGCTCGGTAACAAACACACGGGAAGAGGCTCAAAAAAAGAGCAAAAAGAGAGGGATTTGTACTAGACAAGCGAAGCACATTTAAAATCAAATCCTGGAAACAATTAGTGTAAACTGTGCTTGTATGGGTGCTCCTGTGCCCCTGCAATGGCCACCACAACAATGGCCTCAGCAGTTCAGTTCATCTGGGCTGTTCCCAAGGGAAAGATGATTTATTGACTATCACTGTGGAAATGGGAAGGAAGAGCTGGGGAGGAGAACTCAAGGGAACTCCAACCTTACAGACAGAGAAACACCACCACTCTTCAAAAAACCAGACTGATCTTTTCACTTTGAGAGACACAATCACTGACTTCAAATTAAACCAATGTATTTGTTCTCTAGCTACTCTTTCTTCTGGTAAAGGACAGAATTATACAGACAACTATGTGGATTTGATGTTATTCTAAATTCTGATCTACAATTAAATCTACCTCCTTGTGACAGCTGCTGATGGATATGCTGGGAAAAAATGTGGGTCTTGGCACTTCCATTAGTAGTTATGCTGGTGGAATCTGAACAAAAAATGTGATCAACAGAACTGCAGAATTAAAACCTTCAAGGGGTTAATGTGGAGCTCATTGTAGTAGAGAGCAGGCTTTTGAATTATGGTGCTTTTTTTAATAACTCTTGACCAGTCATCAAAAATGCACCTTCTCTGTTCAGCCTCACAGTGTTTAGATCTGCACCATTACTATGTTGTTTACTCACTCAGGAATGATTCTGGTTTTACCTCAGCAAAGGTGCTGGAGTTGTGATTCCGTGATTGCCATGGCTAAGCAAAACCAGCCCCAACCATCCTGTCTCACCCCTGCTCCTGAGCCTCTTCATGTGGCTGCCCCAGGTCAGTGCTGCAGGGCTGGCAGGAGGTGCAGCCTCAGGAGCTGTGGGGCACTGCCTGCCCCATCCCCACTCCCAGTCCCACCAGCATCCCTCAGGAAAGGGAGCACCCCGGCTCTTTTACAGTTCCAGGCTGTGCTTTCATTTTTAATTTAACAGTTACACTCTAACACAAAACACACTCTTAGTAAGCTGTGAAAACTTGCGTCGAAAACAAAAAGCTGCAGATCGCCTTGTAACACGTTAAAAAACACTTGCAAGATGTTTTAACATGCACTTGGATAAGGGATACACCTCAGGAAAGGATTTTCAGCAAAAGCTGAAAAAACAAAGCAGATCAAAATTGAATAAAAACTCCATGGAGCACTGCAAGTGATTTATTCCACTACTTCATTCTGAGATTCATATAAAGCTGAGATTTGTGTAGCAAAAATAGTCATGAATGTCACCATTTCGTAAGAGTTTGTTCTAATTCTCCATGAAACCACTGAATGTACTGTAGGAATAATTTATTTGCTTTTAGATGTGTATTTTAAGTCACTAAATACACCTATGATCACAAGCATATAAATAGCAACTGATAAAAATGAATGCAAAGATAAATTTAACATCTATTATCAGCAGATTAGAGCACTGTACTTTCAGCATTATCAGTTAAAAGAGTAATTATGAAGTTATCATAAGGACATTTGTTTATTTTAAATCTCTTGCCAGGTATGGGTAATAGAGAAGAAAATGGACTTTGGACACACTGAGCATGAGGTAACAGCTCAATAGTGGTATTAGCAAATTAAATGTTAAAATTTATTGTTTTTTTCCTAGAAGAGAAAGGAAATAATCACATTTTTCTACAGGTACAACAGAGAATGGTGCTCAGATTTATAACATAATTAGGTTGAACAATCCTGCAGTCATTCTATCTGCATGGAAACAGAACATGCTGTCCTGTCTCTTTCCATTGAAATAAAAAAATGGATGTATGTGAAAAATAGATGCTCACTGAGCAACGAGAGTGAAGCATAAATTGGGGGAACATTTTAGTAAATTCATCTGACAGAAGCATGTAATAAATTAGATCAAAACCATGCAACAGTGAGCCATAAAAAATAACAGCATACGAGAGAGTCACACGTGCAAGTTTGTGAAGAGAAACGTATAAAAAGCTAAGCTTGAGCTAGAACTTTCCAACATGGTTCACTGCCAAAGGAAGAGCTTTCAGCACCTCGGTGGGAATGTGATAATTCAAACTGGACACAGAGAGTTCCTGAAGCAAACACTGCCTGGCTGTGGAAGCCCCACAGCCCAGGGGATTCCTCACCTGATCCAGCACGATGATCTCGTCTGCATCCACCACCGTGGACAACCTGTGAGCAATGAAAATCGACGTGCGGTGCTTCACCATGGCCCTCATGGCTTTGAGAATGTTCTGCAAGATTGGAACACAGACAAACTCTTACACACTCCTGGCTGGCATGAGGAGAAATTAAATGCTGCTGGAAATATGCAAATTACTGTAAATAAGTTTAGAGAAACACTTCTGGTACTGCTACAGCTTCATAATAACAAACAGCCACAAGCATCTACCAAAGAAACAGAAGAGTCCCAAGCATGAAATATCTGTGGTTCTGATAAAACCTCAAACTGCAAAAAAAAAAAAAAAAAAGCTTGTGTTCACAGAAAAACACAGCTATCCCCAGGGACAAAGGAAGAGACAGGTCACTAGATTTCAGGAAAACCTTCCCATGGAGCATGGTACACAAGCAACAAACAGCAGCAAAAGCATCTGAAAATAACTCATCATCATCATCATAATAATACTTTCCAATGAAAGTTAAAGGAAAAAATCCCCCTCAATATCATGTCAAGGTTGAATATAAAGTTAAAGCAATCCTGGGAATCATCTATCTATGCAGTGAGCACTCTGTCACCTTCCCAAACCACATTCCTCTGCAAGGAGCACTGACTGGGAATTTGTGCCCTCACTATCGTCAGTGAAGGGTCCTCTTCAGTTCCCTGAAAACCTTCTGACAAAAAAGAAAACATTTCTATTCCCAGGCACAGTCTTGTGGAAAGGGCTCACTTGCATTTGCTGCCTTTCAAGTGCATTTCTGCTGTGCAACTTTCAGCTTTGCTTACGACTCTTGCAATAGATAGAGCAAAACAAGAGAAAGAGTCCACGTGCTGTTCTGCAGAACTGTGTTATGGACATTGCTGGCCCACGAGGGAGCTGTGCTACATTTCAGTGCTGTGCTATATGGATATACAGTTCACACTCTGATTTCTTTGTATCTGGAAAATGAAAGTAATGTAGTGAGTACAGGTCAATAAATTCGCTCAATAATCTGCATAAGTGAACACAGCCACAGCTTAGCTCTAGTCCTTGATGACATTAGTTCAGGAAATTACTGCTGGGGCTGAGGGGTTTGTGCTTAAACTAAGATGTTGTTATGAAGCCTTGATGCAGTTCCTGTCACAGTGTCACGACATCCATGTCACAGCCCTTCCTGGGAAATGAACACAAATGAACACCAGCACTGCAGGTCACACCTATCTGATCTGCATCTCAGAAAGATGCTGCACAACAAACAAGAGGTTTTCTGTCCTGCATTATGTCACAATGATTTATAAGGCATTTTTAAAAGAAGCTAGATGTCATCTAAACACCTTTTAAAGTGGATTGGAAAGCTTCACACTTTAAGGCCACCTCAGGTATTTGCACCAGTTTCAAGGGATGAATGTGTAAAGGTGAAGGGGACCTCCAGAGTGTACAAGAAAATATCCCAGAGACAGCTGATACCCCTCACTATGTCTCCAGTAGACAGACTCAGCATCTCTGCCCTGGTCTTTAGGACAATGGCTTAGACACAGGATCTCTTAATACTACTGAGAAAACACTTGACAGCAATTTGGTGAAAAGAACAGAATTCTTTCTGAGAGGAAAAGAACAGGGAAAAAGTATCGGAATCAGACACCATTGCACCACTTAAATTTTAGAATTTTTTATCCCAATTTACCTCTTCTGTAATTGAATCTAAAGATGATGTGGCTTCATCATAGAGAAAAATATGTGGGTCCTTTAACATTGCTCTAGCAATTGCAACTCTTTGCTTTTCTCCACCTGAATGAGGGGGAAGAGGGGAAAAAAGAAAAAAAAAAAAAGTTAGAATTGTGACAGTGTAAATTCAGCAGCAGACGTGACTTCTGAGGGTTGGTTCTTGGGTTTTTTCTTAATAGACATCATAGTTACTGCTGACAAAGGTCTGACACGTTACATAAGATACCATACAAGTTCCTGCTCCCTGGTGATTCAAGATTGCTTATCCTTCTGGAAAAGGACAGAGAATTATTTTGTATCTGCTCTAAGGCAGGACCCTGGCCCAGGTCAGAACCAGTGCTGTACAGCTGGTCCCTCTGCACACCTGGAGCATGAGCCCTTTTCCCTGGCCTGAGCTCTGCCCCAGCCGGTAACTCTGCACACACAAACCCCGTTTTCTCTCCCAAACCACCAGTGCTCTGTCCATGCTGCTGCACTGCATTTCATGCATCTTGCTCATCCATTGTGTCTTTCAGGTCTCTCCTTGATATTTATCTAACTTTGCACTCCATGATGGTAAATGTCACTCAAGAACACAGTTAGTGTGGTACTGGAAACCACCTTCAGTCTGCACTCTACAGCCTGTTGGTTTCTGGTGTAACCCAGTTTCAGACTAGTTTCCCTTCCTTCAAAATTCTTACAGCCAACATCTACTCAAGAATAACTTCGGGGCAACTTTTACAGACAGGAAAACAGGTGCATTTGAGAACTTAAAATCTGCTAAACATTTGGTATGTGATGCATACACGTCACATTTGTGCACTTGTCCTTCTTTGTTTTACTCGAGACTTCAAAACATTCCATTTAATACCATTATATCCTTGTTAATGTTCCATTCCTATCAGGAGAGAACATGCTTTCATAAACCATTTAAAAGGCTGATGGAAATGCTGCAGTTCACATTTTAGACTGTCTTTGGCAGAACTCAGAGCAATTAGAACTGTACAATTTACTCAGCCTATTTTAATGTGCTCTTCCTCCCTCTCCTTTACAGCATGTTCAGAACTCACAGCTTGACAATATCCATGCTTGAAAGACATACTGCAACAACAAAAACCCTTACATTTGTAGCACATCCTTATTTCATGCTCTTCCCCATTCACACTCAGGACAGCAGCACATTAACAGTTCCATTTATGGAGGCAGGGGTTTGGCTCTGTCTATCACAAATCTATGAGAAAACACTGATATGGATTCTACTTGGAAAAGCCTAAACAATTTGGTTTTCACTCTGCACTGTTAATGAATCAATCACTGAGACCACTAGGAACTGCACTAAATGCAACTAAAACCTCGGTTTTCCATCATGCACATAAAACACCTGGATTTCAAAGAGGACCCTTCAATTCACAGGCCTTTCACCCCCACTATTTCTGCCACAAAATACTATTTAAAAACAAGACATAAATCAGGACTTTGTGCTTTCCTTAGACCAGAAGTATACGAAGCCTCAACCAACTTAAAAAACCCCCCAAGAACAACAAAACAGATGCAGAAATTAATCTTTTATAGGAATAGAAATTAAACTTTTATAGAAATTTAGGGAGCCATTCTACTACTCAGAAAACTAGAGATTCCAAGTAACAGATGCCATATTTTTACAGAGCTACTGAAGGACCTCAAAGATTTTCATTTGGTATCTCCAATCCTCTGATCAACTTAACCCCTCCTGAGAGCACTAGCCCAGGACTCCTGCAGCCTCACTGCACACACTCCTGGAGCTTGGTTACTACTGTTATTTGCCAATGTTCATCTAACTGCTGAAAATAAGAAAGTGAAGCTGCTATTTCAGTGGCAGATACCCACAATAAGCTCTTTTTCTGTCCCCAAGGAATTCCATTGTCTTTCTCCTAAGTATTTTACATACTCTTATTTTCCTTAAATACAAATAAAGCAGGAAAAGAACACATTTCCACACTTCCTTTCGCTTTCTAAACACACTTTTGTTGAAGCACTGGCAGGTGGGTGTTTATGACCATCACAGTGGCAGCACAAAATGAAGGATGGAGTAAAGGCAGAACCCATTTTCAGACAGGCTCTGTTACAGCAGTCTGGAGGTCAGAAGGGAACTCTGACACACCCACACACAATGCTCCAGATTCAGAATGGGACACTGAATCATGGAACTGTCCAGGCTGGAAAAGCCCTCTGAGCCCACTGAGTCCAACCATTCCCCAGCACTGGAAGGCCATGTCCACACAACTTTTAAATCCCCCCAGGGATGGGGACTCTGCCACTGCCCTGGGCAGCTGTGCCAGGCCTCGACAACCCTTTGGGTGAAGAAATTTTTCCTAAAATCCAATCTAAACCTCAACACAAGGTTAAGGCTTTGAGCAACCTGATCTAGTCCCTGCTCACAGCAGGGGGGTTGGTCTAGATGATTTTTAGAAGATCCCCTTCAACACAAACCATTCTATCCTTTTACAAACACCAAGACATTTCAAATCTATTGTTAGTCAAATCCTCTTTCTAGAAATTACTAGTGTGGGAAGACAGGCTTCACATTCTCTCCCGTTCTGCCAGTACCTATTTTGTATCTTTCTCTTCCCTCACCCAGATTTGTGTTTCACATCTCTTATTTCCCTTGTCCTCTTCCCTGTATTCCCCTTCAGCTGCCATGCACACTGTTCTGGGGACAGGCTGTAACCTCTGATCTGCTGTTACAAAGAGACCAGGACTCCTGACTGCAGCAGCTGCAGAGTAAGAAACACCACAGAGAGCTGTCCCCACACCAGGCAGGAGCTCTGCTGCACCCCCTGCACCCTCTGCTCCTGCCCTTCAGCATGAACAGGGCCCAAAGCACACACACAGAAAGTTTCCCCTTTTATGCCACTAGTCAGATTATGAGAAAGAGCATTTTTACATAGATGCATATCCATGCTTACATATCATCTCACACAACAATATCCCCTGAAAATACACTCCTTTAAAACTCCAGCTGCCTTACACTGTGGATCTTCATATTAATATTTAGCCTTTATAGTTATGTTTTTTGGGCCCCTCACTATGAGGACATTGAGGGGCTGGAGCATGTCCAGAGAAGGGAACAGAGCTGGGGAAGGGGCTGGAGCAGCTGATGGAGCTGGGGGGGCTCAGCCTGGAGAAAAGGAGGCTCAGGGGGGACCTTCTGGCTCTGCAACTCCCTGACAGGAGGGGGGAGCTGGGGGGGGCTGGGCTCTGCTCCCAGGGAAGAAGGGACAGGAGAGGAAACGGGCTCAAGTTGCACCAGGGGAGGTTCAGGTTGGATATTAGGAAAACCTTCTTCACTGAAAGAGTGGTTAAGCATTGGCACAGGCTGCCCAGGGCAACAGTGGAGTCACTGCCCCTGGAAGTGTTCACGTGGCACTTGGCACTATGGTTCAGTGGGCATGGTGGGATCTAATCAAAGGGTGGACTTGATGATCTTGGAGGTCTTTTCCAACACTAACGATTCTGTATCATAAGGTAAATAAGCTAAAAGCAAGTCTGACTGAGGAATTGTCCTGGTTAGAATGGCTGGGACCAATTCATCACTGAATGGGTGTAACCCAAAACTGTGTATTCTATAGCCTTCCATGCCATTTCCCAGAAACTGTTGTCAGCAGAGGCCTGTGCTCCTGTCCTCATGCCCTTTTATGGAATTCCCCACTCTGATACCCTTTGATGGAATTCCCCGCTCTGAGGGAGGGACTGAGCACTCCCTCCTGAACTGGAGAGTATATAACTGGGAGTTTGGGAACCTTTCCACCTCTCGTGGGATCCAGAGGAAGACAGCAGACCACCGCCTTCAACCAGACTGAGACCACCACCCTCGACTGGACTGCAATCACCACTTTCTGACCAGACTGCAGCAGCTCTCCCACCAGCAGGTTTTTCCCCTCTCCCTTTACTTTGGACTTGGGGGGGCCAAGGAACACCACTTTTGTTCATACCCCAGGGTGCTGGGTTATACATTTGGGTTTTGCAGGTTAAAACCACTTGTCTGTCTGTATAATTGTACTTATTGCATTATTTTAATAAATTGTTATTCTGACTTATAAATCTCTCTTTTGAATTGAGTTCATTTCCCCTGCTGGTTAACTTTTAAACCAGCACAGGAATAAACTCTGCATTGAACTTTGGGGCAGCAAAAGGCACATAAAGAACTTGTGTGTTTGAGATCCTACCTGAGAGTTTGAGGCCTCGCTCCCCGACCTGGGTGTTGTAGCCATTGGGCATCCTGAGGATGGCATCGTGGATCCCTGCCAGCCTGGCCACCCCGTACACCTCCTCGGGGCTGGCCCCTGTGTTGCCATACAGCAGGTTGTAGTAGATGGTGTTATGGAAGAGAACAGCATCCTGCAGTGGGGGAAAGAACATTTCAAAGAAGAAACCATGACAAAACTGTCCCCAAACCATGAAAGAAATCAATACAGAACAGCTTATATTTTTCTACAAAGCCTGAATGTTAAAGTGTTTGGGGAAATTTCTTTCCCCAAAAATGGGATTAATACATTTTGTGTCCTAAATATGTACGTCATGCATAGTTTCACCACTTTGCTAACTCATTATGGGTGGTAATCAACTATAAAGCTAAATCACTTAAAGCTGGAGGCAGTTTCTCATGGGGAGGCTTAAACACATTTCAGAAATTGGATCTATATGATGATGCACATTAAAACATAATATTTCCTGGGGAAAAAAAAAAACAGGCATGGTGACTTTCAAAGGAATTAAGACAACACCACTGCATTAGGATTGACCTCCACTGAACCACAGCGCCAGAACACTGAGAATTACTATTGCAATGGACTACTGGGGAGAAGGAAACATGGAATACCTGAGGTACAACTCCTATTGCCTTTCTCAGACTTTCCAAACTGACATCTTGGATGTTCTGTCCAGCAACATAAATATTTCCTTTCTGAGGTTCATAGAAACGAAATAATAATCTCACAATTGTGCTTTTCCTGGAATTGAAAAGAATTGAAGTTAATGTTACATTCTGGTTTCCCATTTACAATCTTCAATTGGAATTGATGTCACAAACAAAAATTACAAAAAGCAAACACAAGAAGCACTGTGTTTAAGAAACTAAATTCTGCATTGATTGGCATATTTAGTCCATTTACCCACCCTGACCCACTACCTCCTACAATGGCCACTTTCTTTCCTGCAGGGACTTCAAAGGACACTCCAGAAAGGACTTTCTGCCCCTCAAGGTACTCGAAATGCACATTATCAAAGGCGATGGCAGCAGTCTGGGGGGTGATCTGCAGGGGGGGAGCCAGCTCTTTGTCCTGTTAAAAGAAGAGTTCCACCTTATCTGCTGCCCAGAAACTATCTCCAATGGTTCAACAGTCCATTCCCAGCTCAGAAAAAGGCAAACAGCCACTCCAGCTCGGATATGTGGAAAATAATTATCATTTGCTGCACAAGTGACATTGGTTCGCTCATCCTTTTCCCCAAAGGAGGTAAAAATTTCTGCTGTGAACACTCTGCCTCACAACTTCTTTTGCAATAATAAATTCTGCATCATTAATTACCAATAAAAATTCAAGCACGAGGCATGAATACTTAAACAAAAAATATCTCAATACAAACACAGCTTCCACGAAACAACTTTTGCTTCTCTGCAGGAAAAATACTCAACTGCTATTGCAGTAACTGCACCTAAAGAGGAAGCAGAACAGCATCCTTACACACAACTCATTCATGAACAGAAATTAAACCTGGAAGGTAAGAAAATGGGACAAAATGACGGCATTGCCACAAACAGCCCTATTAAATACCCAGATATTTTAGGAAAATAAGCTACTACTTACTTTAATTTTGGTATCTACACTGAGAAGTGTAAACAAGGTATTCATATCTATAAGTGCTTGTCTTGTCTCTCTGTATACTGTTCCCAGGAAGTTTAGGGGAAGAGAAAGCTGGAACAGCAATCCATTCACCATTACTAGATCTCCAACAGAAAGGCTGCCTTAAGACAAAATGGATGTGAGAGAATAAGGAGACTTGAAGGGTTGTCTTGTCAGGAAGTACCAAAAGATTTAAAAAAATAATCAAGTCAATCAATTCTAGTTTGTTTTACCCCATTTCTAAACCTATATGTTTAAATAGCAAACAAAACCCATTCCCAGAAGATCAGATTTTATATAGGAAGGTGCCTGAAATGAATGGCAATGTTTGTGTGGATTTCACTTTAAAAAAGATAAAATAGCACTGGAAAATTAGGCAAGCAGCATATAAAACATTAGATTGTGCAGTTGTAAATTCCACAGAGAGAAACATAAAGGGGCCTAAATAAGTTAGAAGGGGAGCAGCTAAAATATGAGAGCACAAATCAGGAAAGACAATCTTAAGTACAATTACAGACAAATCTAACTGATAGAATTTGTCATGATCATACTATAGACCACAGAGCTGCTAAAACCCACAGTGAGAACCTCTGGGCAGCTTAGTATCAAACAGGTTGACCAAGGGAAAACTCAGGATGACACACAGCTTAAGGTAAGTACCGAGTTAGTTCAGCTGAAACAGGCCCAGAAAGATGATTTAAAGCCATATTTCTACCATCCTGCTTAAAGCTATTCTAAATTTTCCTAAACAGTCATGAACTGCACCTCCTGACTGATCTGTTCACAGTGTAACCCTTCTCTGCCCTGGCATCTCTTAAAAAGGGAAAAGCAGATGCAAAAAAGACCATATGGTTTAAATGTCTGCCCTTCAAACTCTTCTGGACGTTAATAGTGTTTAAAACATCATTATTTTTACTCTAAAACCACCTTGCTTTAGCTGAGCCTCGCCCCAATACTGTAATTGAATTGTACTTTGTCTTCCTAAACAAGCAATCTTCGTGTAGTAAATTAGACAAACACAGATTAAAACCCCTAACTTATGGAAACAATTGTTTGAATAATGTGCCTTATTAATCTAAGGAAAGTGAAGGACACTGGTAATAAAACTACTGGAGACAAAGCACATGAGTATATACACTTTGGGGAAAAGTCCTGAGTCTTGCCAACACAGAAAGGAAGAAGGGGAAAAACAGAGGGTCTTGGTAGAAGGCCCACAGAAGTATTTGCATGTTTAAAAGTGTCTTTCATAAGCCTTCAACAGAAACTTCCTGAAGTGACATTTTTTTGGGATCTTTCTCTAACTGCTTAACTTTTAAAATGTTTTTGATGAAATTATACCAGTTATTGCTATATATATACCTATATATCATGGAATTAATAATACTACAAGAAGCAGAAACAGGCAAAACTCTTAAGTAAAAGCTCTCAAGTAAAACCACTCAAAATGAACTATCACATCAACCACAGGTTAGTTAAAATTAACTCCTCTCTTATGGATGAATCATGGTAAAGGAGAGTCATCTTTAGCTTATAGACAGATGAGTTACCTGCAAGAATGCCCTGGCTGGCAAGCACCATGATGGCTGTTAAGCCAACACTAAATATAGCGCTCTGTCCGAAGTTGAGGAGAGCTAAAGTAGAGGTAGTCTTCAGAGAGGCATTTTCATAGATCTTCAGGAACTCATCATACCGCTGGGCTTCGTATTTTTCATTATTGAAATACTACAATATACACAAAAATGGTAAATGTGGCAGCCTCAAACATCATCAGATTGTTTAAGCTGTTACAAAATAGAGTATTAACATGCTACATGCACAGATACACACAAAACTGCTCTCCAACAGATCTAAAAACTAGAGAGAAAAGAATCAGAGAATAGGCTGAGCTGGAAGGATCAACTTCAATCCAGTTCAACCCCTGACCCTGCCCAGGACATCCCATCAATCCCACCCTGTCCAAACCCTCCTGGAGCTCTGGCAGCCTTGGGGCTGTGCCCACTGCCCTGGGGAGCCTGGTCAGTGCCAACCACCCTCTGGGGAAGAACCTTTCTCTGAGATCCAACCTAAACTTCATCTTCAAGACTAAGTTTACATTTTGCAGAAACTGATGGTGAAGGTGATTCAGTCATGAAGGAAACTTCTCACTCTCTATTAGCAAATAGATTCTTTCAAGCCCCACTAAAACCTCCATGTTCCTCTGTCCATGCCATGCAGTGCTCTGCAAATGAATCATGTTTAAAACCAGGCTATTGCTCCAAAGTTGTAGCCCTGTAAAAGATGAATCTTATGACTCACTGACACAAGTAAGACAAAGAGCCTGGGAGTCAAGCCTGGCCTTACCTTCACAGTCTCATAGTTGAGCAGTGAGTCGATGGCAGCGTTGCCGGCGTCGTTGTCGGCCTTGTTCATCTCGATGCGGAACTTGGTCCTGCAGAGGCAGGGTGGGCACGGGCAGGGTGGGCACGGGCAGGAGCTCAGGGAGCTCAGGGAGCTCAGCCCCAGTGCCCTGGGGGGAGGGCAGGGCCTGCCTTACCTCCACTGGGTGATCCCGATGGTGAACGCTGCGTAGGCTCCCAGAGTCCCCAGGGTGACTAAAGCAAACTCGGCACCGCATTTGTAATACTGGAACATTTCAAACAAAATAAAAAGGAAAAAGTCGTAATCATTTTCAAAACTTCACTGTTGTCTCCAGCTAAGCCATTCTAATTTTGAGACAAGGACTCCCAACCCTGCTCTGAACAGCTTGAGGCTAAACAAAGGCATAAACTCAAAAGGAAAGCAGCAAGAAGGATTTAGATAAAAAGATGGGAGGTGATGACCAAGAGCTGATGTAAATAATACTGCAAAGTTATTTCTGCCATTATAAAACATAAATGCTGCTGATGTTTGTGCTGTTATCTCAATTAAGTATTTCTTTCTATGCTTTTTGGGTGGATTTTGAAAGAAAACTGAAGACTGTGGAAGAAAAAATAAATGGCCTTGCAAGACAACTTATGAAGTGTCTTCTCTGCTTCAGAGCACATCAGGAGAGAAAAGCCCTGAGAAATTAAAGCATGGTGGCAGTTGGCTGAGAGCCAGCTGGAGCTGCAACTTCCAAGGGTTATAAAATGTAACCCAGCATCAACAGGCATTTTAACTGATGTTGTTACATTCAAACTTGAGTAAGTCCTTCTAAAAAGGGAGATAAACAAAACGAGATTCTTGGTCTTAATTTAGTGTAAGCTATGTAATCAAGATTTAGATTTTAGCACAGAAACACCCAAAGATCCTGATTTCAAACACAGGAAATGTGATCTATAAAAGAAAAGATTAAAATTGAGCTTATTAAGCAAGAAGGAGAAGACAATTTTCCAAAAGCTAATTTTCACTTTGAAGTTCTGGATAAAAAAAAGACAGGAAACAACCAATAATCATTCCCTCCTCTGTCATCAACACACTAACCCACAACATTCCTGGACATTTATATTCTGCTTCCTCCCTATTTACCTGGATATATTTGACACTTGTGTGCATAGTTTACTTTTCTGATTTCATTTTTCCAACAATTCATAGAATCATAGAATCAAGCGGGCTGGAAAAGACCTCTGAGATTGTCAAGTCCAACCCTTGAATTCTGAAGAAAAACATGGAAAACTATCCACATAAACACCACTGGCTGAAGACAGGAGTTATATGTGAAAATAATTTTAAATAAGTTGATTCAAAGTAACTAATATTTGCAAATTATGGATTGCCCTCCTTTACAGGAGTTGCTTTCACAACCACCTTTGAAATTCTATTATTATTAATACTCAGTAGACTTTGGTAAGAGCAAATCAATGTATTAATCCTAAATGAGATAATCCCAGCAGTGAACACACAACACTCACCAGAATTCCACTGACCAGAGCCACTTCAAACATTGTAGGTCCCAGATTAAACACTAAAGCACTGAGGACAAAACTGATGCCCCTGGTGCCTCTGTCAATGGTTTTTGACAGAGCTCCTGTCTGCCTGCTCAGATGGAAGGCCAAGTCCAGGTTGTGAAGATGCAGGAAAACATTCTTAGCGATCCTCCGAATGGAATTTTGAGCTACTTTCCCAAATACTGCATTTCTTGCTTCATTGAACAACGCTGCCCCCGCTCTTGAGATACCATCTAAAAAAGGATGAAAAACTTTACAAAATGAAAATAATTATATTTTCAACTTCCCTTCATGCATGAAATTACACTAGACTCATTCTTTATATATTTTCAACATTCCTAGTTCAAAGGTAATTTATACTTAATTGGTCCAAGCTTTATGCAATTTTTCATTTACAAACCATTGTGTGCCCATTTAAATCAGTTTCTTTTGCAGCTGGTTATGAGAAAGGGCAGGATTTTTAATCAAGAATGATTTCTGTAAGCATTATTTCAATTTTTAATTGGAATACCAGAAGCAAGGTCAGAGAATATTGGGAAGAGACATCAACAGAGAGTAACTATGAAATAGTTATGATTCTGTGAGGGCTGGAGCCCCTCTGCTCTGGAGCCAGGTTGGGAGAGCTGGGGGTGCTCACCTGGAGAAGAGAAGGCTCCAGGGAGACCTGAGAGCCCCTTCCAGGGCCTAAAGGGGCTCCAGGAGAGCTGGAGAGAGACTGGGGACAAGGGCCTGCAGGGACAGGACAAGGGGCAATGGGTTTCCACTGCCAGAGGGCAGGGAGAGATGGGATACTGGGAAGGAATTCTTGGCTGTAAGGGTGGGGAGGCCCTGGCACAGGTTACCCAGAGAAGCTGTGACTGCCCTATCCTTGGAAGTGTCCGAGGGCAGGCTGGACTGGGCCCGTGGCAGGGGGTGGAATGAGATGAGTTTTAAGGTCCCTTCCAACCCAAACTGTTCTGTGATGCCATGAAATAACCATCCACTGTGCTCAGCAGTGCAAGGGGCAGAAGCTCTGCTGTTCCCTCCCTTCCTGAAGGACATTAACACATCCCCAGCTTTGGGAATGCCACTCACAGCCCACGAGAACAGCAGTTGCCAGGGTTGCCACAGTGCTCGGTGCATCGCCGAGGTTCAGCACGTCCCCAGATACCTGGTTCAGGTTGTCCACTGCATATTTAAACATGAAGGGAACCAATATATTCATGGCCTGAAAGCATGAGAACACCAATTAGTCCATATGCATTAAAACACCTCTATGTCCATGATTATTGTTTGTGAAATTGCTATATTATTATATTCAGTCCTTAAAAACTTCGTGCAGGTGAATGGCTCTTTACTTCAAGCACAGTATTCTCCACACTGTTAAACCTTTACTGCTGGCACTGCAGGGTTAGTTTGTGTCTCTCACTGTCTCCTTTTAAGTATCAATTTCTACCCTAAACAAACTGTACACTGCCAAGGCCCTGAACTGGGGCTGAGCCCTCAGGAGAGCAGGGCAAGCCCAGGAGATGAATCAAGCTGCAGACGCTGCATGACACACACTCACAGTGCTACTAAATTATGTCGTCATTAAAGGCTGTTTGCTCTTTGTGGTGCTGACAATATTCAGTATGAACAACCCCTGTTACAAAGGAAACCACTCACCCACACATTGCTACCACGGGGTCATCAAGGTGTGTTAAACCAGAGCTCCAGGGAAGTCAAAGAAAACAAGCCGAGCCATCCTTTGTCTCCCTGACTGTTAATACCACCTTAGAATCAAATAATGCTTTCCATTTGCAACATCACTATAAACATTATCTACATCAAGCCTGGGGTTTGGCACAGCAGCACAAAAGACTTTCTGTACAGTCTACAAGAAACCCCAAATTGCTTTAAAAATAGGAGTTTTCAAACAAAATCCCCAAGTCACATCCACAGCTTGTCACTGCGCATCTCTGGAGGAGCAGCAAACCCCAAATACATCTCCTTTAACAGGGGTCCCCCTGCTTGTAAAACCCAAAACAGCTGGATATGTGAACACACCAGCTTTAGGATTTTTTTATTTGCATGATGTAGCACAAGAAAATACTGAAAACCTCATAGAAAACATAAAATTCTCAAGTCTTGTTAATGTTCCATTGTTACGTCACTAATTCATACCAATAAGACAATTTGCTGACAAACTTCATAGAATTAATTAGAATTCCTTAATTCCAACTGCTTCTAACTGTCAAGATTTGAAAATATGGACGCAAGTTTTTTAGCAGTTGAACAAGTCTGTTATGACCTACAATTTTAGAATCATGGCAGATGTTTAAACACTTTACAGTAAGTTAACTTTTTTAAAGCTGGGGTTTTTTTCAGTATTTGGAAAAAAGTCTGGGTAGATGATAAATTGTTTTACATGAGAAGAAACAAAAACACAAAGCAGATTGAGACAGATATTTCTGCTCTCTCCACCAAATGTTTTGGATATCCACTTAGATCTCAACTGTATTTAGGGACATCTGTCAGAGCTGAAAGCCCAGGGAAAAAAATACCTAGATAAAACTAGGTTTTGAGAGACAAGAGTGCTAGTATCCAGTATCCAATATTCCCAGTGTTACAAATTATGGCAAATAGTAGAAGACAGAACTTCACCATGGGGAGTAACTGGAGTTTTGACAATATTTTTGTAAACTATAGGATGAAAGAAAAAAAAAAAGTTAATTTTTGGAATCTGTACTGTTAATTTTTTTAGACAGTGTTTCAGGCAAAAGATTTAAATGCAAATGAGAAAGGAATCCATTTTCTCCTTTTCCATTGTGTCTCTCCTATGAAATACAGTAAAAAAACCACCTCTAAATTCTTAATACAGCATAATCTAGACTACTCCTGAGAGGAGACAGATGAGATCTGAGGGCACGTAGGTGAGGTTATTGCTGGTTAATTTGTGATTGAAAAGAGAAACAGCTGAAAGATCAGGTCCCACCTCAAACACATCCTTCTGAAATGTACCCAGGGCAGCCTGAGAGTCCTTCAGAACAGCTCCACTTTTAATAGACTGGAATTGTGGAAGTCTCAAATGCCCCCTCCCTTCCACAGTATAAACAAAAACCCCACTTCAGAGTTACCAAAACTCCACTTTGGGGTGGCATTTTGTTCTTAATAAAGATGAATCTACTACCATGTGTGTTCCAGTGACAACCAACATGACAAAGTACAGGTTTTCCTGGGAGAGACTTCTCAGGAGAAAATAAGAATATTGTAATGCAGACTGTCTTGATTTGCTGCTGATTCTCACAAATCTCTCTGCAGGGATTTTATTCTTCACTAGACTACACTACACTACAGGTAGTTTTGAAATAGAACTACAGATATATTTTAAAGTCCATTTAAAGAGAAGAGATGTATTCTTTAAACTGCTGTTCTCCACTCACAATTAATTTAGCCAGTAACAGCCTACAATTTTGCAGTAACGTCTTCTTTTACATCGATATAATTCTTCCCAATAGAGTTTTAAATGAAATTTAAAGCCTGGTCTCAGGTTATAGTTGTTCTGACTCCTGGAGGGTAAAGCTTGAATAAGAACAAGGCAGCACAGTATTGCATTTCATTAGCAATCAAGACAGTCTGCTTTCCAGTAATTTAAAAAAGAAAAAAGTTAATCTTACAAAGTTTATAGCAAGAGATGAGAGGCCATTATTAGAAACAGGCCTTTCCTACTCAATTTGTTAAGTCAATGAAATCACGTTCACAGTAATGGAAACAAAATTTCATCCTTCTGCATAAATTCACATTTCTCTCTTTAGATTTGCTGGCACAGAACAAAAAGCTTTAAGCACACCTTGGTAGACTATGAAAATCTACCATGAAAAACAATTGTCTTACACAATGTATCTATACAGGCATCCCTCCTCTGCCTAATGCCTGAAAGCTTGATAACAATTCCCATTAAAGAGACTCTTTTAATATGAATTTGTACATTTTCTATTTCTGGGTTTGAATTAATAGCTAATCCTTGCCTGAATTTATTGGAAAGCAAATACAGCACCCATGAAGTCATCCCAACTCAACTGCCCCCATTTAACAGCAGGCTGCACTGTAATGAATCATGCTTAAATGAGTTCAAACATTTTCTTTAATGACTGCACTGTTTTAAGTTGACAATGCAATATCATCTCTATTCCCCCATGGGACTACACTACTTTTAAGGCAAACAGCCTTATCTTTCATTTTGCTCTTCCCAGTGTTTCTTGTTTAATAAAGATGATGAATTAGTGACAGGCTGAGCCCCAACAAGATAAAATTCGTACACAGTGAACTCTTCTTCTGCCAATAATTCAATGAGAAACGTTGACATGAAGATGACTGAATTTATCTCTGGACCAATATAAAGGTACACATCCAGCAACTCCATTTGGGAAGGTACAAACAGAAACCTCCACACCCCTTGGGGAGGAGAGGCTGCTAAAGCAGCTGCAAAATGTGGTCCAGATGAGGGAAGAAGCACCTGGCTTCAGGTGAATGAAGCCGATGACCCGAACTAGACTTTTTCCAGTAAGAAAAAACCCCAATTTTAAATACTTGTCACCTGAAACGTCTCGAAAAGCTAAAGGTTTATTCCAATTATCTAATTCCACCTGAGCCCCCAGAAAGGGCTCAAACACCCGGATCACAGTACAAGCTTCACTGATCAGACAGATTTTGTTATCTTCGCACGCAGTCTAAATTTGCAATTCAACCCTTGTGTCCTGCCTCCTCAGCCAAGCCAATCCTGCTCCTGAATTAGCAGTCAGGAGAAATGCAGATAGTCTGAAAGACTTCTCTGGCTCATGAATAACACAAGCCTGGTCTGTGACCACCAGGCCAAAAACCACTGCAGGCTGACAGAGGTGACAGGTGATTTTGTCATAATCATGTGTTTAATCCAGCTCCTCAGCAGCCACAGCACTTCTCCTTGCGGCACAGAAGAAGAAGGGATAAAACAGAAAAGTAAGGAAGCATTTGCTATACATACCTCAGTGGAGAAGACAAAACATGGGAGAGAGAACGTGGAAAAAGACAAACAAGATCTACTGAACGTGAGCAGGCTAATTCTGGTGTCTGACAACACAGACACTGCCTTGTGTACTCCTCTCACCTGCCTTCCTCCGGCATCTTTCAGATCACACACACGTCTAACAGAGGCTATAAATATTTAAGGTAAAAATTTAAAGCATGTCATAATAATACAACAAATCTTCCAAGGAAGAAAAGACCTTACCAGCCCCAGAGCAGACTCCATCCTGTCATAAAAAGCCAGACTAACAGCTGGCTTTGAAGGCTCACAATCCCACCAGCGGTTACGTGGAGACAAAAAGGAACCAAAAATCACAATCATTTGCTCAATGACAGGCAACTGGGCCCCACAAAGGGAGTCAAGACAGATTGTAACTGCAGGCTCTTCAGTAGTAGCTGCACACAAACTGGCTTTTGTTTGGAAAGTGAATTTTACTGAACTGGAAGATTTAAAGAGACAAATTATTTTTCCAGCAGCAGGAAAAGGAGGAATGATCTCCAGCTGTTTTGTGGATAAGTAACCAAATCAAACTGGGTGTGAACTCCCAATATTTTTCCTGTGGCTGAGAATTTTATAACCTACCTGTCCTCTGTTATTCCTCTGGAGTTTTCTTAGAATAAAACTGAGGCCACCCTACAGCTTCTGTGTTTTAACTGGAAACCTAACTTTATCAATACCAAACTAAAAGGCTTACAGAAGTATTTCTTCCTGGGGCAGGTGACTGGTAGAGCCATCATGATCACCCAGTTCACTATGAAGCCCCCTCAGGAGTAGCAGCCTTTAGAACAAATCCTTCAGATACAGGATTCACTGTGTTCCACAGTGAACAAAGAAATGCAGTGAGGAGAAAAACATGCTGGTGTTTTTGTGCTGACACAATTAAATTGCAGAGAAACTTTAACAAACTGCTTGTGTGGTTTGTAATGAACCTCACATTGTAATTAACCTCACAAGCAACCAGAACAAAGAGCTCCCAAATGGTACAAGGAGTAAACTTCACAGAATTACACACGGGCCAGGAAAGCGACAGGTAAACTAGTTTGTACTTTGTTTTCCCTAGGACAAAGTGACCTTTTGTTTGCTCTGGAACAGCAGCAGATGTTCAGGGCTCAAAGACATGCCAGAATTACCTCAGCTCTGTAACAAACTACTGCACATCAGTTATGTCACAATAACCACACGCACACTTAGCACATGTAAAGTCTGAAGCAATTTAAGAGAAGTTCTTTCCACAAAGTAAGAGTGAGTACAGCTCACGAGATGAAGGGTAACTTCTTAAATTGCAGATATTCAACCACAGCTTTGCAATGACAGAACAAAACAAAGATCAGGAGCAAAGGGTAGATGGAAGACATCCATGAAATTTTTTACTCCAGCCAGTTATAATCTATATTTTCCACAGAGAGCTTGCTATGTGTTTTCCCAATGAGATCCTTGTTTGTCAAAACAAACATTCTCACAAAACACTTCGGTTTTAACAAGCATCTCCTAAAACCTGGGCAAAGCTCAACAGGTTTTCTGCTTGGCTTCTGGGAATCTGCTCTGGACATCAGAGCTTCCAGGCTGCCTTGTACAAACCTGTAGAGGGAAACTTAAGAGAATACTTAAGAGATGCAAACATCCAGTTACTTCCCCAAAGGGTAATTAAGTGTCTGATTTTTTGGTGGGGAAACACCTCTATCTCCCAGTAGAAATACAATAACTGTTTTACACCAAATGCAGAGCTATTTACAGGCATCCTGGTCATCAATTTTGTTTTCATAACACCCCAGAAAGCTGCTTGAAACATTAATAGACTTCTTAAAGGCAAGGTACACTGCTGTCACATGCAGGATTAGATGCTGGATTCACAGTCTCCATCATATTCATATAACACTATAAATTAGGGAAGGGGGGAGAAGAAAAAAGTACTTCAAACGTTTAGAAATTGCCTTCAGTTTATTATTATTAACATTACTAATAAGAGGCTTTAAAAAGAGCTAGAAGAATTTTCATATCCACCTGGTAAATCTACATTACAAAACCTCAAGGCATCTGCATTTTGAGTAGAGTTTCCCCAAGAGTTTTTAACTAATGTAAAGCACTACTGTGTATTTTGCACAGGACACAAAAAGGGGGGAAGTTGACTTGCACAGACCTGCCATATTCTGCATGTCATCACCTGCATTATCAGCAACGTCCTGAACAGCAGCACAACCCAAAATATCTCCTGTGGACAGTACCCACGAGTACCTGAGAGATAAACAGCTCTTGAGAAAGAGCTGCAGACCACAAGACTGGACTTTCCTCTCCAGCTCAAAAAAAAGGAGCACATTTCTCTCCCAAGCACTCCTCTTTTAACACCCACAATAGCTGAAATTTGTTTCCTCTCTCTTTTCATAACATGGCAATGGTGCTGAGTGCTCATAAGTTGCCAGTGCCACAGGCTAAGTGCTACACCTCCTTGCCAAGCAGTACTTACTTTGGCTCAGCAAGCCACTACCATTAGCTCTATGTTTAGTAAAAATTGCCATCCTTAGAAGCAACCCATTTGAGCCTGTATGTCTCAATGGAATTCACACAATTTTCTCCCAATATTTTACAATCAAATATTTACTTTTTTTTTTTACCGCAAGAATTTTTTTTTTTGCACAAAGTTCACATTTGCACTTCTGAACTATTTTAAAGGGTTTGCACAAAATTTGAAATATATCCTCCATTAATGTGCAGAAAGCTTTTGCATGCCAAATTCTTTATAAGAACAAATGAACACTAATTTTGTTGCAAGCAAGAGTACAGGAGATCCTTTCACACAATGAAGTACAGGTAAGAGCAACCCTCCATTTCATAATCAAGGCTACAAGAAAAATCACTTGAATGAAAGCATGGTTCTTAAATACACAAAATCAGTTACACAGCTTCTTTCATATTAAAAACAATAAAATTGCACTGTCATCTCATAGAGAAATATCAAAGGACTGGAGCTCAAATCTCCTTTCCACAGGAAAAGCAAGAGCTGTGAGTAGGTACCACCACATTGCTCAAGTTCAGGGTTGAGAATGGACGCAGAGCCTTGAAGAAATCCTGTTTGACACATCCAGCATCACACAAGAAGGTCTGTAGGCAACCTTTAACTCAATTTCCCATAATCTCTGAGGTAAATAATTCACAGAATCACAGAATGTGCTCAGCTGGAAGGGACCAACAAGGATCATCCAGTCCAACTCTTGGCCCTGCACAGGCCCATCCCCAAGAGTCACACCCTGTGCCTCAGAGGATCATCCAAACCCTCCTGGAGCCTTGGGGCTGTGCCCACTGCCCTGGGGAGCCTGGTCAGTGCCCAACCACCCCCTGAGGGAAGAACCTTTCCCTGAGATCCAACCTAATCAGCAATGGAAAACCCTGGGCTAACCTAATGGAATGGAAATAAACCAATGGAAATTAAAATTCTGGCTGTCATCATCATCTCCCTAAACACACATCACCTGCAGACACACCCTGTCCAAAAATTCAAGCTATTATTTTTATTACTGTACGCACCTTGCACAGGAAAGGGATATCTTAAGAGTGTAAATCCCTTAAATAATAAAAAAGCCAATTCTCCCTGGTGCAGTGCCCTGGTTAGAACGGCTGGGACCAATTCATCACTGATGGGTGCAACCCAAAGCTGTGCATTCTATAGCCTTCCATGCCATTTCCCCAGAAACTGTTGTCAGTGGAGGCCTGCGAGGTGGGGGGATGTTCCTGTCCTCATACCCTTTTATGGAATTCCCCACTCTGATACCCTTTGATGGAATTCCCTACTTTGAGGGAGGGACTGAGCACTCCCGCCTGAACTGGAGAGTATATAACTGGGAGTTTCGGAACCTTGCCACCTCTCGTGGGATCCAGAGGAAGACTGCAGACCACCGCCTTCAACCAGACTGAGACCACCACCCTCAACTGGACTGAAATCACCACTTTTGACCAGACTGCAGCAGCTCTCCCACCAGCAGGTTTTTCCCCTCTCCCTTTACTTTGGACTTTGGGGGGGGCCAAGGAATACCACTTTTGTTCATACCCCAGGGTGCTGGGTTATACATTTGGGTTTTGTGGGTTAAAACCAATTATCTGTCTGTAAAATCGTACTTATTGTATTATTTTAATAAATTGTTATTCTGACTTATAAATCTCTCTTTTGAATTGAGTTCATTTTCCCCTGCTGGTTAACTTTTAAACCAGCACATGCAGCTGAGCAGTAACTGTGGCAGTGCGAGGGGTGTGTCCTCACCTTGGCGCTGGCCAGGAAGCCCAGCGACAGCGCGACCCTGGCGCGCAGGTCCGGCCGGTCCTGGGGCCACACGTACGACAGCATCGCCCTGATGATCTTCTTGGCATCGATCTCCCTCAGCTGTTGGCAAGAGCAAAGGCACTGCACTATAGACACTCCTCAGCAAGCAAAACAACAATAGAAATGAGAATGAATTTTATACATTTAGAGCACTTCTGTATTTTATTTGATAGGCAACAGACACTTCACAATGTTTGAGAGCAGGACTGCCCATTAAAATTTCAAGCTGTTTGCATGTTTATATCCATGACATGCTGCTGAAGTTCATGAGTTGTTCTTAATTCACATGTTCTGGAACTGGAATACAGAGAGAGCCACAATTCACCACCCTGAAATACTTCACAGAGCAAATAAACCGACCCTTCTTTATCTTCCCAAGATTTCTGTACGAAATGCAAGGGCTTGTTGGTACTTCTTTTTGAAAGATGTTTTAAAATAGCTTAGAAACAACATGAGGGAAATGCAAAAAAGAAAAAAAATTAATGAAGCAACAGAAAAACCCAAGGCAAGAAGGAAGTGTGAAAGGTCTACAATAAACCTAAGTAGTTTGGAGAACATTCCCTGACGTTGGGTAATCAGGCTTCTGGAGGCAGGTGATGGACATGGCCATATGTTGGCTTCACTGATTACATCAATTTTAACTGAATTCTTCAGTTCTCCTCCAAACCTCAAACTTTGCTCTAAAGACCACAATCCAGTTAACAAGCCATCTGGAAAAATATTACTTTTTTGGTTTGGGTTGAAGTGGTGCTTTGGTTATTGTATTTTTGTTATTGTTGTTGTATTTTTTTACAGAAATATAGGCTATTTTCCAGATGGATTCCGTATCACTGACACTTAAGATATATTCCACTAAACTCATGAGCTAAATTCTCTGCAGCCTAAACCACGTCTCCTAATCAAGAGAACATGCAGTAACAAAGCACAAGTATCAACACCTTGCTTTTCTGGGTTGGCTGCACTGGGGTTAACTTGAAAAGAAACAAGGGTTATCTAAAACTGAAGGGAGGGCAGCAAGGGCTGCTAATCTCTCCATTTCAGGCAATATTTTATAGTTGGGGGGAGAGATGGGAAACAAAAAGTTAGTGCACTCCTTTTAAAAATGACTCTTCATGATGGAAGTCAGTACAAAGGGGAACTCTTAGAACGTATCTTAATTCTTGAGGATAAACTAAACTAGAATAGAAATACTCTGTTAAGGTGTGAATAAGCAAGGAAGGAGAGGTCTGTTAAAAAGCAAAATTGCTGAGGCAACCAGGGAAGCCAATCCTATAAATACAAGCTTTTAAAAGCACCAGGAAATTCATCTCAGTGTTTCTAGTCACAGCTTCAAAGAAGACTAAAAGTGGCATTTTGTCAACAACTGCAAATATACTGGAGCATTACACAGGATGAGCACATTGCAAATGACTGTTAGAGAATGGATATATGGAGGATTTGTAAGTGGAGAGAGGATGTGAAAGTGTTTCTGTGGTGTTCTACCCACTCAGGAGATGGAGATATCTGCTGCAGCATACACACGAATCTTTCCATGTGAGCCAAGGATATGCATAAAAAGCAGTTCAAACATTTGGAAAATACCTTTCATCACCACTTACAGGTTAAAAGGAAGTTAAAAAAAATTGATATTACATTAACACAGAAGATACTGCTGCAATCAGAGCAGTTCTAATTATATGTTGCTATTGGCTAGGCAGACTTTGCACAGAAAAGCTATTAAAAGGAACAAAATACACTGGCTGCAAACAAGGACTCTATTTCCTTTTTTCATGGCTCTGAACAGTGACAGAAGTAAATCTGTTCAGAAAAAAGTCAGAAGGCAGCCAGTCATTTGCCAAAGGCCTTGCAAAGGAACAAGAAGAAATATCAAAGGATGCAAAATGCACACATATTACATCAAAGTTTACCATGAAATAAATGTTACTGTTGTACAGAAACACGAGTTAAAAATTGTTTAAATATGCAAGTGGCAACATTAAGAATTAAAATGAGCAATCTGTTCAATGGACTCAGGCCCTTTTTTGATTCTCTGAGGTATATAAAAAGGTTAAGAGATGCATTTATTTTACCTCCTTTTAAATGGTAGTAATGTTTTACATTTCCTTTCAAGGTCTATTTCTACAGAAATGGAAGGAGTGGAAAAAAAGGTATTATAAATCTAAGGTATTATAAATCTAATACAGCAGGGAGCAAAGAAGAAAAGTCTTTTCCTCTCTTCGAATGCAGCATGTTTTCAAAACACTACCAAATATTGAAAACTATTTGCAAAAGAAAGAGCACTGAACATCTTGCTCTCCCCTCTACCCATCCTATGCAGGTTCTGGACCTTTGGAAATACCTTAAGAGGGGGGGGAAAAAGAAGGTCATCACTCCTCTTCCCAGTCTCCAAGGTTACTGAGCATTGCAAAGCATTCCCTGGGCTGGCCCCATCAGTGTGTGGATAAAGCCTGTGCCAGAGGTGTGCTGGAAGGAAGAGGCAGTTTGACTTGCATTTAAGCTGCATTGCTGCTGAAGGACACCCCCAGTTGTGGCTCCCGTGTGCTCACTCTGTATTCTCCCAGCACGAGCTGCCTCACACCTGCACCCCTTATTCTCCCAAGCACTAACAGATGTCTCCTGCCCTGCTTTCTCCTCTCTTTCCAGCATTCCATTGGACCATCCCAGCCCACTTCACACCACCTCTGGAGCCATGAAACACCTCGAGGAACTGACTCAGTGCATGAACCTGGCAGAAAACTCTTTGGGTGTTTGTTGCAGGGTTTTGTCCCAGTAAAGAGGCAGATAAACCTTCAAATTCAGCAGCTTGAGGAAAAACAAGCTGAGAACAGATTTTTTTTTGTTATAGCAGGAGGCACTTGCATTGCTTCAGTCCAGGGCCTGCAGCTTGCTGGGAGAGAAGCAGCACTGGTTGTCTGGTCCCCACCATTTGGGCAGTTATTGTTCAGCTCCATCACTTCACACTGGTCACTGCGTGACCACACCATGACCTACAGAGCACCACACCAAGGGGAGGGAGGATTCTTATTCCAGTTGCTTTATCAGCTTAAATAAATGTCAAACCAGGGCCTGAGTTTTCTTTCAAACTTTGGGGAAAATGCACTTAGTCTTCTGTCTTTGTGCTATCCCTCCCCTCCACAGAAAGCAAGTGATAACTAAAAATTAAAGAGCAGCTGAGTGAAATGGTGGTAGGGGAAGGCAAGTTATCAGGGCTCCCTCCTCATTACCAGTCTTTCCATAAGAAAGGAATGCATGTCTGCTTAGCATCATGCCAGGCAGCACACTTTTCATTCCCATCCATTCTGTATACAAAAGACTAACACACAAAAAAAAACCCCAAAGCTGGTAAAGAACAGCACTGGTTTCAGTTTCAGTACTCAGCACATCAGCCAGTGTTGCAGTCAAACTTGTTTTGCAAAACCAGAGAGATGTGTAAACTTCTCTTCTGGTTACATGTGAGATGAAGGAAACGTGCCCTTCACTCTGTGTTTATCCTTAGTATTCAGTTCTGTACCCCTGAAGCTGCTACAAAAGGGGCAATTTAAAAATGTCACTCCCAAAGTCAGATTCCGAATGAACAGGCTGCTGGTTTGCCAAAAAAAGTTTGGAATAGAGAAAGTTGTAATACAGCTGACATGTGTATCACCTGCAGTTCTCCTAAGAGCATAATCCTAGGGGGAAAATGGGGAAATTGGGTGCCATTTTTTTTTATGCACTGAATACAAGTACATGTATACATGAAATATAAGAACTGCACTTGGAATATCAGATTTCCTTCCTTTCATATTTGCTGAGAAGCTCCTGGCATTTGCACACAATGTTACTTTGTTTTTTCTTTGTTTTTTCTTCCACTCTTCACACATTTTACAACTTCTAAAACTCCTGCTGCTTTCTCCTGGACAATCCTAACAGATATTTGTTTAGTTGGACAGCAGCCTTAACTGGCAATGTCCTGTGTTAACCATGTTTTATTGGAATAAAAAACTCAGGGAATTGCTTTACACAGGAATAGCTGCAAGTAATGAGTGAAGGGACAACACCACAAAAATATTTACATTGTCTAGTAAACTAAAAAAATATCATCTGGCATCAAAATTTCTGGATAACGTATTCCTAGTGAGTCTTAAAGTTAAGGAACAACCAACATTCCTTAAGGCTACTAGTGTTTTGGTGAAGAGAACTTTCCATTTCCTTTCTGAGCAGAGAAACCCTTGAAATTTCAATGTGAAAGAGAGAAGGATAATCTGCTAGGTTTGAAGTCTGTCTTTCCTAGCAAGTCTCTGAAAAGAGCCTATACCTGTTGCAAGGAGGGTCTCAAAATGAGTCTAAAGTTAATGTTACATGCAGAGCCAGTGGTACCACTGACTGGAGATGGCCAATTATTCCATTTCCCCCTGTGCCTCATGCAGAAAAGATCACAGATGTTTGCCAAAACAAGCTGGCTACACTTCAGGTTATGGAATTCCCTCTTACCATAAAACATACACCTCTCCTAACTTCTGCCTGTAACACAAACAGGTTGGAATTCAATGAAGGGACAACTCTCAGATGAAAATTTAAGAGGAAAATTTAGGTGTAACTTTTCAGTTACTTTACAAATGAGGCTGTAGGAAAGGCATCCTCAGAGCACTTAAACATCAGCAAAGCAGCCTTGAAAGACTCTGCACTGAGGACTGTTTGTCATCAACGTGGTCCTCACTAATTTTAGGAAGATCCCACCTGAGTTTGAACAAGTTATACCCATCACACAGAATCATTCTGCAAATCCACAAAGCATCAGAAATAAGTTTGCCCAGGAAATGAGAAGATCAAAGTTACATGAACACAGGAGCTTTGCTTTGGCAATTGTAATCACACAGTTGATCCCATGTTGCTCTAACCCAAAACTGCCTCTAACTGGAATCATTTGGGCTAATAAGAGACAGTTCCCCTTACATACCACCATCCTTACTTTAACGTGTGCTTCCTGAATAGAAATACAGTCAAAATATAACAGATGCATTAATATTAAATCCAAGTAAAAATATACACAGTTCAATTACTTCTCTCCCCTCCTATTGCAAGTGTGATTTTACCAAGTGGTGCACTGACTTGTACCCACAAACTGATTTCTACCACCCTGAATGTCAAGTCAGGATGAGTAAACCACAGTAAATTATTGGAACATAGTTTCCATCAAAAGAATTTTACATAACACAGGCCAATTTCAAAGGGATGTGTAACATTAAATTGTATTTTTAATAAAACAAATGAAGCCCTTGAACACAGTTATTACAAACATTTGGTGATTTAAGAGTAAGCAAGTCTACATTGACAATTAAACTGTATCTACTCACGTATCTACCAACACAGTTTTGCACAAATTGTTGCTGATAACATTTTTTATTTAAAAAGCAATAGCAATGAAGCCATGTTTTACCCCTTCCTTTGGATCTGTGTGAAGCCCTCCACCTGCATGGCCATGCCAACACATCCTCTTCTCTATCAGTCGCCACCTCGGCAGGATCTGGGCGAAAACGAAGAGTCAATTTGCAAGAACCTCAGGAAACAGGCACATAAAAGCCAACAGAAAGAGCAACTACTAGCCTGTTTTCCCTCCCCCATCCTCCAACTGGATCAGCCTGCTTTAGTCAAAGATTTTTCCTCTCTCTAAAAACCCTGCCTTGCTTAAGAAAACAATAATAAGAAAGGGACTATAGCTCTGGCAGCAAAGAGCACGTTCCAAGCAGGCAGGACGTGAAGACAGACTCTTAAATACTTCAGTTAAAAAGACACCTAAAAATTGAAAATGGACTGGAGAACATAGAAAAAAACCTTGAAGTTTTGGGGGATAACCATGCTCGGGCACATTAATATATAAAGTGGAACACATTTCAGCAATAATACTTTTTCCATGTGCATAAGAGCAACTTTACTTGTGGGCAAAATAAACAAGATAAATCCACTTTACACTTCTCTTTCCCACCAGGATGGGAATGGCCTATTGGTGCCATAAGTCAGGTACAAATTACCCCAGCCCAGAGTCCTTGCTGCAATCCATGTACAGGGGCAGTTCAGAAACAAACCTGCTTGTTAAATGCCCCCTTCTCTCAGGATGCACTCAAGACTCCTCTGACAAAAGTTCTGAATTTATTCACACACACAGATGCACTAAAAAGTAACAACTCACTACCAGCAGGCATTTCTCTAAGTTCAATTTCCAAGTGCCTGCCACAAACAATGGACGTGTTCAAGCTTTTCAAAAACTAATCTGCATTTTGTTTAAAAGATTTGCTACATGTTCACAGTTTTCAGGTTCGAGTTACGTAAAAGCTCTTTGGGAATCCCCTTTGATGTATGTTGGTTGATAGCAGACCCCAGGGTTTCCCAAATCAAAATGTCACTTTTCACATTTTAAAGAAAAACATTATAAAAAATAATCTAAGTAGATTTTATGCTTTGAGGCCCCAATGATCCTCAAAAGATTTTAGCTGCTTAAGTCAGTTCTGTGATAACCGGTGAGTGGGTATCTTTTTATAACTAAAAACCAAAAAGAAAAGCAAGATAAATACATTTGTTAGCTTCATTATGTGTCATAATTATTCCATGAACAGGAAAAATTGCACCTTCCTTATGGTTACACTGGTTTTAAGGCAAGCAGACCTCCCAGGAGTAAAAGTCTGATATCCTGGCATTCAATAATGAGAATATTCTGCAACCTAAGCAGAATTTTGAAGTGATAAGGCCTTACACACTCAAGGAAAACTCACTATCTCCTGTGCCTGGGTATTCCTTACCTGGGTAAGGACTCTTCTTTGAAAGTTACTGTAATATCATTAGTTTCTAAAGATTCAGAAAGACTTCTAGGGGCAGAAACATAACTTGTCATTTAATCTGCTGCACTTCAGAACCATAAGTAGTGAAATTAAGAAAAAAACCCACAAAATCAGCAGATTAAACTGAAAGATGCTCCAAGGGCTTAAGTTTCCTCTGACCTGCAAGTAGGAAAAACCAATGGTACCCACCTCTGAAGGCTCTAGTAATGGCCTTGAGTAATCCCCTGCCAGGCTGTGCCATGATCTTTGCCTGCAAATGGGTGGAATCTACAGAACAAAAAGGGAGAAAAAGAAGTGAAAATGGAGTCATGCAGAACATGCATTTCACAGTCAGAGAATATTCATCTGGTTCATGTAAACAAGCATAACATGAAAAGAAGGCAGATGGTTTTGGTTTTTAACAACTGACCACAGAAAAAGCAAACTAGTGGGGAGCAGCTGTAAATGAAATTCCATTCACCCATTAAAATGCTCTGTGACAATGAACCTTTCCCTTCCCTGAATCCACACTCCCATCAGACTCTTTCTTTTGTACCATGAAAGCCCAAAGTTTTCGCTTTCGTCTCATTTTCATTTTCTCCCAGGTTGTCTTCTGACTTCTTCCAAACAGTCTTTTCTTCCATTTTTCATCATGAAATGCTACTTTTATGCTTATAGGTTCTGCCATTCCCAATTCCTCTTAGCTCAGCTCATGCCATGCTTGTCTCCACTAGGCAAATCAAAGCTACAGCTCTGCACTGGGAAACACTGGGACTGTCAGAAATTGGAGCAGGGCTGGCAACAAGTTTTAGGTTATTAGGACACAAGATACCCAATATTCACAGATCCACCGACCTTAAGAGACTGCTGGCACCAACTGTGCCATGCTCCACACGTTACCTTGCAAAGCAATCCATGTTGCAAAGGACCATTTATTCTCCTCAGATGGACTAACTGGCATTGCTTCCCTGGTGGCAAGACACAGGGAGCTCTCTTCTGCTCAGCACTGATGGTGCCACATCATCTTTGACACATTCAATAGTAAACCTTTTACTGTTCTGTTACAATATTAACCATCCACTATGTAACAATCACCACTGCAGAGCAAAAGAGACACACGGTGCTCATGAGCACACAGCAAAGCACAAAGGGCAAAAAGGGGAAAAAAAGAACTTTGTCACAAAAAAGCATTTTTAACCTTGACAAACAGCAGCACTGGCACCTATTTGACCTCTTGCCTCAAACATTCCTTTGTTCTTACCCTAAGACATATATCCTAAGTTACAATTGTAAAGAAAATTAAAACCATTCCTGCACAAGTCACCACATGTGACCTGCTTACTCCAAACAATTCCATTATATGGCATTATATACAGAGGAAAAGTGAACATCCCAATTACATGTTTTGCCCTTAGTAGAGCTAACTGGGCTGGGTGAACTGTCCTGATGTTCCCAAGACCTGGGTAAAATGAAGGAGCATCATTTCTAAAGCACTTCATTGTAGATACATTCATAATTTTACAGCTTTGTGTCAGCACAGAGGATTCCATCTAAACCAAGGCACCCTCCACAGGAACAGTGACAGTGCCATAAACAGAAAATATCATAGAAAAATTATAATGCTCCAACAGTTATTGGAAAGAAGCTAATTACTGTCCTTCTAGAGTTTACTCACAGGACATCATAAAAACATTTCACTAGTAATTCATATCCTTTGATATCAAAGTTCTCCAGGTTCCCTTCTGACTGAAGTATGAGGCAAACAACATCACAGAAACAATTTGTACTGAAACACCAGCAGATCTGGTCTCAAATCCCGCTTCAGAAAAACAGCCCAATTCCTTGACTGAAACTATGAATTGCCATTGGGTTAAGAGACGAATACAGCAAAAGAATTAAAAGATTTGCAAAAGATGCACAGGAAAACTTGTTCTTATTTGCAAACTTCAGCCTGGAAGACTGGAGGTTTCAATCCTCTCCCATCTCCTGCTAAAAATCAAATCTGAGTGAAGAAATAAAGAATTAAACAAGGTGAACAACTGACTTCACTGATAATCCCTCTGCCCATCAGAGTATTGACAGCAAAACTGCCCAAAGGAGCGGGGCTGAAGCTTTCCCTACCACTTTCCACACATTCTGCAGGAAGACAACTCCACTCTCCTCACTATGTTTTTTTCCCAAGAGATTTAAGACTACAAAGAAAAGCCATACTTGAATTTTATCGTAACAGATCAAAGAAGCAGGTTATTTCTTTAAAGGAGCAGGACAGAGTCCTGCTTATTTCTGCATTTCTGAAATTATGCAGGAAACTTGAATCCTGGCATTTCCTAACTTTTGAATGCCTGACTCTGCACCATTACGCCCTTTTAATGCATTTTTGGACATGATTCTATAAACTCTAAAGAATGAAACAGATGCCTAGTACTGACTGCCCATAAAAGTCATGTTACTAGTGTCATGACTGTGAGTAGCAGCTTAAATACTACAAATGCAAACAAGCAACAGGGATAAAACACATTTGCACAAGGTCAAATCCACACTTAAAAGGTTCCCTGTGGAATATGATATGTACTGTTCCAGGCATGCTGCACTCATCTGATGGGGACTGGTTTTTTTAAACTAGCTGTAACAGCAAACACAACTGAAGGTGGGATCCAAGTACCCGTGCAGTGTTCAAGTCTCACGGTTACTTTTGCTGAGTTTGCAAGGCAAGAAAAGAAATTATGAGTAGGAAACAGCGGAGGAAAATGAGAGAGAAGAGAGAGAAAATATTCTGGTATAAATCTAGACTAAACTGTCACCAATATGAACAATATAAACTTAACTGGAGCTACATTTAACAACGGTCAATGTGCCATTGCTCTGTACACTCGGATGAACGTGTACAGAGCAAAGGAAAACAAGGAGATGAACAAAAAGATACCTTAGGGAATTTCCCCCCCAACACCTTCTAATATACCCTCACATTTGGCTTGTCTTGGTAAAACACATCTCAGGGGCAGAACAGAGAACCCAGAGAGCACCCCAGCCCCCCACTGCAGCGAGTGCAGCTTATCCTGTGCCCCCAGTGTTCCCCAAATGATTTCCAGATTGAGATCCGTATTTCCCTCTGTTCTATTTCAGAGAATCATAGAACACTTTTGGCTGGAAGGGGCCTTAAAGCTCATCTCATTCCATCCCCTGCCATGGGCAGGAACACCTTCCTCTATCCCAGGCTGCTCCAAGCCCTGTCCAACCTGGCCTTGGACACTTCCAGGGATGGGCCATCCTTCCTCACAGCAATTTTAGATGTCCATTTTTCCAGGCAGACATATGGGACTGCTGATCTGCTCAGCAGCAATACTTCCTCTATAAAGGGATTTTAAAATTCGAGGAGTTTCAAATACAGGTATCTGTCAGTGAAGGCTGCTGACTACCAGAGACACGATTTATAGTTCCCAGGCATTGTGCTGTTCAACTGCACCTTCAAAGTCTAGAGAAGAGAACTTAGCAACACACACCAACACATGAAATGTCTGGACAATAAACATCAGTATAATTTTACAGAACAGACCAGGCTTCGGGTAAAAATAAATAAATAAAAAAAACAGGCAAAATATAAAGAAAATTAACAGAAATACCTGAAACTTCTCTTAGAACCTCTTCCAGAGCAAGGGATATTATTAAGTTATGCAGAAGAACACACTCTTTATCACTGGCAGCTGGAAGGGCAAGATAATGCAAAGAGGAAAAAAAGTTTCTTCTACTTTTTACCGTTACAGTATTTTACACAGCCCTGCTTTCTATCACTGCCAAAGTTCTCCCTGAAACTCCTCAGTGTATTTCTTCACTTATAAAGATTCCTAGCAAAATAATTATCCTTAGTTAAAGGGTGTTGGACCTTTCCAGTCAAATGCTATTTTCTTTCCATTTAGCTCATTTAAATTCATTTAACTAATTTTTAGATTCATTTAATTGCCATATTTAGACTGAACAGCAATTGCCATTGCTTTTATTTTGGATACAGGTAAACTGTTCTACAAAAAAACCCAACCAAACAAACAAAAAAAGCCCCACAAGCTTCCTAGGAAAAAAACCCCAGCAATTGTTTGGTCACTTATCATACTTTACCAAGCCAACATGCCAGTTCCCTACTCAGCACAGACCCCAAATTCAACACACAGGTTCTGACAGGATGAACCCTTGCCTACTCCAACCGCAGGAGAGGGACCCAAAGGAGCTGTGGAATGGAAATACAAACTGATCTCAATATAAAGAAATGAAGTTGGATCACAGGCCCACAATATTTATGACACCTGTCTTTGCCCTCCATAAATTTAGCTGTTTTACTCTTCAGGATACAAAATGTTACACGACTGCAATCAAAAGTACTGAAAAACATAAGTGTGAGGGAAGATGTGGATCTGTGATGCAACTGCACCCAAACAACTGCTATACTTGACTCTCATGGCACTGAGTGCCACAGAAAACACAAATAAGCTTACAATTAATTATAAGCTTAAAAAACACTACAAGAAGGCAGAGGATCAAACACCACATGGATGCAAAGCAGAGTAGAAGGGTCACAGGCAAGTCTTTAAAATAATCTTTGTCAAAAAGAATGGTTGGCAACTTGGCTCTTATGGTCATATTTCACCAGAGTTCTTCCTGCCTTTAATCCCCATGAGTTGAGCTCTGGCTGTGCAGTTCACCAGTCTGAGGTGTACAATGCACTGCTCCTGACACAGTCATGTTGTCCCAAACCTCTGCCATTCGTGTAGTTACACCAATGAAAGCCCAGCTGTGGTTGCAGAGTCGATTTTACTCCCAGCAGTGAGAAGCACTGGTGTAACTCTGTCACATTAGGGGTGCCCTCCCAGGAAGGTCCTTCCTAGTTAGGAACACTTCAGGGAAGATATGCCATTAGAGCCAACTCTCTGCACTCCACAAGTGGTTGGGCCCTGCCAGTGTCCCATCCCATGGGGGATTAAAATGCTGGATCAGGAGCACTTATGTCACATTTACTGCCCCTGGAAATACTGAACACACCAGTGCAAACTCTAACCCATATCTGACACCTACAACACAGCCAGGGAGGTAACAGGGGTAAGAGCTTTCCCCCACAATCAAATATACACACTAAGATGTGTCACCACATGGGAGCCCGGAGGCTTTCACCACAACACCTGCTATAACACACTGCTTTCATCACCTCCTTCCCATTGACTGTGAAACACACAGCTTGGGACCACGGCAATCAAGATTAAGTTGCTTTAAATGCAAGCCCAGGTGTGTTTCTTCAACTTTTTCAATATATAGAAAAGCTTTCAGAACAAGTCCATTGAAAATATTGACAGTCCCCATTAGTGTATGAGCACAGCAAAATAATCAAACAACTGAAACTAAACCAGGATGCACATACTTGCTTCCAGAAGGTTTTTTTTAACTGCTGAATTACCTAATTTATAAAAATCAATGGCTAATCACTCTGAAATACAACTGCTGAAGTGCCTGGCCAACTTCTCAGAGTCACTTCCCTTTGTGCAGGCACAGTATTTCTTGAACTAGCTGAAAAATGAGAAGAGGAAACTGAAATTGCAGGACAACACAGCAAATTTAATTAAATGTTTAAAAAATCATGTCCCAAAATTTTGAAGGACATTATAACCAAAAATCCAGAACCCTTACAGTCTCCTGCTAGGTAAGAGTCAAATACTTTTGCACTTCCATAAAATGTGTTGCCTATTTCTCATAACGTGGCAATTTTTATTTAACAAAATATAAGACCTTGCTCCTGCACTTAATAAATCGTAATTTTCAGTCAAATAGAGCTTGATGCAGAAGTGAAAATTCATCACCAGACCATAAAAAATGCATTCATTGATCACTTTCTAACAAAAAAATGCCTAGAAACTAAAAGGCCAGAGAGATGAGCATATATATATATATTCCACAAGATCAGAAAATCTAGTGCAAATCCACATTTAGTGACATGTGGCAATTAAAACTGATCAGCAAGGACTGGTATTCCCAACATGAAAATAAAAACATTCAAAAGGAAACCAGGAATATAATTAATGCTCCTATTCATCACCATGATAACGCTGCTATTTGTTCACTCACAGCTGAAATGGATTTCCAGGAACAGGGACAATACTGAGTACTCAGGTATATTTTAATGTATGCAAATACATGGGTAAAATATTTGATCTGCATCAACGTTAACTCTCACCTTCTTGTCTTGCTCGATTTCAAAACTAAACCCCCCTCAAATTTATCACTTCAGCCCTGCCCATCTCATCTGCCAAGCAACATGAAGTTGACTGTAGTCTCTGGTAGAATTCTGCCTGTCAGGGAAAACTAACCAAGGTGACAAAGAAAAGCTACTCATGAACAGTGGTAATCTGAGGAATACAAAAGGTAAAAGGTTATTATGAGACAGAAATCAGAGCTATCTGAGAGCTTATGGAAAGCCTTTGGGATAAGTTCATTCCCTCTATCTTTGGGATACACTTCCTCATTTGCTTTGAAAAACGCCTATGACTTACACAGCTTGAGATATGTGCTCAATTCTTTACTTCTAACAAAAAAAATTATCCCCTGGGACATGTTACAGCCCGCCCAGCTGACAGAGAGCATTCCAACTCCAGCTCCCTTTCCCTAGAGAGCGGCAGAATCAGCCGCCAGCACAAGTATTCCCTGTGCACACACCCTGCATCTATTCACAGACACCGGGGCTCCTAATGCTCGTCCCCAAAGAGCCCCCGCAGGGCCTCCCGGGGCCCGCCCGGGCGGGGGGCGCCGGTTCCGGGCAGGCAAGGACGGACCGGGCCGTGCTCGCAGGGCCGGGGGCAGCGCCGCGGGGACCGGCGGCCCCTCAGAGACCGCCCCTGACCCTCCCTCAGTGACCGCCCCTCAATGACCGCCCCTCAGGGACCACCGCTCAGGGACCGCCCCTCACCCTCCCTCAGTGGCCACCCCCGCCCGCCCTCCCCGGCGCCCCCACGCACCTGTCCGCCCGCCGGGGCGGCGCGGGCCCGCCGCCCGGTCCCCGCTATCGCCCCGGCGGCGCAGGCGGCGGCGGGCGGCGGCCGCAGCAGGGCCAGGGCGAGCAGCAGCCGCCGCTTGCGGGAGGCGGCGGCCACCAGGCCCCGCGGCGCCCCCAGCACCGCCATCTTGCGAGGGCCGGGGCGCAGGGCATTGTGGGGCGGCGGCGGACCCGCGGCAGGGAAGGGGCGGGCCCGGCCGCCCTGAAGGGAAGGCGGGGCAGGGGCGCCATGGCTGGGTCGGGTAGGGCAGGACGGCGTTGTGGGCATCGCGCTTCCTCCCGGGGCAGCGCCGGGACCACTCTCGGTCCTGCGGCAGCGCCTCTTGGCTCCTGCCTGCCGGGGCCGCTTGGTCTGGCCGGTGGGCAGCGGTGGAGAGGGAGTACGAGCGCCGAGGCTGCACTGAGCCTCGCCACGGCGCCCCGAGGGGAGCAGTCCTCAGCCCCGCCACGGCGCCCCGAGGGGAGCAGTCCTCAGCCCCGCCACGGTGCCCAGAGAGGGGAGCAGTCCTCAGCCCCGCCATGGTGCCCAGAGAGGGGCTGCCCTCAGCCGTACATGGTGCCCCGTAGTGAGCTGCCCTCAGCCCTGCCATGGCACCCTGAGGGGCACAGACACCTCCCTGCCGAGCCGGGAACAGCCAGGCCCTTCCGAGCCATCTCTCCTTCAGGAGGGTTTGTGTTCTGACTGCGCAAATAAACCCCCCCTCTTTGAGAAGCTGGACTGCTGAAACGCGGGGCCTTCAGCCCAAAGCAAGCGTCGCTCGTGTCGGTCCTTAGCTCCGCCGGTACTTCATACAGATGCTCCTTCCCAGCCGCGGGCAGTGCTCCTGCGCTTCCTCCGCGACATCGCTGCAGGAGAGAAGAGGTGCCCCAGCTGGCACACACGTCCCTGGCGGTGGAGTTCGGGCCCCCGCGGAGCTTCCTCGGCCGGGGCGCAGAGGAGCCCCGTCCCGCAGCGCCGTGAGGGAGCACGGAGGGAGAGGCGGACGCGGCACGTGCAGTGACAGTTCTCTGCATCCCGTCTGCACCGACCTCATCCTGCATTCCACACCCTTCCCCGGGCTCAGAACCACGATAACACAGCAAGCATATGGTTCCTAATTAAACACCGATTTAGGGAGATGGAGCTGTGCATGGAATACGTTTACGGTGGCCTATATACTCCCATCCGACTGGCATGCAGAGCCGGGCGGAGGGTGGAACTCTGTGTGGCATTTCTAATCACATAAAGATTTCTTCAAAGCTACCAGAGCTTGACTACTGGTGCTCTTGCCTTGAGGGAGAGTTGTAAGCTCGTTTGCAAGGGAGAAAGATAGACAGACAGACAGAAAGGAAGAGGACAATTGGCTTAAAGTCAATTTTTAATGAGGCAGGATTTCTCTAGCCCGTGCTTTGATACTCAACTTTGCTTGTGACCAGGATCCACTTCAAACGACAGAGGCGATATTTCTCTGGCACTAATCTAATTCTTCATCCTAATTGCATTTGGCGGAGCTGGGTCTGAACAGTGCCGCCTTGTGGCATCGTTCAGAGGGATAAACAGGAATTCTGGGCTTCTGGCTGCCATACATCTGCTTCCTTCAGCATGCTCTGCTCAACATGGGAGTTTGACCAGGCAAAAGGGGATAATCGTGGCACTGTCTGGGGCAGCCTGAAAAGACAGCCTGGCCAGCACGGCAGCATCTCTTGAGAGATTTCAGATGTCTCTGCCATTTCTCCACATGCATTGCTGAGGTGCCTTCATGCACACACAGTTTGTATGCACATACAGTGCTTTCTGGATCGATCCGACCTGCAGCACAGGCACTCAGTTCAACCCTGTCCTATTGTGCAGTATTCCCACCATCTCAAGCTCTCTGGACACGAGCTACATGGAGTATCCTGCATGTGGATAACAGAACCCTGAGCTGTGGTATGGCAGGATCTGACAGAGCTCCAATGCCTCTAACAGAGATGTGCAAATCTCCTGACAAACATATATTGTCAAACTTCCCAACACCTTCCTGAGACAACTGCATCACCACAGCCTTGTCATTCAACAGGGAGAGACAATATCCAATGGCTGTGTGGCATTGGATGGAAAATGTTACAATTAATAATGTTCACAGTCCATTATCATGGCCTGAGCAAAAAAATCAGCTTTGGCATTTCCATTTTCTGTGCTAATGTATACCATTTCATTTTTTCTACACTTTCCAGGCATAGAAGGCACTCAATATATTTGATATGAGTATTTTCCCTGCAAATTTTGTCTTAACTACCCTTCCTTCTTTAATAACTCTCCCATGCTACTGATTTTATTTCCTCCTGCTACTCTTTCAGTCTTGTCTCCAGTTCTTGTCTTCTCTTTCTCCTTTTGTTTCCAGTTTATGTGATACCAGATTACTGATAGCTGTACAAGGCACTGCACCAGCCCTGAGAGAGACACAAAAAAGAGCCCATATCCCTGCTGTGGGCAGAAACATGACAACCCCTGTCCCAGAGTACCAAACCAGGAGAACAGAGCTCGTGATAGAGACACAGAAAGCCAACAGAGGAGTTTTATAAACTTACAGTGTTTAAAGTAGCTTGCCACAAAATAAATATCTGTTTCTCTGCAGATTTAGCTGTGGAAGCAGAGGATCTCCTTGGAGATAGACAGAAATCAATGTCTGCTCCAGAGCTGGCACTCTGGAAAGATGACAGAAGCAGCTCAGTCGAAGAAGTAGAAGCTCTGGTAATGGAAATAACTCACCACAGTGGAAATTTGTGAATGGAATCCTAAAAGATACCTAATCTGGCCTTTTTCCAGGAGCTGTGGAGACGACAAACCAGGGCTTGAGAACAAGGTCACTTGATTTTTTAGTTAGAAATTACTTTTTTAGTTATTTTTTTTAGTTAGAAATGTTTACAGAAGCAGCTCAGCAAAAGAGGTATAAGACCCATCCCGTGGAGGTGAAATAACACCTTATTTAGAGTGTATTAAAGTTCTTAAGTTCTTTCTTATTAAAGGTGTTTAATATGATTCTAACATAGTAATGAACTTCACTTATAGCAACAAGTATCTATTTCTTGCAGCTGTAAAAAAACAGAGTACAATTTCATACAGGTTACTCATAGAAGTAATCCCAGAGCTGTGGAAATCAAAATGAATTCAGGAGTCAGGGTAAAGGATAAAGAAAAGTGACAATATTCAATGATAATTTCAGACCAATGGTATTGGAATGGTATGAACACAAGAAGGGCAATGCTTCACCAAAGCAAGAGGGAAAATTAATGAGAAGAAAATAATGAGAATAAAAATAGGCAAACAGGACAATGTTGGGGGAGGATAGAACCTCTTGCTTAGAGGTAAAAATTAATTTTGGCAAGTAGATTATGTGCTGAAAGGCACAGTGCTGATCTGGAGATAGTGACTGTTACACTTATTTCTAGAAATATACGAACTATTAATCTTCAGACCTTGCATTTAAGAACAGAGCATCTGCACACACACTGGAAGTGCAATGTGAATTGTATTTCATAGTCAAATAAATAACTAGCATAAACAAGCTGTATTTAAAGATGTTTGATTATGTTACAGGCATTGGAAGGGGCTGCTGAGGGAGGTGGTGGAGTCACCATCCCTGGAGGTGTTCAAGAAACAACTGGATGTGGCACATCAGCCCAGTGCACAGCAGAGGCCTCACCTGGGCCATGGATTTACTGCCTGTGAGTAGATCAAACCTACAGTGAATCCACAGCAGCTTTAGATTTGTCATGTCCTGATCCCTTTGCCTTCTCCAGGTTTTGCTCTAACCTGTGCTCTGGCTCACTGCAAATACACCAGGCCACGCTCGAGCCTCTTTGGTTGTTCCTGGTGGCTTTTCTTTTTCCCTTTCTGGTTTTTTTTCTCCTTTCTCCCCTGCTAATCCAGTCACCTCCCCTGAAGTGGCCGAGGTTGTTATTCCTGCCAAGGGAGTGAGAGCACACAGAGCCTTCTGTCTGCAGAGCTCTCGCCCTGGCCCAGGCACAGGCGGGAGCTTTTCTTAACTTTGGTTCCTGCTGTTCAGAAGCCGCCAGTAGTGAGGGGTTTGGCCATGGAAATGTGGTGAGAGAAATGCACAATGTAGAGAGAGATTTGCAATTTGAAGTTGAAATGTTGGGAGGGAGATGGGGGGACCAGGCTGGGGGGATCAGAGCCTGTCAGCAGCAGCTGAATGTTGTGTGGGGCCAGGGGAGCCTCGGGGGCTGTGAACCTGCTGGAACTGTCTGACTTGAACAGTGGGGTTTTCAACCTTGTGAAGGAGTTGCGAGGCAGGGTTGGGTGTTTTTTGGGTGTTTGGTGGAGCAAGGAGCCTGTCAAGGAATGGAGAGGCCTGGAGACTACTCAGGGAGCCTCCTCACCTTCTGTCCCTCCAGAGCTCTGTCAGGCCCGTTGGAAATTTGTCTCGTCCAGCAAGGTCAGCGACAGCCTTGAGCTTGTCCTGAGTGTGTGTGGAACATCAGGGCCAAGAGAAGGTGTGGACTAAGCAGCAGCACTGTTCCTGCAGCTCCCCTGGGACAGTGCTGCGAGAAGGGGCTGCCAACAGCCAGGAGTGCTGGGGGAGTGTGTTTGCAGCCAGGGGGGTTCACCCTGAGCAGCTGCTTTGGGGGGGTTGGGATGGTTTTTTGACCAAGCTCTAGGGCTTGCCGGGTGTGCCAGAGAGGAAAGGAGAAATTCAGCCTGTGACAGTTCATGATTCCAGCTTTGTTTCTTCTTCAGGAATTGCTTCAGCCTCAGTCAGAAGGACTCCCTGTTTGCAGGCTCAGCGTTATTGCCCACAGCCCAGGGTTGGTTTGGAATTGCACATCAGGACCTGGGAAGGAAGGGGGAGGTGAGAGGGTAAGTCCCCATCTTTCTTTTCTCTTTCCATTTCTTTTTTTTTTTAAATCAGCTTTCTGAGAAGAAAGGTTGTTTATATATATTTCTGCCACATTTTTATGGCTCTCTCATTTTAGACCATTCATCTCTTAATATTGGGAAATTTATAAGATAATTACACTTTGAGATTGCCTGAAATGTTTGATATTTTGAAAGACAGATTATTTGTGCTTGTTCCATAAACTATATGTGAAAAAGCTGTAATATTGATATCATTTAAAACCCAACTGCTAATTTACTCTTTGACTTACTTAAATTTGAAAGGGACAAACTTTATTTTGGGGTCTGTCATCATTTCAGCTGCATTTGGGGGTGCTTTCAATAATAGTATTTACAGGAGGATGGTTTTTGACATGATACTGCTACTTGTGCCTGATCAGAGACCATCAGTGCAGAAAGCTGTATGTATTAATTGAGCTTTACCCTTTTTGAGAATTGCTGCCACTCAATTTATTAAACTCCTCCTTTTTTTCTTTAAAAAAAAAAAAGGAAGATTTCAGAAATCAGAAACAACACAAACATTTCCCCACCTGAACCTCCCTGGTAATCAAAATTGTAGAGGATTTTCCAAACCTGAGCTCTGAGACAAACCCCCACCATGTTTTCCTGCATCCTCTGGTTCCTTTGTAGAGTTGTCCTGTGCATGGAGAATTAGAACCAAATTTGGGCTTGGCTGGGTTGGATGTCACCAGCAGCAGTGGTGAATGTGGCTCCCGAGCTTTGCCCTTGGGTAAAGGAGCCCAGAACTCCCAGCCCCCATTGCCTTTGCAGACAAGACCCAGGCAGGAGGAATGAGCTGCTGCCTCTGGGACCCATTTCCCTGCGGTACCAACCCTGAAACATGAGCTGGGCTTGTCCTTGGCCCAGCAAGAAGCCTTGGAGGGAAAAGCAGAGCCTTGAGTTCTGTTCCATTTTGGCCATTAAGGGGAGCTGCTCCTTGCCAAATTCTGTTGTGTGAGCCAGAGGTTTAATAACCCCCCAAACTGGTCGTGCTCTTTGTGTGACAACCATGTGCTGCACAAATCCTGATTTCAACTTTGCTTTTGTCCTCTAGGGTGAATAACTGCATTGGATTTTCTAACTACAAATTCTTTCTACTGTTCTTAGCCTATTCTTTGTTGTATTGCTTGTATATTGCTGCAACAGTATTTCATTAAGTATTGGACAGTAAGTTGTGAAATCTGGTTCCTTTTCCATCTCCTGTGAGTCTCGTGGGGTTTAGTCACTCTTGTTGCTGTTTGGCTCTCAGTCAAGTGGAGGGGCTACATTTCTCCTGTGAGGTACTTTCCTGGGCCCTTTTTGAGTCCAAAACTTCAGGAATTCCAAACTTTAGATTAGTTTCTGGCAGAGAAGTGATATCCTTTTCCTGTTCTTATGTTTGCATGTGTGTCTCTCAGAATGTTTGGAAAATTACTGCAAGTTTCTTAGTTTGTAAAACTCAAACAATGTTCAAAAGAAGACACATTTCAAGGAAAGACAGTCCAGGCTTCTTGTTTACGAAAGAGTTCTGGTGCTTTTTCAATACACATTAGGGTTTATCAAGCCTCATACCACTGACATTAGAGGTGTCACAGAGGGATAAATTCTGCTTGAGTTAAGTTGGGCTCTTGGTTAATCTTTCCAGCTCCAAATACAGCTGCTGTTCTCTGGTAATATCTCTGTACTTAAAAAATGCCCATGAACTTTTACTGATCATGGAAATAATTATCTTCTAAGTAGAAATATTTAGCTGTCAACATTTGATGCATTTAGAGTGGCTGGAAGAATACCTCCTACGTATTTCATCCACATTACAGGAAACCATGCATTGTGGGTGGGTTGTTTTCTCTTATGTTGCTTCCTGAACTGCCTGGGCATATTGTTCTTTTCAACTTTATATGGTGTCTTGAGGATTGTCTTTTGCACTTAGAGAGAGAGAGCAAATAAGGGTGCAGATCCTGGGGTTGGTACCCTACTGTTAGCTGTAACTCACAGTTATTTGCTGGTGTTTATATTTAGCTTCTCTGTATTCAATTGGATCCTCCCTACTTCCAGAATTTCTTCCTTCTATCGTCATTAAGAATTTATCCCCCTTCTTAAATGTTCACAGCATGGGGCATAGTCCCCCCTTAGTTCTCTGGAAACTAAGGTACCAGCATTTAGCACTTTTAATGCCTTTCTCAAAATTAATCACGTCCCTCCAGCAGTCTGCTGATGTGTTTTTTCAGTGTTAGATGAATGACAGAATGTCATTGTCAATATTCCATCAGAACACAAAACACTCCTCTTTGTATTTCATGAAAGGAACGTATGTTTCTTATGCAGTTGGTGCTTCTTCAGAACTTCAAAATTGTATTAAACAAAAAAATTAGGGACTGTAATAAAGAGAACATGAACTGAATGATTAAATGCATGTTTTCCATCTTCAGCTTTAGGGTCTCATTGTGAGTTTGTAAGAGCTGCTGTCCCTGACACAGCGTCCAGGCACGTGGAACCCGCTCCTCCCTCCCTGTTCAACGGTGACAAGATTGTCTCGGGGTGGTGTTGTGATACCACAATTCAGGGTTCTTTTATCCACATGCAGCATATTCCGTGTAGCACGTTTGCCAAGAGCTCGGCACGGTGGAAATGTGGACGCGTATCCGTGCCGAGAGCTGCGCTGCGGAGCGGAGCTCTCCTGGATGGCCCTGCAGACATCACTGGGTGTAGCTACACCTGGGCAGCTGTATTCAGGAAAAAAACACAATTGCGTTTTTGGACTTCCTCGAATCCTACCTCATCTTTTACTCTGCATCTATTACAGTTTCCCGTATCTGTAAAGGCCCCCCAAACCGAATCAAATTAAGCGGGATAAACCTCCGCAGCAGGACTCGGGGGCGCTGCGCTCACAGGGGGCTCCGGGGACACGTCCCCGGGGAAGCCGCGGGGCAGCGGAGCGGGAGGTGTGGGCAGGGCCGGGGCAGGGCCGGGGCCGGAGGGGCCGGGGCCGGTCCCGCCCCCGCGCTGAGCGGCGGCCGCGGCCGCCAATGGAGCGCGGGCGGCGGGCGCGCTCCCCCCGCCCCGGCGGCGCGCACGGGGGCGCGGCCCCGGCGCATGGAGGCGATGCCCTGCCAGAACCAGCGCCTCGGCCCGCGGCCGCAGGAGGAGCCGCCGCCGGCCGCCACGGCCACGGCGGGCGGCGGCTCCCGGCTGATCCGCTTCGCGGAGCCCAGCGAGGACAGCGGCTGCCCCAGCCCGGACAGCAGCAGCAGCAGCAGCAACGGGGTGGTGGCGGCGCCGCCGGTCCCCGCGGGGGAGGGCGGCGCGCCGGCCATCGGGCCGCAGCTGAAGCTGCTGCCCATGAACGACCAGCTGCGGGAGCTGCAGACCATCATCAGGGACAAGTAAGCACCGCGGGTGCGGGGCAGCGCGGGCCGGGGAGGATGCGAGGGGATCGCCGCCGGTCGCCCCTCCATCCATCCCTGCCTCCCTTCCTCCCTCCTCAGGGAGCCGCAGCTCCGCCGAGCCGCTCTCGGCCGTATCCCGGTGTCGGCTCCCTGCTCGGCGCGGCCGCCGCAGGGATGCGCTGCCCGTGGGGTCCCGGCGCGGCCGCGCTATCCCTGCCGGGGCTGGGGGCCCATCCCGGGGCCGGGGCCGATCCCGGGCTCGGCGGGACGCTCCTGTGCCGGGTTGAGCGCCGGGCCGGCGGCGCGGCCATGTCTGGTGACGCGGGGCCCGGGGGCTGGGCAGGGCAGAGGGCGGGCAGCGCTCCCGGGGGTCCCCTTCCCGCCCCGCCTCGGGGCCGCCGGGCACTGGGACAGCGGCTCGGCGGGTCTCGAACCCCCTCCCAGGTCTTTGCCCTCCCTGATGTGAGGTTTTTGCTCACCTCCGCGCCGTGGGCGGCTCGGAGCTCGCGTGCCACATCATCATCCCACGGAGCGTGCGGTACAAAGCAGTGTAAAGCCCTGGCGGAAGGAGGCTGTACCTGAATGGTCACTGCGGCGGGCCCGGCAGGTGCTGGGCTCGTTCCCGCTGTCCGGATATGGTGTATCCTGCCCGCAGGATGGGGCAGGGAGCCGTTCCCAGGCTCTGGCTGTAGGGAGATGTGAGCACGGTGTTCCACAGCACATCTCGGGTGGTGAACACATGGTATGTCTGTAGCTTTGATTGTTCAGCACTTGGAAGGTGGTATTGTAAGGTATTAAATTTAGTATGCAACATAAGACAAATATAAGTAGCATCCGTCTATTAAAAGCATAATTTACCACCTCTGATGCAAGAACCACCAGCAAAAAGGTGTGAAATCAAGTTTATCAATAGAGTGATCAGATTCTGAATAAAACCTCTTCCTGCAGCACATTGGCTTTGTGACATCTGCAATAACTAACTCATTGCACAGACACTGCTTGTCCCTGTGCTTTGTACCTGTCCATCTGCATAGTCTACGTTTTGATATTTTCTGCTTCTTGAGGCTTACTTTGTAGCTAACAGTAATACAGTTTTTAACGCCAAACTCTCTCAAAGACAATACCTCCATTAATTTTATTAGCTTACCTGAGCTTTGTTACCTTAAATTAGTTGTGGTTTGGGATTTTTTGTCTGGTTTTGTTTGTTTTTTGATTGGTTGGTTTTTGGTGGGTTTTTTTTCCCCTTAATTTTCAAAGTATTGTGGAAAAGCATAATCTCCTGGCAGGCAGGAGCACCCAGGGGTAGTCTTTGTGTAAGGAGGCACTTGTGGCAAGACCACACAGAAGATCTCTGCAGGTGAGAACGGCGGCCTGGCAGCTTCCCTGCAGAGCAGAGAGGGAAACTGTAAGTGGGCTGAGCAGAGAAGGGCAGAGAGGAAATCCAAACTAGCCTTGGTGATGGCCTGTAAAAGGTTTTGAGGTTAGTGAAAAGGAAATAGCATATAGGCAAATACTAGCAACGTAGTTACTGTACTTAGCTATTATTATTTTGTTGTAAGCAGATTTTGAACTGTTGCAAGTCCATTTAATAGGTTTCTGGTTATAGTGAGCTTATCCAGAAACCAGCAGCTGCAATTTTAACTTGGAAGACATTTTCTTAGAGTTGCATCAGCTTCATTGCACAAGACTTTGGTAAGAGGAAGTCTAGAATAAGACTTGTAAATAATGAATTACTCAGAGCAGCTGCAGCAATCGCAGACTGTACTTTATTCTGCCCTGGCACTGGGGATGTAAATGTCACTTCCAAGCTCCCTTCCCAGCCGGTGAGGAAAACTGGACAGCAGCCTGCTCAGAAAGGCAGGTGTAGACTTTGTAGGTAAGGACAATAGGGAACCATTATTTTTGTGTTCTGTCCCAGAAATTCAGCTGCATCTCATTAAATGAGACCTCAGACTGGCTTATTTTAGTCCCTGTCATTCAGAAAGATGCTGGAACATGCCTAGCTGTGAAGGGGAGAGGCTTTTTTGGGCACTGATTATTAACCTTTCCCTGGGCAGGTGCAATCTGCCTTAAGAAAACTCCATAGCCACTGTAGCATTTAAACCAAATACTGAAAGAAACTCTTCCTCAGAAGTACCCTGGCTGTGAATTGCCAGCTAAAGAAAAACCCACCTTCATTTGGCTGGTCATCATGTCCTGTGGGGTTCAGAGACACCTGGGTCCATGATTTAGCCTGGTAGACTAAAATGACCATGTATTTCTTTTGCTTCTTTAAAATGAACTTGGTCTGTGTGCTGGAGTTGGAGAGATGGGTAGATCACCTCAGCTTGCCTGGGTTTGCTCATTTTTCCTCAGGCTTGTCACTTTTCCATCCAGTGAATGCTTAACAGGAGCAGATGCCTTTTACACTGTGTGCTGGATATGAATCTTGAGTGCTCTAATGAGATGTGAACTGATGCTTTTAAGTATTGAACATTCTGGAACAAACAGTTACAGCCTCTTCCCAAGGAGGGAATTATCTCAAAGTGATTTCTGGCCTTACAGATTAGAACCAGGGATCTGGAAGCTGAAATGAGTTGTTCAGGAATGTGTTTTTGTCGAAGCAAACTCATTAGTTCAGGTTGGTAGTGTCATCTTAACTCCTAATTTAACAATAGACATGATTTAAATCCAGATATTTAAAGGTTCTTGTGTCTGTTAGGTGAGATCATTCTGTTATTCTCTGCTGAGGCTTCTCACTCCCTAGGGAACAGTGATACCATAGAAATGCAGATGGCAAAGCAGTGGGACACACAGTCCTGGCTGCTGCACAGAGCAGAATGATTCAGGAGTGTACAATTCACCTGGGATGAGTAAAGCTGACTGCTGCAACAGGAAGGGTGAGATCCCTTTTGCATCCCACCCCCAGCCCAGGCACTGAAAAAATTAAATACTGAAGGATGTTAAGTACTGAAGTACTGCAGGTAGAACATGGACCTGTTTCTCAGCTGCATCATCTTCCTGAATGCCAACAATCTGTCCAGTGCCTTTGGTTTTCTTAAAAAGGCCTTTTACAAATTCTGTGTAGAGAAAGGGTTTTTTTCCAGCCTTACCATCACAGTGAGAAACGGGAGTTAGAGAAGCCCCAAAGCCTGCAGCCCTGTCCCTGCTTGTAACTAAGTACCGAGTGCTAAAGCAGGAAGAAGCCCTGCAGTTACCTTGCAAATCCAAAACCCCATTTCTTCTCTCGAGGCAGGCAGGTGACTGCAACTGTACATCAGCCTTGCTCCCAGGCCTTCAGAAACAAACTGAAATGACTTGATTGTTACAAAGCTCCCGTTGTTAGCTGCCTGCCTCAAGTTGGGTTTTGATGCCTCATCTTTTTAGATGTTGTCTTGTTACTCGATCAAGAAGCTGAAACAGTTTCTAGTCTGCCATGGATCGTTACTTTCTATACTTCTGTATATTTCTATATACAGAATATAATTTTCTATATTTCAGGGGAACAGTTACAGTGTTTTCACAGAAGGCTTTTTTTCTGCTCATGGGATGTGGGGGTTGAAATGTGGTCACAGCTTTGCAGCTGCCCGTGTACACAAGGTCTTTCATTTTCAGTATAACTATTCTCATTTTTATGCAATGTGGTTTTCTGTTGTCCTCCCCCTCTCAAAAACCAGGCATGATAAAGGTGTTCAGTGAACTGGGCATAAAACCATCTGTGTCTTTGCAAGGACAGAGTAGTTAGTTTAAAGTCTGTATTAATCTATATTAATAACTCAGAGTATCGACCCTAAATATGTATCATTTTATTGTAGACTTGACATTGTTGGGTTTGTCTTGCCACCCATTTTTGAGATTCGGGTAGATTTTCTGAAACACCATAGTCTGGGAGAACCTGGATGTGCCACTTTGCTACCACTTTGCTACATTCCTTTTTTAAAAAATACTTACACACCATAGATGGAAATATGAATCCTATCAAAAATCTTAATAAAAGTAGTTCTGATAATTGTAGGGGTTTGGGGTTGTTTTCTGCAGTTTTGGGGGTCTTTTAGGGTATTGCCTGGTTAGTGTCGAAGTGGCAGAAAGTTAGGAATATTCTGTTTTTACCAGAAAGAAGGAAAAAATAAAAGCAAACAGTGTTTTTAGTAGTGTGTTATTGGTATAAGCAAAGAAAATAGATTAGGCTGACACTCTTTTTAAACCTCGTTTTTTTCAGTGTGGCTCAGTGACCAATTCCCAGGCAATGAGCAGACAAACCTCTTGCCTTTCACTCATATTAATGTGAGGTGTCACAGGATCTTGGGGATTAAATGCAGAACTCTCTTTGTGGTGTTAAGGAGACCTGCAGAGTATCACAGTTGGACAGTGAGAGAGGGGTTTTCCTGCTGTGATTGATACAAGAGTTCATTTCAAAGGACCTGTCTGCCATGTGAGTGCTGTGTCTGAGTGTCCTGAGCTCCTTGATTGGAAACATGTCCTACTCTCATGGAGTGACAGTTGGTCTTGTCATGGGAAGCAAGGTGTTAAAATCTGCTTCTAAATTTCAGACTTCTAACCTTTCATTCTGCCTGCTGAAGGGGCCAAAAGCCACACAGTCATATGTGTAAAGGGTTGTACCCAGGCTAATCAGAGGCAGAGAGGTGTTTTAATGGGAATGCTCGTTAATCCCTGCTCACTTTAATCTCAGGTTCACTGATCTGTTCACACTCTGAATGAGTTCCAAATAAGATAGGATATGTCTCCTGCTTATCTGGTGTGTTATCAGTCTCAGGGCAGGGGATCTGCACTGTCATTGTCCATGATTTCTGAACTGAAGTTCTCTTGCTCAGGGCTGCAGAGAATGCACCAGTTTGGTGCACATCTGAGCCTGGGAGGTGTTTTGGAACTGAACTGGAATGGCAGTACAATGGAAAACCTACAGAACATCATCCCTATGTGTTCATGCTTTAATTGTTACTGGGACAGAGCAGCAGTAAGAGCCAAACCCGGGTTTCACTCACTGCATCCTGGTGCCTGCCACCAAGCAGGAAACCCATGATGCAGAATCTCTGGGATAAATTTTGTATACAATAGGAGATTTTTCTCTGAACTGCCTTAGGATATATTGTCCTTGAATTAATATTATATTTAATCAATGTTCTTAAAGTTATTCCCCAATTTAAAAAATAAATTATTACTTTTTCCAGGAAATCCAGTAGAGGAGACTTCGTATTTTCTGCTGATCGTCTGGTAGGTGAAGAATTTCTTCTTCTTGGCATTGCACTTTGTAACTCTTCCATTAAAAAGGTCTTTCAGGACAGAATAATGGTGGTGTGAGAGCACTTTCCTAACCAAAGGAAATTGCTGTTTGACAGCAACTTTCTGTATAGGGACTTCTGTTCTGTGTTTCATCTCAATGGATTCCAGAAACCATGTTATTATCAGACACAGCTACGTGAGGACAGGGAGCAGTAGTAATAAGAGACTACTGTTTATAAACAGATGCACAGAGGCTAGAGGTAATTGAGTTTTACTTCGAAACAGCACTTTTGATCTTGTGAACAGAGCAGTACAATTCCTTACAGCCTAGATGTTAACAATGGCTTGCATACAGAAGTGCCTCCTGGCACTTGTTGTGTCTTAGATTAGTAGCTTGGGGTGCATCCACATAGAGAATTTGTTTTCAGCCATGTGGTAGTTACTGTCAGGGACAAAGCAGTTGGAAGTTTTTAGTAAGTCAGAACAAAGACTATTGGGAATGCAGCCTTTTTCTCATTGAAATTACATGCTTAAAGAAAACCACAGCACTTGCTACCACACCTACACTTCCTTGGATGCATGAGGGTGTTTGCTTTTTGCAAATCCACTCCCATTAACAGAGAGTCCAAAGACCATTCAGTTCCCAGTGCCATTTGCCACAGCAGGGTGGTTCCCTGTGACAAGCCCAGTCTTAATCCAGGCCTTATCCAGGTTTGCTCAGGGCTTAGGTATGACCACAACCCAGGATTGTGAGTGAAGTGCCTTTTACTTTTGTGGCTTTCCACTTTCCCCCTTGCATTCCCCTTCTTGAGAACGTTTCCTGCATTCCAGTAGCTTATAGTGAGGGATTAGTGTGAAGGACCTCTCCCAGGTACCTTCTCACTCTGCATGGATGTCCTGAAGAGCACACTGATTTTTTTTTTATTTTTTCCCCCCCATCATTGCTAGAAACTGCAGCTTCCAGGCAGTGAGTTCAGCCCTTGTACCAGCATCTTCCACGGCTGAGCAGCACAGCTGGGGAGCTGCTCTTCACAGAAACACCTCTGTGTGCTGGTCCTGCAGCTCTTTGCTGAAGAACCTGCTGGTCTGTTTTCCATTTTTTTTTTGTGGAAGAATTTTACACAGAACAATATGTAGGAGTCTCACTTTCTGTGTGTTATTCCTAGCTGTGGCAAGGAACAGTCACAACTTCATGGGGGACATGGTCTCTACTAAACTTACCAAGGTGCAAGCACAGTTATGACTTGCTGTGTTTTCCACCCAGTGAGCAAATGGAGCTTAATGGCAAAACTGAAAACATGAAGACACGTGTGGGATTGTAGGGGGACAAAATACACCTTGCTGCAGAGAGAAAATGAGGATGCAATTAAGCTTGGTATTAGCTTGGCAGCTGTTAGTGGCAGTGTCCCATAAGATCACCATAAGGAGAGGTTTTAAGGAAGGATTCTAAAGCTGATGGATTTCTGCCAGTTTGTTCCACGTGTAAGGGGATGATACAAAGGAAATGTCCAAAGATACCTGTGAGCAAAAGCAGTTACCACGTGGTGGAGGTTTATCAGGGCGTGTCTGAAAGCCCCTGCCAGGGCTGGGATCCTGAAGCTGAAAGATGTGGGGTTAAAATTATGAGGATGAGGACAATCCATCAGGGGTTTGTGAAGGAAGCAAACCTCTGGCATGGGAAACAACCAGTCATTATGACTTGTGGTGGAACAGGTGGAACTCAGGACGGGTGAAGGGACTGGCAGACAGCTCCTCCCGGTGCAGGGGGCTCACACTGATCCCAGCACCCACACATTGTGCAGGCACTGAATTGGTGTCACCTCAGGTCACAGGTACACCAGTGCTCTGCAGCAGAAAGCAGATTTTGGGGCATGACTGGAGGCCTGGGGTTGAGGAATGAATTAGTTTCTCAGCCCTACCAGCACTCCCTGTATAACACTGAGCAGGTCCCTTCACCTTTCTGCCCTCCTGCCTCTTTTGGGGGGGACAGTTCCAAAGGGGTTTGAAATGCTGAGCTGCAAGGAGCTGTACAGACAGAGAGCATGGCTGACAGCCCCAATGTCCTGCCTCCTTTCAGCTTCCAAGAAAAGTAACACAGAATGGGTTAGAAGATCCCCTAGGAATCACTATGATTTTGGAAATGAGGTGGTGCATGGCTGTCCCATAAAAAAGTTAGCCTGCTGTGTGCCCACAGATGGGGGAACATCATAATGGTCACTCCAGAATTTATTTACATTCCAGTTTCTTGACCTTTAAATGCTTCATCTTTTTCCAAGTTGCAGGCAGGCAGGAGAGTTCTAACAAGCAACTGCTGAGATCACAGATACCTGTCGGGGTGGCTCTGAAAGAGCTCCTGTTTTCCCAGTTTGATGTGGTTGGAGCAGCCCCACCTCCCACTGCACCCTGACCGATTCCTTATTTAGTTGAGTTTAGCTCCCCTTTAAATGAGAGCACTGTCACCTGCTTGCCAGAGTTGCCTATATCCAGATTTCTCTGTTCCTGGAATCTGAGGAACTGGTCAAACCTGATTTCTTCCCTTCATTCACATGCTTAATTGGCTGAGAAAAGGTAGATTTCGCTAACACTTTCATATCCTTGAAATGTTTATGTGGTAGTTGGCTAAAGCTCCTTGGACCCTCCATTAACTCTTGTTTTTGCTGACAGCTCTAGCAGATCTTGTACTAATGAGGGTTCAAAGCAAACAGTGTTTCCCTTTGTTTACTGCAAAGGCCCTGGGGTAAATCCTAAATGTAAAACTCTAATAAATGAGCACGTTGACATATAATTTCATATATCAGCATTAAATGCTTAATCTAAACCTTCAGCATAACTCTGGAAGCCTTGACAGTTTAAGTAGGCCTGCCAGGAATTAACATCCCTTTTAGCTTTGTTTTTGTTTCCCAATTAAAAATAGACTTTATTTTTCTTATTGATAACTTTAATTAATGATTTTAATTTCTGGTCACACTCTTTTACCTTGGGACCTAAGCTTTGCTTTCCTGTTTCATGTGAGGCCATAATAATACATGTTTTAGCTTCCAAGCAATGGCAACCACCTCTCTGGGAGAGGAACAGGGCTGCTGGTTCTTGGGGCTAGAGAGAAAAGAGATGGAAATTAATCCCTGAGCAGGGAAGTGGCAGAAAGCACAGTGCAAAAAGAAGTGTTTTATCAACACTGACAAGTTTACAGAAGAATCCTTCCAACCCCTGTGTAAAATATTGATACATGTAGGAAGATCAAGGAGATTATTTGACTATAAGACCTTCACTGCACTTTTGGCAGATGATGTAGAATGATGTTAACCCTGTCAGCAAAACAGAAGTATGAAAAAAAGTGTTTCTTCCAAACCTGGCTCAAAGGTTGGGGATTTTTTGGTGTGAATTAACTTTAAAAAATAAAATAAAATTGGGTACAGATGTCCCAGAAACTGCCCACCACCTCTGAGTAGGGCTGCCACAAACCCAACTCTAGGAAAAAAGTTGGACTAAAATTACTAAAAAAATCTTCAAAGAGGGATTATAAACTTAAGGGACCATCTGTCATTTCTAGCAGAGGCTGCCTGAGTGCTGGGAACTGGGGCAGAATGGAAAACCAGAAAAAACCTTCCAGCCTGCCCTGCCCTGTTTCTGGGATGGGAAGTGCCCGAGGGGAGCAGTACAGCTGCTCCATCCCAGGAGCAGTGCCCTCACTTCTGCCATCCTGCAGGGACTTTGGAATAACGAGGCTCATCTCTGGCTCAGCTGTAGCTCTCCTGGAGCAGTTCTGGCCTACAAATCTTTGGCTCATGAACAGAGAGAAATTTCACATTTTTAATACCCAGAGCATGTTTCAGGGGCAATCACGATGAAGATATTTTGGGAACTTTGCCTGGGGTGCAGCTGCAGGGCAGCCCCAGGAGAGGGCTGGGGGGTTTGTGGCCACTGGAGGGGTGTGTGGCTCATCAGCTGAACTTCCACCTGAGCCATCCAACTGTGGGGGTGCTTGGCAGAGCATCCCACGGTACCCACAGCTGGCAGGTGCCAGGAGAAGGTGATAAAGAGATTTCTAGATCTGCTGACTTGTCTTTGGGCACTCAGTGGTGTGTTTACATTGCTGCAGCAATGTAAAAGTGGCTGTTCTGGCAGCCCTGCTGCAGGTTAGTCCTGGAAATACGGATGTGAAAATAGACCTCAGAGCTCCACTGGGGGGGAACTGAGGGGGGAAATTTTCCCTTTCCATCGCTAGTATTTCCTGTCAGCAAATGAAGTTACATTGGTGCCTCATTCATCTGTTGAGAAAACTTTGTCTATGATGTCTATGCCTGCCAGATATAAATAAAGTCAATTTTATGATTGCTGATGAATCCAGCTTTCCCCCACATTGATTTTGCAATGCCTTCATTTGATCTGTGGGCAAAATGTAGACATCACCCCCGAAAGGTCTCTAAATTCAGTCCCTAACTACTATTAAAAAGACCCTTCTAGACCCTTTGGGCTGTCAGATGTTCATCTAGTGCTTTTAAAAACTGCTAACACGGAGTATTTTATGTCCATAGATAACAAATCCCTTTGAGCTGACCCATCTCTTTGGTTCCACAGATCAGACTGGTGGTTGAAGAAGGACTGAATCAACTGCCCTACACAGAATGTACCGTGACCACTCCAACAGGTACGTGGGAAAGGACTCCTCTCCTGGGCACCACAGGAAGTGCAAGTGCAACTAATATAAAAAAATACAGAACTGTAGGAATCATGTAATATCTCTAGGTGGAGGGGGCTCACAGGATCATGGAACCCAACTCCCTGCTCCCCACAGCACTGCCTAAAACTGAACCCTGTGACATCCAGATGCTGCTTGAACTCTGACAGGCTCGGTGCCCTGACCACCTCCCTGGGGAGCCTGAGACAGTTCAACATGCAGGCAGAGCACAGTCCCTTCTGTTATTTAAGCAGCTAGAAGGTGTAACAGCACAACTGAGCAGAACATACAGTCACATCATTGGCATTTCAGTAAGTTTTAAATGGGTTTTGCAAAACTGTCATGAAAATGTGCCGATGTAGGTGCAAGATGAGTTTACTTGCCCACACCACAACCTTGAATTAAAACTGAGGACATTTCACGTGCCCATTACAGGAAAAGTTTTGCCTTGCCAGCCTAAATCTGTCCCTGCAGCTGGGGCCAGCTTGGAGTGATGATGAGCAGGAAATGAAAAGTGGCTGTGTTGGCACTAGAGGAAACCATGGCAGTAACTGTGGTTTGCTCCCATGAGCTGTAAAGATCCATAGGTTGTGTACATAAGGCAGCTGCTGAGAGCATCACAAGTCAGTGGGAACTGAGTGTGTGGTGTGACCCACAGCACACCTGTAAGACATGCACCAGGTGAGTCCCGAGAATTCCATTTGCAGTTCTGCAGGGAGACATTCTGTCTTAGTTTACCAAGATTACAACTTAGAAATTAAAAGAGACTTCAGGTGGAAGTGTGGAAAAGGAAAAAAACCCCAGCTTTTTATTAACAAAATCTGAATAAACAACAAATGCCGTAATCAAAAACTTTGAGAAGAAACAAAACAAAATCCCAAATCCCCCAGGTATGGGGGGGGAGAAATCCGTGGAAACCCGGGGAGGGGGCAGGACTGTCCGGGCAGTCCAACAGCTGCTCACAGCCACGTGTGCTCACAGCCAGCAATGAAAAAAAACAAGTCCTTTTCCCCACAGGCAGTCTTGAAAGCAGAATACCTCGCTCTGACATGGGCCGGTCTCTCTCTCTCTCTCTCGGTCGTTCTCCTCGAGGTGTCGCATGGGGAAAAAAATTTCCTCTCAGGAAAAGAGAAAGAGGCAGCCAAAAAATGGGCTCCTACTCTGTCCGGTCCCAGACCAAACCAAAAGCCCCTGAAGCAAAGACTCGCAGCGCTCCTGCAGCCCCCTCCTTTCCCCTTGAGCCCTCCCCTGTCCCCGTTCCTGCGCTGCCCCCACTCCGCCCCCACCCCCTCCCCGACTCCCCCCAGCCCGGAGGAAAGGGGGGGTTGGAAAGGGGGACGGGACTCTAGGGAAGAAAAAGAAAATTCCAACATCTGTTTTCAAACCTGTGGCACATTCCCACCCTCTGCAGTAAATCGTGGGTATGTCTTTGCTTTGTTGGAGAAAGGATGGACCATGAAACTCGGCAGAGCTCAGGCAGCACCCAGGGGGCACCGGCACTTCCCTGGGCTGCTTTGGAAGTGAAACAGCAGCTCCTTTACCTCTGGAGCACTGCTGGCACCTCTGCTGGCACCTCTGCTGGCACCTCTGCTCCCATCAGTCCGTGACAGATCGATGACCATCCCCCCTGTGTCACTCAGTCTGACTGGCAGGTCTCCTGCAAGGGACATCACTTGGAAGCTCTACGGGTGTTTTGAGTGGGAAGTTTCATGTGCACACCCACTGCCCCTTTTTTCTTTCAGTGATCAAGTGGCACTGTAGGATCATATTTCAGTTCTGACTGTCACCTGCAGCACTGGACTGCATTTACCTGGCTCCTGGGGGATGCACTGCTCACCTTCCTTGTGCACAGTGTCCTTTATTTAAAATAGTCACCAAATCCCTGAGCTTTCAAACACACACCTGGCAGGATCCCTGCTGTAAACACAGATCTGACAGGATCTCTGCTGTGCTGCTGTTCTGACATAACTTTCAATCATAAAAAGAGCACGAGTTCTTTACCAGTTGGGTCTTGGCCCCGTTCCCATTGCTTGCTGGAGGGCTGCAGGGTCTGGGTTGCAGGATGGTTTGTGCCACCCCTGCAGACCCATGGCCTTGGTGTTGTCCCCTGGGTATTGGCAGGATCTCGGTTCCATTCCTACCGAGGTCATGTCACACAGTGTCCCCAAAGGGGTGTCCAGAGGGGGCAGAAGGGAACTGCCACTGAGCCCTGGTTTCTTTCCTCACAGGACACAAGTATGAAGGAGTCCGATTTGAAAAGGGAAACTGCGGGGTCAGCATCATGAGGAGTGGTAGGTACTGCTGGTGTTACAGGAGTGTGAATTAAACACTTTGGAAACCTGTAAGAACCTCCTTGCAAAAAAATGTGCAACAATATTTCTCTACAGCAAAGGTTTACCTGAACCTGCCAGTTGTTATTCTTTCTTAGGTATCCTTGATCACAAATGTCCAGGAGTATCTTTCATTAAATTTTTAGGCAACAAACGGCTGCAACAGATTTCCTCTGGCCTCTTCTCCTCCCTGTGAGGGGCCAACTGCCCTCCCCTGGCTCCCACTGCCCACTCCTGCCCAGAGCCAGGGCCCCACTCCAGCCATGCCCTGTGGTGGCAGAGTTATTTCCCAGTGCTGTGCAAACCTTGGGATCTGTGCTGTCAAATCCATTGGCCCCACAGCTCCTGCCCCACACTCTGCACCGGGGGGGGCTCCAGGCAGAGCTCAAGGATGTTCCCCAGACCCCATACGCTGGTTCTGCCACTGCCAGCTCTGCCCTCTGAGAGCTCAGCACTGCTGTGTGGGAACAGAACAGCCAGGGCTCAGGAACACCAACACCTCAGGAACACCAGCACCTCAGGAACACCAA
>NW_020897769.1:2160904-2186962 GCF_003984885.1 Neopelma chrysocephalum | reverse complement strand
AGGAACACCAACACCTCAGGAACACCAGCACCTCAGGAACACCAACACCGCAGGAACACCAACAGCCAGGGGCTCGGGAACACCAACACCTCAGGAAGATCAACACCCAGGGGCTCAGGAACACCAACACCTCAGGGAACACCAACACCTCAGGAACACCAACACCCAGAGCTCAGGAACACTGAGGAGATTTGGTTTTCTGTCTCAGCACAGAAAAAAGGAAAAGAACTTCAAGTGTTTTTAGAACTGAGGACAAACAATCTCCCTTTAGAACTGTTCCCAGAGGAGCAGAGGAGGGACTGTCCCTGTCCCTGCAGTGGGGCTGTTTCAGCAGTGCTGGGACTGTCCCTGTCCCTGCAGTGGGGCTGTTTCTCAGCCTGTAACCCTTTGCTGTTGGGGCCTGTGCTCTCCCTGCAGGAGAGGCCATGGAACAAGGCCTCCGGGACTGCTGCCGCTCCATCCGCATCGGGAAGATCCTGATCCAGAGCGACGAGGAGACCCAGCGAGCCAAGGTGTACTACGCCAAGTTCCCTCCAGACATCTACAGGAGGAAAGTGCTGCTGATGTACCCAATCCTGAGTGAGTGTCTGCCACCTCTAGGGACAGTCAGACTCCTCGGAACGGGGAGGGCCTGAATGAAAGGAAACCCTCCAAATTTCAGGGGCTTGGATGAGGTTTTCTGCTTGGTTTAGGTGACAGAGCAGGGAATTATCAGGCTGTGCCAGGACACACATTAGTCAGCTGCACCAGTGGGAATGCAAAGCAAATCCTTTGGCCATGGCGGTGTTTGGGAGAATGGCTGAAGATTAAGAGTTGATATAAATTGAATTATATTAATTTTGCCATGAGACAAGATTCAAACAGTATTTTTCTTACATTACTAAAAAACATTTTTGGATCAATATTATAATCTTAGAAGTAAATGACTTTAAAATTAAATCCAGTTAATACTGACAAAAAACCCCTACTCTGATAAGGAGTTTGTTGGGATGAGGTAACTTTTCCAGTCTAAGTTCCTTCATTAGGAGTGCAATGTTTTCTGGTTAACACATGCAGAGGTGATGGCTTTCCAGTGGGGAAGGACAGAATCACTGTTCAGTCACACACCAACATTACCACAGGTATTCTCAGACACGTTTGCCATCCAGGGGGAAAACCCACGCAGTCTGTCCCTCTGTCCCCTGCAGGCACTGGGAACACTGTCATCGAGGCTGTCAAGGTGCTGGTGGAACACGGGGTCCAGCCCAATGTCATCATCCTGCTCAGCCTGTTCTCCACACCCCACGGTGAGTCAGGGCTGTGGGGGTTACAGGAGTCCTGGGGAGGTGACATCAGTCCCACATGTGACACAGGCAGAGCTGAGCCTGTGCCACAGCCCAGCCCTGTCACTGTGCCCGGAACAGGGGGGCTTGGGGGTTTTTATGGCTGAATTGTAAAACAGAGCCGTGGTGTGGGCAGTGAGTGGGGCAGCAGAAAGGAAAGGGCCTGTCACACCCAATGGGAAAGGATTTTGCAGCACTGCCAGGTACATGAAGGGCTTCCATGGCTCCCAGAGCAATGGCAGTAGCCCACGGAATGGGATGGGTAGGACCAGCACCAAAAGGACACCAGTTCTGCCAGGAGTGGGAGGTGAATGGAGCTACAGAACAGTCCTGTCTGCATGATAGAGATGTTACCTGGGAAAAGGGGATCTAAACCAGGGACATCTGCCTCTGGGAAGTATGAAAATGGGCCTCGTGTTTTAGAAATGGGCCATGGCAGAAATCACTACCAAAACACTGAGCTGGACTGCAGGGACTTATTCCTGGCAGCCTGGAACCACTTTGGTCATTAGGTGGGGAGTACACATGTACCATGAAGGAAAGGACAATCCAAAGAAGAGACCCCCAAAAAAGCAATCCCCTGCAGTCAGGAAGTTTTCCTCACAGAGATTAGCTAAGGCAGGAACAGGAAGTGGAGACAGGAGCACAGAGCCTGACTCACCTTCAGAGTACTGCTGATCCTGATTTGGCAGGTGCTGAAGCACTGTAGTTATTATTGCCTTTGCTTTCTCTTCAAAGGTGCCAAATCCATCATCCAGGAATTCCCAGAAATCACCATTTTAACTACAGAAGTGCATCCTGTTGCACCAACACACTTTGGACAGAAGTATTTTGGAACAGACTGACAATCTCAGAACAACTGGATGTGACTCTATGACATTACAAGAGGTTTTTTCTACGTTTTATTATTGTTGAGTTGTCAAGGGCATGTTTGGGAACCTTTCTGGCCAAAGGGGGAAATACTTGACTTAGGTGAGTTCTGGCCTGAACAGGGATCAGGTACAAAGCACTCTGCTTACACGGCCAAGCATCTCCATGTTGGGGTTGTTAAACTGCCACACTCTGCTTTAACTTATTTATTCTTCTCTCTCCTGTCTGTGGCTGCCTGCAGAGCAAATAAACCCACTAAATCCCAGCAGAGCCTCCTTCATTTCTGGGGTCACTGTCCATCACTCCAGGTCAGCCAGTACAGTCACTCCCAGTGCCTCCAAAACTAGGGGTGCACTGGGACCTCAGTGTCCTTCTGAGCAGCCACAGGGAATTTTTGGCAGAATTTTGGTCTTTGGCTGGTGGCTGAGAACCAGAGGAATTTTGCTCTGTATACATTATTTTCAAATAGTAAAACATCCCCCGTTGTCTTGCTCAATGGTCCTGAATAAAGAAGCTTCCAAGTGCAGCAGACATGCCCTGGAAAACTGGGAATCAGGGGTGGGAGCAGCAGTGCCTGTGGAAATTCTACACATACAGTACTTGGGAGTTTCAGGAGTCAAAACTTGTGGCTGGATTGGTCTCACCAACCCTTTTAAATGAGGAAAACCACAGCAATAAGCTGGGACTCCATTTCTAGTTCTGTTCACAGAGCAACAGGACTCAGAGCCAGCAGCCAAGCATGGCCTTCAGAGCTCAGCAGCCTTTCCAAGCCCTCAGTGCACTCATTGGATGGGTCACATCAAACAGCAATCAGGGCCAAATTCCTTCTGTCTTTGGCTTTAAATCCCCTGGTGCCAAGTACCTGATGTCCAGCACTTCAGCTGGCACTGGCCTTACCTTACTGTAACTTTGGGAAATGTATCTATAAGTACAATATAGTCCATTATTCTTTTAAAACATATCCATGTTCTAACAAATGCAGGACCAGGGAAGGTTGTCTCAAGTGTCCTTTGCACCTCTGGGCAGGTGAGCAGAGTGCCAAGGCCTGGGCTGCCTCCACCACTCCCAGCATTTAGTGAATCCTTTTTTGTCACAAATGAAGAACCTTCCCTGCTCCAAGTGGTAATTCCAATTAATTAAAGTTGTGTAAGGCTTCCAGAGAGGGAACATTTAGCCTGAGCATAGGAAATAACCATTCACAAGTCTAATAAATTAGCCAAAAATGGTTTTAATGCAGTCCTTGCCTGCAGTACAGTATAAAGCATAATAGAAAACAACAAAGCAGAACATACAGGATATTCAGCTGTAGAAACTGTACAAACATTTGGAAAATGCCAGCAAAACTCCACAGAGCATCAGCGTAGTCAGAACATTTGTCCAACAGTAAAAATGAGTATCCCAAGCTTTTGTAAAAACCCCTTTGATATCAAAAGTCTCACTGTCAGCAGCAGCATTAAACTCCTGACCCCAACTCAGCACCCCAAAGGTGGGCAGCAGTCCCTTTGTGACATTCACTGGAAAATAGTTATTTCCTCCTAAATGAAGAGAGCACCCGGCTGAGTGGCGCATCCTCGGCAGCACAGACCAGAGCTGGAGTAAGAAACACCCCCACCAGCCCATGCTGCTTCCTGAAAAACAGCTGGATGTAAACACACCAATCCACTGGAATTCTGTTGTTTCCCCTGGCTTTGCTGGCACAGAGCCTGCTCAGCTCCCATAGGGGGTTCCAGTGGTGGGAGCTCTGACCCTGGTGCAGAGGGAGGGTGTTGGGAGCTCCCAACCCACAGCAGCTCCTGCAGTGGCTGTTCAGCCCCATTTTCCTGCCTGGAAAAACTCCAGCAAGTGAAACCCACTGGCTTTCCTGTGAGGCAAAGTAAAAACTCCTGCTAACATTGAACAGCACATGCAGACAGGGCTGCCATGGTCTGATCCTGAGGTTTAAATTAAGTTTCATCTTGAGGGACCCTTTTGCACAATAAACATCATTTTCAGATGAAGATCAGCCATCTGATCAGATTATAATTTATAAAATAACAAGACCTTTTCTATTTCCTATGTTCCTAAGCAAAAGGGAAGCTGTTAAAGTTCCCTCCTCCAACAATGGATTTGGATTCACTCTGGAGTAGCTCCTGCTTAGATGGGCAGTGAGTAGAGCAGGAAGCTACTCCATTAATTCTGAGGAAGAATGACCACACATGGAGTTAGTTCAGAACAGCAGAACAACAGGTTCCACCTCCTTACACAAGTTCTTAGTCACAAAACTCATCCTTTGGGATCCCAGGTGCTGAGGGATTTCTTTCTCAGACACATCCGGGAGGCTCCTGGATTCTCCAGAAAAAGGCAGGGGGGGAAAAAATAATACACTGACCTTGTCAAGAATCCACTGGATTTTTATTTCTCTTACAAAGGAAAGTGCTGATCTGAGAAGGGGCACCACACACCTTCTCCAGGTCAGGAAGGAGATGGGGAGGACAATTTTGTTGGTTCCACGGGATTTAGTCCAATGTTGAACTCAAGAAATTAAGTACTTGAGGTACTGAAACAGCAGGGATGCCTTCGGGTGAAGTCCCTGTGTGTCCCATGACTGGTTGATGCAAGCAGGGATTTCTTTTCAAACACAGCCGAAAGAAGAAACAAAGATGATCCCTTGGTCCTTTTTGTTGGGTTTTTTTGGCTGCTCTTTTTCCCCCCCCTCAACATACACTTTTTTTAACATTGTCTGTTACCCACTAAAGCTTTACAAATGCTGCTGTAAATCTTAAGACATTATACAGAAAAAAATAATTTTTTTTAAGGAGCATGCAGGCATGACCAACTTACAGACTTGTATTTGAAATGTAAACTCAGATTTTGTTTCACAAGGTTTACATCCCAAACTAAAGTGAAAGAATGAAGAGTTTTTTAGGAAAGAGAAAATGCAGGAAGTGGGATCCTGCTGCTCTAAGCAAAGCCAGCTGGGCCTGATGATGAGAATCACAAACTGATACCTGACAAACAGATTAACTACAAATAAAATACAGGCACAACTGCATAAAATGACACCTACTCACCTTCACAGTATCCAAAAACCAGCACAAGCAGCTCACAGCTGAAAATATCTTAACTATATGTTTAGGAGGAAGAGAGAACTCTCAAGGGGAGATGGAACAAGGACAAGGCTCAGAGCCTGCAGCAGTGGGTGCGAGCTCAGCGTTAATGAGCAGGGCAGGAAATGCAGCATTAAGCGGGAAGAGCCCGTGTGGGGCTGCCCTGTCGAGCTGTTTGACAGCCCATTGCTGGCACTGAAAGCAGCCACTCTACCATGCAAATGCTGTCATTGATCCCTTCAGAACCAGCTGATTTTTGCAAGTGTTCTGTAACCAAGCAGAAGCTGATAGAATTGGAAAAATATCAATAAAATTGAGGTATTTTCAAGTACTATGGATCAACTTCAAAAATCTGTACCACAGGAGTCACTGAATGAAAACATGACCCTTCTGAGTTAATTATTCCTGGCTCAATAAACAAGGTCAGCGGTGCCTCCTTCACCTGCTAATTAAACCCTTGAGTGAGTGAGCTGGCTCTGCACAGAGGAACTGCTCTGCAGAGTAACTCTGCTCTGCAGGGGAGGCAGTGGGGCCCTGAGAACAGCTCAGTGTGTCCTTCTTCAGAGCTAAATTCAGGGAAGAAATGGTACATTATTTGTTATTTTATGTTCATATTATATTACAGACTTTATGCATCAAGTTGTGCTTTCAGTCCATACCAGCATACAGAGCTCCAGAGCTCCAGCTGGTGTGGATTCTGCTGAATCCCACTCCCATTTCTCCCAGGAAGCAAACATTCCTTGCACAGTGCCATTAGGAAGCTTCCTGGTTCTTGCCAGTGACTGTGCACCACACACACTGGGTACAGCCTGCTAAAGACATGCAGTACTGCTCCCTGCTTGGAGGAAAACAAAGTTATCCTGCTCCAAAGATCCAGCTCAGCCAGAGAAAAGGGAACCGACAGAGCAGTGGGGTGGGGACGAGTCCTGGCCCAGGACACGACTGACCACAGTTCTACCCAGAGAAACATCAATATGATGTTTTCCCTATTTTTTTTAAGAGTACAGTGTACCTGAATGTAAATGGGAGAGAAGGGGGAGAGGTGAGGAGGTGGTTGTTAGTGATCAGTTACTTTGGAACGTGAAACCGGGGGCAGAGGGATGAGACAGTGGCAGGTACCACAGCAAAGTCCAGCAAGACCATTTGCTGCTTCTTTTCCATTGTGACATCACTTGGAAAAGTTGCTCATGGCTGAGACAGCTCAGCCTCAAGGAGGATGTGAGATGCATTTGTAAAATGCTGCAATCCCAACAGAAGGAGCCCAGGCCAGGTGGCAGGTGCTGAGCCCACACTCCTGTGCCCTGAGGGAAGCTCACAAACCCACGGCTGTGGGTCTGACACTGCCACGCTGGTTGGCACTCAACCCATATTTATTACTGCCTGGTGGCTGCTGGCAGAGCTACACAACCACTGGTGCTCCTGTTCCAGCTTCCAGGGCGCCTCATGGGAATAGCCCTGATGGGAGATGTCTCCAGGGCTGCTCGTGCCCAGCACTGCCCCACCTCCAGTCAGCCCCTCCACCTTGGCTGCACTCAGCCAAGCAACAAAATCTTCTTGACCTACAGCTGCTTCTACACCTGCAGCTCCAGCAGCAGGAGGAGATCCCCTAAGGACAGAAGCTGTTTCTGACCCTGAGCTGAGAACCACTCATTTTCTGCTTCATTCTCTAGTCCATGTCTGACACTAAGGCAGAGAAAACAGCCTTCCTGCCTCCACACTGCTCCAGGCTGTGGTTCAGCACTGAGCACGACAGTCTCACAGTTTCCAGCAGCATCAGAACTGAGATTCAAACCTTTCCACTTCACCAAGTTCTTTGGTGCAACTGGATTTACAGCACCTGACCAGAGAGCAACAGTAACATCCCAAGGTGCCGGTCCCGGGGGGACACAAGCTGCTCCCGGGCACACAGAGCAGCCCTGGAACAGTTGTGCCCCAGCACAGCAGCAGGAGGAACACCCAGGATACACTGGAAGTGTTGGGCAGCTCCCAGAGCCGCAGTGCCATCGCTGCTGTGGGACTGGGGGGGCTCAGTCCCATCCTGCAGTGCTGGGATGGAGGGAGCAGCTGCTCAGGAGGGGCTGGCGGGGCAGGTAAGGGACAGGTTTGATGGCACAGCCCTCACAGTCAGGGGTGATGGTGGAGAGCCTCTGGATGAGGATCGGGGATGGGAAACAAAGGAGGTGTTGCAGTAGGTGTATCCCTTGCAGAGCCATTTGCAGGTTAAAAAACCTGCCCTGCACTGGGCCAGGTACCTTCCCTCTGAGCACCTGCAGCAGTGACCACAGCAGCTGAGCAACTGCTGTTTGCCAGTGCATTTACCCGGCACAAACGGGACAAATGCCAGGGTAACACAAGGATATCACCCTCAGTGAGGAGAAGGGAACAAAATGGAGCTTGTTCAGTCACTCAGACGTGGGTTTCCCTCAGTTTGTTCTGCCTCATTTTTACACAGCTTTTGTGTTTGTTTCCCATCTCCTGAAGCTTCCCAACACCTGACATGTGGATATTGGTGGGGAGTGGTTCTGAAGTGATTAAACTCTGTATTTTTTCTACCTGGGCAAGAGATTTTTACAACCACGGGGGGCTGAGCTGCTTTTAAGGAAAGGGAAGAATTGGCCATAACTATTTACAAGAAAAACAACTGAATAAAAGTCACTTGGAAATGTTTAAAATTGCTTCTAAATCTGAGCTGGGTAGCTGCCTTTTAAAGACATCTGGTTTAATAATTATTAGAAGACGAAACCTGATTTTTTGTACTACCAAGTGAGCAGTGCTGCAGCAGGAGCAGGCAGGGATGGTGCCTGCAGAGCTCATGGGCAGCTCTGCTGCTGCTGCTGCCTGGCAGAGAAACAGCTCAAAGACACAGCTGTAACCAGAATCAAACCCAGGAAGGACACAGGAACCTGCTCAGAAAACTCCTGTAAATCCACACAGCTCTGAAAAATACCCTTCAGCTGACAGAATGGAACAGAAAGTCCCCAGATCTTCCTGGTTTTATACAGAAGGAATTTTGAGCTTTTGAAGGCACAAATAGCACCTCTGTTGGTGCTAAATTCCTGCACATTTCCTGTTGTGTTTAGCTGCCACCATCCTCTCAAACTCCCCCTCCAGAGCATGTTTTACCAGAAATGAGGTGATTAATTCTGCTGCCATCTTTCATCACACGCAGGGGAAGGTCCAACTCGAGATTTACATTAGAAATGCAGGTTTAGATGGGCAGGAGAAACACTCGAGAGCCGTTTTGTGACAGCCAGCCCATGGCCAGGGCTCCAGTGGCTGAAGCAGGAACATTCTGAGTGTTCAAGACCACTCTGAGGGCACAGACAAACCCCCCCTGAGCCTGGGTGAGCCCACCCTGACCCCTCACAACCCAATTCAGCAGTAAGACACTCCAGAGATCCCTGCCTGCTCTGCACAGAACTGCAGAGCTGAGGATCCCTGTCCCCAGGGCGGGATCACACCAGGGAAAGCCTGTTCCTGAGGGCAGAAAGTCTCTGCAAGGCTCTCCCATCTCACAGACACGTTCCCACTGGCGGCAGCAGCAGCAGAGCAAACAGAGGAAAAAAAGGATTTAGTAGGTAGGCAAAGCCTTTGTCACCAAACTCACTCCTCAGGTCATTTCTCCTGACAGGCACAACTGCCTCTGCAGTCACCTCAACAGCAATGGGCTGATAAACAAACACAAAACTGGGACAGAAAATGGTACCAAATGATCTTAAAGGCAGTACACTAATACTGTGAGCATGCACCTAATTCAGACACGAGTGATGGAGCTGCCAGGGCTGAATCATGCAGAAAAAAAAAGACTCAAGTCTAGAAAAATGTGTATAATCTGGCCAAAGGGTCAGTTCCCTTCCCCAGAACAGAACTAGGATACATCCCTTTGCCTGCAAATGGAGCAAAATGTGAAAAAAATCTGATCACCTCCTAGTGCTGAAACCCCTGGAACCACCAGTCAGTGCACTGGCTTGGGAAGAAGTCTGAAAAACTCTGTATATCAATTGTCTCTTCAGCATTTTGTGTGGAGTGTAAACTCCAAACACCACTGTTGGAGCTAAACTTCCAGTGTCATTTCCAACTCCTGTGTTTCGAATTCACACCTTCCTTTCTGATTCCACAAACACACAAATTTCCGTCAAACACCGACCCAGGAATGAGTGGACATTTTGGCCCTAGGAATTAATGCAAACTGGACTATCTGAAGTTCCTGTTTGCATTTTAGGTGCCTGCAAGTAGGACTGGGCAAAGAGCACTGTAACCAAACTCCAAGACAATAACACCCTCCTAAAAAAAGTTTAAAAAAATCTATGGCCACAATATTCTTGAATCTTGATACTGGCAATGGGAATATTTTATTTGCATTCACAGCTGCACGTGTCTATGTGCATGTTCAGCACTTTTTCATTCAACACACTTACACCCAACTACCAATTTAGTGCCAGATTTAACTGGGTCTGTCTCGCACTGGGCTGAACTGACTCAGAACTTCAAACACAGTAGAAAATGTCACAGAAGGTTGGAGAATCAGTCTCAAAATAAATAACCATCCCCAAGAATATTATGGCTTGGTAGAATTTCAAGAACTCGAGTCCCTGACGTTTGCAAAATGAAAAGGCCTTTGGAAGTGCACTCTCATCAACGTTTTTACCTTTTTTGCATAAAAAATATATAGTATTTATAAAATAAAGGGAGCAGGCCAAAGAAGATTGGCCACAATCACTCTATAAAACTGTTCTGTTAACTCTGTAACTGAAACTTATAAAGCCTTGGGCCATCTGGACAGCAGGATTTCTGGAGAAGCACTCTCAGATGCAGACTCCAGTCGGATGATACTTCAGGACGTTTTCTCATCTTGAAGATCCACTTGTTTTCTGCCCCTCAAAACTGAAGTCCATGCCAAGAGGTGGTGTTGGCTCCTGAGAGGGAAGCTGAAATCTAAGGAAGCAAAAACGTGCACCTATAACACTGCTGTGATGAGCATCGATGGCTGAACTGGACTTTGAGTGTTTTAAAGCCGTGAAGAACAACAAGGAAAATGCTGGTTTTCCCTCCCCAGTAGAAGGGCAGAATTCAGTCCTCACTACTGACAGAAAAAACACTTCTGGGTTTTTGTTAGTGGAAGAAAATGGACTGGTATCCACAATATGCCAGAAGCTCATGGGTAAAAGTCTGGAGGTGCCCTGTGTGTGAGCACAGCCAGGCAGTGCTTTGCCATACAATTGTTATTAACACCCCTGGAAAACAGAGGGGTAAATTCCATCTGCCTGTCCCACCTTCTGCAAGTGGGACAGCAGATTCCTACTCCTTGGATCTTGGCCTGTTACAGTTCTCTGGGAGAACATCTCCTGGAGCCTGCAGAGGACAGAGCCTGCAGCTCCCTGCGTGTGCCCCATTCTCAAAGGCAGAACAGCTTTACAGAGCAGGGAATGTTTTGGGAGCAGCATCTTCCCCACAGTGTCATCTGTTGTTGACCCACGTTTCTCCAGGGTGGAAAAAACCAGATCAGGGAGTAGCAGCTGATGTGACATTCCAAGTCACTTCCATCTTCTCCCAACTGCAACTTGGCTGCTCTCAACTTTTGTTAGACTGCACCTGCACCTTCCTGCTCCTTCCATGAATCCCTGCACAGATTTCCCACCTTGGAATTGTACAAGTCAGTGCAAGAGTCGTTCCTGCCACATTTTCCAGAGCAGCTGCAGGGTTTGTGTCCTCCTCTACACACTGTGCTGGTGGCTCTGGTGTTACCTGGGCTGACCCCCAGCTCAGGGCTGCTGAGAGCCACCCCTGCCCTTCAGGTTCCCTTGAACCAGGGATTTCTGGGCCTCTGGGGAATATTGGTGAAATCACAGCTGCATCCCCAGTGTCCAGGGACTGCCCAAGCACCACGGGGATGGCACTGCTAAAGCCAAACCCTGTCCAACAGCCCCTCCCCATTTCCCTGCAGTGTGGATTTGAGGGAAAGGAAGGAACACTGACCTTTGTGCTCGAGCTTTATCCGGCTGCATTTTCACCCTGCTATGTCTCCCTTTCTATGACAAGGGCTGAGGCTTCACCAGAACCTGTACAGTGAAAAACAAAGCAGTCAGAGGTAAGTAAACCTGGTTTTCTCACTGAGAACATATTTTTCACTAAGTATGGGAGTGTGTTTTTAAGAGTCATTCCAAATGAAAATAGACAACCACTTGTCAGAGATAACTGAACAGCTGCTTTCAAACTGAGATTGCTCTATTATTGGCTTTATTTATTTCATAACCATGTCACAAGCTTTAAAGCCACAAAGACAAATGAAGATCTTTCAGTTTTACTGTAACATTTCAGGTCTTTCTGACTACTCAATTATAATGGTTTACTTCTATTGTTTAAGAGGGAATATGAATATTTCAGCTGGAAGGGACCCATAATGATCATCTAATTCAACTGCCTGTAAATGTCAGTTATTTTATAAGCACTATAAATTGAGGAACTTCATATAAGCTCCAGATCATATTCTGGGGTCTGATCTAGCCAAAAATCATCTCACTGTCAAATGTTTTCATATGTAAGAATTAATTATTTATTCAGATAAGTTATACTTGGTAAAGGTTGGAAGAAGTTCTGACTCATTCCTAAAGGACTTGTTTTAAGCCTCACAAAAAATTCACAGAGATGCCATACTTTGTTACTATTAAAGACAATTCTGGTATTTTTAAAAAACCAATTTGTGTTACCTTGTAACTGCCAAAATGTATAGAGCAAACCAGGAGGAGCAGGTAGTTTTCTAACACACGGATATGAACCAATTAAAGCAGTTCATCCAAAGAAAAGCTGAAATGAGCCTCTTCAGTCCTACTGACAAACTCCTGGAGAGTGGATTTGCCCAGCAGGACATGAAGTCAGTTTATTTTGCAATGGAAAACCTGAACAAAGAGCTGCAGGTGAGATCCAAGCAGAGCCTGAGCAGCAGGGCCTGTACTGGGAGGATTAAAGAGCTCATGGCACAGCACGGGTAGGAAAATGTTCACATGAAAAGCTTTTTTACCCTTTGCCCAAGGCTAAATCTTCCTCACAGGGTCTCAAACAGAAATCCTGCACATGTGGGACTAAAATGTACACCCTGGAAGGGAACTTTATCAGCAAAGTTCCTGAAAACTCTTCTGAAGCAACAAAGAGCACAACTATGGAAATCACATCTCTGATGTTTGATCCACGGATTATAAGTAACCTCAGAATTAATTCACACTATCACCATTCCTTAAAGGGAAAAAAAGGGTGGGATTACCACCTTTATTTTAAAAGGAACCTGTGAATGGCATCCTTGCTCCACAGGAAAAACCAGGAGCCCTTGCAGACAGGATTTCTGAACCCTCAAACAAGGGGACTGGGGCTCGTTAGCAGAAACTAATGACAAATCCTGAGATTCCAATACCTACTGTACTCTCCAAAGACCAAAGCTTGCAGGTAAACATCCAAGGGGGAAAAAAATCAACTTCAAACAGAGAAATGTAAAATCATTAAACTGATTTTGGATCCATCTAACAAAAACCATCAAAGAATGTATATACATATAAATTCTGGTTTATAATAGGATTTCCATAGCATAAAAGGTGTCTCTGAATGCCAGAAGCCAATCAAATCGACTGCACAAACACAGCAGCTCACCCAGACCTGCTCCCAGCACATCTATTTCTTCTGTGGAGATCAGCACATCAAATCCAGCATCAAGTGAACTGCTTTACTCTTGTAATAAAGCTGGACAAAGTATAAAGGAGCTTCTTAAACGTATCCCTGCACTCAGGTGTTTGCATGCCTGCTTTCACACACTCCCAGAAGATAACTGCACTTTTAAAAAATCTTAGTATTCTCCTTTTTTGTGTCCCAGATAATTGCACTGCATGCAACAACATTTACAGGTAAAAACACTCAGTTTGTGGCAATCTCAGTTTCTCTCTCCAACTCGTACCACCCTCTCAGTTCATTCACTTGCAAGTAGAAAGCTTCGAGAAACACAAAAAAGTTGACTCCAAAGTAGGGCTTATTTTCAGTCTGTGCTCATTAGTCAAGGCAGAGCTGCCCAGGGACTCAGCCAACACCACTTTTATTTGATCACTTTGAATTTATCTATTAGGCACTGTAGGTCAGGACACAACTGACTTCCTACAGTGTTACCTTACCCTGGGGCTCTTCATCTATTCCATCCTCTTCCCACTGCTCTTCATTTGCCAGGAGAGGGTTCCGAGCTTCACACGAGGCTCTCATGGGGAAAAAATGTCCATCCCCCTGGCTGCATGGAAAAGGCAGAGAGACACTGGAAAAACAGCAAGTGGCTCCAAAGGATGACAATTTCAACACATTTTATCTGCAAACAAAGTTTTCTGCTGCCTCTGTTTCCCATGTTTACTTAAAATTATATTTCAGCTTTGAAAAGCACCGTGTTTATTTTTCATGGCAGCTCAGGTGCCAAGTTTTACTAGAGAGCAGTTTTGGTCCTCAATTCCTTCAAGCTCACTGGGGAACAGAAGTTCAGATCTAAAGCCTGGAATTAAGTAATTTTTAGCAGAACTTCAATGTGCTAACTTGATCAAGTCATTTGGATACAGAAAAAGACCAAAACAAACAGAAAAAATTAACTTGTGGACAGGTAGAAGTGAGGGGGGAACTAAGGAGAACAATTATGAAAACAGAGCAATTATTCCATAGGTCTAAATTTTATCAATTGATAGCACAGATTCTTCAGGGCAGAAATCACACATCTGTGTTTGAATGACACCCAAGAGAAAATGGCCTCAATCTTAGTCAGATGTTACTGAAAGACACATAAAACCCCCACTTTCCTGTGACCTATACACAAAATGGCAAAAATTGTATCAGCTTTTAGCACTGACTTGATTATTACTTACCTTGAGGCAATAGGCAGCAACCAGAGCTTTTTTTCTTCTCCAAACACTTGCTGAAGATTCTTTACAAAGCCAAGATTGAATCCATTTTTATCTGGGCCATTTTGAAACACCGGAGCTGAGAAAGCCTCTGCACACAGATGCAATTTCAGTGAAAAAAATGAAAATCAATGCCAAAGTCTCTGAAACAGGATTGTGCATGATGTGGCCATCTAAAGTCAACATGATTTAATAGATTATATAGATTCAGCACTACAAAGTTTGAGAATAAGTGAAAGCTTATTCTCATGTTGCAAAGCCTGTAAAGACTTTCCAATCAAAGGCAGGAATTTGGTCGTACAACTACAGGACAGTTAAATGAAACCAAAAATGGTTTGTTTAATCTAGAGAACAAGAGTTACAAGTTCTTTCTGTGAGACTTGTAGAAATTCAGTGGGTGAAAATTTCTAAGTAAAAAAATCTGCAGAATTATGTAGGCTGGCCTTCAATGAGTATTCCAGAAGTGGCACTGGAGATTTCAATTGCCTCATTCATTAATGATATAATGAACGAACAAATGCAAATAGACCCTCTGTTATGGTGAGGCATAAAACTAAAAATGAGAGGGGAGTTGAACCTGGAGTGCCTTAGAAACAATTTGCTCTACCTTCGAAGCTGCTGCACAGGTCTGATGCTTTGGGACAGACGAGCTTCTGTGCTCCAAGAAATGAGTTTTAAAGTTAATCACTAGACAAAACCACAATATTTGCTCACTCTTGATAGTGTCTTTTTTGTTATAAAACTTTATCCAAAAAGCTTTAAATATTGAACAACATTTATCTGAGGAAAGACAAAGAAACTACCCAGCAAAATCATCCTGTTCTAGATAATTTCTTTGGGTTTACAGTCATAACTTCTTTGCCTTTATCAATGAGAATGGACACTGTTTCCCAACTTCACTAAGCTGGTTTAGGATGCACACCAGCATCTGAACATAAACCATTACTCCTGAAAAGCTGCACTCATTTCAAACATAGTTATACATATGCATAATATTTTTATAATTGGACTTTTACACTGTAAGACTCTTGTTTCCCTTTGTGCTTTTTGCTTCCCTGTGTGCTTCTGTCACACCAGCTAACAAACACAACTAATTTCAAATGACAAATTTTTGCAGCATTGTGCCAAGATCTTAAATCTTCCTTCCCTCATAAGCCAGCAGGAATGCACAGAAATAGAACAAATGCCTTTTTTATTTTCTTTTTTACTTCTCACAGCACCTTTGGCGTGTCTTACTAAAAGAAGGGAGACACAAGAGCTTTACCTAAGGTGGATCTGTTTCTGCTAACGAGCCAGCAGTGGTATCCAAACAGAAACATGAGGCTCACGAAGAACATGATTGCCACGAAGAGAAGGAAAAGGATGTGAAATTTGGAACGGCTATTGGTCAGCTCACCCTGGAAAGAAAAGCAACACAGAACAAGTGATAGGAACAAATTAAAGCTGGAAATTCTTCATTCTTAGAGAGAAGAAAGAGAGCTTCTAAAACTCCTATTGGGAGTTCTCAAACTCGTATAGACAAAAGTCAACCTTAGTATAAAAACCAAGGAGAGACAAAGAAATGAGGTGGTTCATTTCCCCTCCTGTACCTAAAGCACAACTGTTGGTGTGCAGCAGAGGCAGGGCAATCACCCTTCCCACCTGGGCACCAGGAGCACACCCTGTGCCCACGGGGAAACGAGCAGGCAGGAGCTCTTGAAGCCCTCTTTATGTTCTGCTGAGTTTCCTGTGCATACACTAAAATCCTGCACCTCTTGCAAGGTGAGGTAAGCCAAGAGAACCTGGCCTGCACAGCTGCAGCTATGGGGGGTGTTAGAACTGAGCAGAGAGGGCTTGGGAAAGCTTAAAAATCAAGGGACCTTACAAGAGGTGGAGACACCCATTTCCTTCTAGAGCAGAGGAGCCGAGTGCCAGTGGTGCCCAGCAGCACACACAGGCAGGCTCTGGGCACCTGCAGGGAACAAAGGCACTTCCCAGCCTTTGCTCATCCCGTGGGAGCAGCACAGAGCTCAAGGCTGGGCCTTTCTGAGTGTGAGGAACAATTAATGCCCAGCAGAGTTAAGGGACTTGAGCAGAGTCAGCAGCTGAGGGGACACAAACTAGAGGCCAAGGGCCAGCCTCTTACTGAGCTGTCAGCTGGCATTGCTGCATAGGAGTGACCAGCAACAACTGAATAAAAAGGCTACTTCAGTTCAGTCCAGTTTTAAATTGAGAAAGGAATCCTATGGGGATTAGAAAATGAACAAGGGGTTTTGACTTTTTTTTTCCTCTTTTCAGTAAATATGTACAGATCAATGTCAGGATGTTACATATCAATATCAATTCCAAACATTCTGAGAGACACACATGCAAACAAAAAGGAAAAGGATATAACCTCTTTCCCAGAAGCTAGTCTACAGTTTGGAATTCCTGAGGTCTATTTGCTTCTTGCTTTTGTGCAATTTGGACATATAATGGGAGTTTTGGACTGAAAAAGGGCCCAGGAAAGTACCTCACAGAAGAAATGCAGCCCCTCCACTTGACTGAGAGCAAAACAGCAACAAGAGTGACTAAACCCCACGAGACTCACAGGAGATGAAAAAGGAACCAGATTTCACAACTTACTGTCCAATACTTAATGAAATACTTGAAGACTGTTGCAGCAATATACAAGCAATACAACAAAGAATAGGCTAAGAACAGTAGAAAGAATTTGTAGTTAGAAAATCCAATGCAGTTATTCACCCTAGAGGACAAAAGCAAAGTTGAAATCAGGATTTGTGCAGCACATGGTTGTCACACAAAGAGCACGACCAGTTTGGGGGGTTATTAAACCTCTGGCTCACACAACAGAATTTGGCAAGGAGCAGCTCCCCTTAATGGCCAAAATGGAACAGAACTCAAGGCTCTGCTTTTCCCTCCAAGGCTTCTTGCTGGGCCAAGGACAAGCCCAGCTCATGTCTCAGGGTTGGTACCGTGGGGAAATGGGTCCCAGAGGCAGCAGCTCATTCCTCCTGCCTGGGTCTTGTCTGCAAAGGCAATGGGGGCTGGGAGTTCTGGGCTCCTTTACCCAAGGGCAAAGCTCAGGAGCCACATTCACCACTGCTGCTGGTGACATCCAACCCAGCCAAGCCCAAATTTGGTTCTAATTCTCCATGCACAGGACAACTCTACAAAGGAACCAGAGGATGCAGGAAAACACGGTGGGGGTTTGTCTCAGAGCTCAGGTTTGGAAAATCCTCTACAATTTTGATTACTAGGGAGGTTCAGGTGGGGAAATGTTTGTGTTGTTTCTGATTTCTGAAATCTTCCTTTTTTTTAAAAAAAGGAGGAGTTTAATAAATTGAGTGGCAGCAATTCTCAAAAAGGGTAAAGCTCAATTAATCCATGCAGCTTTCTGCACTGATGGTCTCTGACCAGGCATCAGTTCAGAAACGATCCACATGCAAATGTTACTATGGAAAGCACCCCCAAGTGCAGCTGAAATGATGACAGACCCCAGAATAAAGGCTAAGGTTAAGTCCTTTTCAAATTTGAATAATAGTCAAAGAGTAAATTAGCAGTTGGGTTCTAAATGATATCAATATCACAGCTTTTTCACATATAGTTTATGGAACAAACATGAATGATCCGTCTTTCAAAATATCAAACATTTCAGGCAATTTTGAAGTGTAATGATCTTATAAATTTCCCAACATAAAGAGATGGATGGCCTGAAATGAGAGAGGCATACAGAAATATGTGCCAGAAATATATATATGTAAGCAACCTTTCTTAGAAAGCCACAAACCAGTATCTAGGACATACCATGGACAGTGATGATCCATTTTTAGCACACACCTGGAAAAGGACAAAAAAGAAAAATGGAAGATTTTTAATTGCCAACTGCAGATCAACAGCAAAACCTCTGGTTTTTGTGAGATTTCTACATGACAGAAAGTCAGAATAATACTGTCTAAGTTTTTTAAGGTAGTATTGTTTTAAGACAAAACTCTTATTACTTCTTCAAGGCCAACTAATGTCCTTTGTTCTCATCCAGAGAAGAGCCATGCCGATGGTTTCTCACTGGAGCACTGGGGGCTGCAGTTGGGACAGAGGCCCCGGGTCCCTTTGTGTGTAAAGAGCCATGGGAAGGCCCAGCCCACCCCCAGCATCCCGTGGGGACTGTGTTCACCTCAGACACAGTCCCTGACTCACATGGCACAGACGGAGCAGTGGTGACAACGGTCAGGTTTGATCAGCTGGCATCTGTCACAGAACCGAATACCTGAGATTGAAGACAAATTAACACCAAATGATGCAAGAGTCTTCTTTTTTTTTTTTCCACATGATAGCTGATATTGGTGCTCATTTCCTAACTGTTCATACTCTTTCCTCTATCACTTCAGCAGATGAGCACATTTGCTGCTGGTTTTTGCTGCCAGGTTGCAATCAGATTAACAATGCTCCTAATTCTGCTGGAGACCTGCAGATGGGGGGAGCAATCCTCACTGAAATCACAGAATGGTTTGACTTGGAAGGGACCTTAGAGATCATCTCATTCCACTCCCCTGCCATGGGCAGGGACACCTTCTCCAAGCCCTGTCCAACCTGGCCTTGGACACTTCCAGGGATCTAGGGGCAGCCACAGCTTCTCTGGGCAACCTGTGCCAGGACCTCCCCACCCTCACAGGGAAAAATTTCTCCCCAACTTCTAATCTAAACCTACTCTAAACCACACAGCCAGCTTAAAAGTGATAAACCAAAACTGTACACTTCCTTCTGGCTTCCACATTTACTCAGACTATACATACATTCCATTTTGGTAATTCCCTATTTATTCCAGTTCTTTACTTCAGAATTCTTTGGCTTGCCTGGCAGAAACGAGCAGGTCAGAGCCTCCAATATGAACACAGACTTCTTCAGGCTGCGAAAGGAGTCCAGAGGCATTTAATCACTGAGCATGGCCAAGAAATCTGGTCACAGAATTATGTCCTGCGTCTCTAAGCCAGACTCCATTTTAAGTAAATATGATGACAGATCTTGTGATTCTACTGCTCATACTAAACACAGGCAACACGGCCTTTTGAACATAAATCCAAGGGGTAGCATATTGCTTCTCAAAGGCAGCACCTGGTCCTCCGTGCAATGAAGGAATGTTCAAAGCTTTTTTGCTTTTCCAAAGAGAAAACCTGAGAGAAAAGGCACGAAAATCATTCCCACAGGAATGAAGGGGTGCTGCAGTGGCACTAGGAATGCTGTTGGCTGGCAGGATCCTCTGGAGTGCCTGTGTGTGCTACTTGACCGTGCCTGTTGAGCTCAGAGCCGCCGAGCTCCCTGCTGGGCTCACCTCCATTCCCTGTCCTCGTGTACACCGGCAGCTTCCTGGCGATTTCGGCCAGGATCTGCCTCTGCACCTCCGGCCTCTCCTCGTTCTCATAGCGCTCCTGGTCAGCGTAGGACATGTGGAACTGGGGGCAGAAGCCATGAGAGGAGCAGTTACCCAGGGGGAGCAGAGAGAATGTTTCAAATACAGGCAAGTCTAGAAACATTTTTACCTCCCACTCTCGCTCACCAGCTTAATCAAGTGTGAAAATGTGTTTGTGAAGAAGACAAAGAAGATAGTGAGTGCTGGGCAGCCAGAACCCCATGTGATACACCAATAAGAAATGCAAATGTGAAATTCAAAGATTATAAAACAACTTACTTGAATTGCTCCTACGGCTGCCTTAGATGACTATTTTTCAGGAATAACATTCTTCACCTTGATAACACTTTAAGCACTTCCCTTGTGAGCAAAAACCTGCCCCCAGTCACAGTTTTATATTTCTAAAACTGGGATTAGTTGTTATTTATACATTTACATTCTTGTAATCAGGATCAGATTAAGGCCATGTATATTTGGAGTGCCACACAAACATTGTCCTCACTCTATTGCTCCAAACACAGTGTTGTCTTAGTATTTCACAGAGAGGTAAAACAAAATGAAAAAAAAAAAAAATCTACCAATCCAAGCAACATGACAAAGTAAATACTTGGTGGAAAAAGCATTAAAACACATGTCTGCATCTGACTGTCCTGTCCAGATCAACTTGACCAAAGGATTTTTGAGTTCTCTTCAGTGTCCCTGCTTTTGCTCTGCAAGGAATGGAAGGTGCTGGGGCTCTTACCTTTTTGTCTGGCTGCACTGGGAGGGTGAAAACAGACTTCCAATATGTCCACACAAAGAGCACAAAGAGAATATGGAATATTACAAGATAGGCCACTAGAAACAAAACAAAAAGAAAAAACAGAGACCAATGACTTCTTAAGCAAAAGTTTCATTTAGGAGGGGCATAATTCCCCATTCTTACAGTCCAGCCAAACCTCCCAGCAGCATTCCAGGGCTCAGGGGCTGCACCCAGGGGGGACTGAGCTCACAAGCCTCCCCCCTCCCCCAGATCCCATTCTGTGGGGGAGGAAGATACAGCTCTGAGAGACTTCCCCCCCAGGGCAGGTGCCCACCCCATATCCCTGGGAATGCCAGGATTCCTCTCTTCCCCACATCCCAGGCCCAGGCCCAGCAGAACTGGCTGGTGCTGAGCAGCACACAGGTTAACACTGCAATGCTGCAGCACCTCCCAGTTTTGGGGCTCAGTTGCTGCTAAATGCAGTCAGAGCACAGACCCATAATCCCAGTGCACTGCCCACCCCTGCTGCGTCCCTGGCAGAGCTGAGAGAGGAACAGGAGCTTTGCATCACCAGAAAACACCCAATCTCTTTCACATTTGCCACAGTTGATACAATAAATCAGGAAAACTTCTCTCAAAGTGAGCAAAACAGGTCTTGTGAGTACTGAAGAATTGTAATCCACTGGACACAATGTTACCATGTGAAACCAGCACGTGTCAGAGCAGTCTTATTTCAACATGCCAACTTTATTCCAGAGCCCTCGGGCATAAGCAGGCATTCCATGATCAGGGAGCCAAAGAGCAGCAGTTCTTAAGCTACACAAACTAGTTGTTATTTAACACTCAACTCACTAAGACATTATCCAACAGTTACAATACAGTTTTATTTGAACACACCATTTAATTGCAATAAAAACCTCATTTCCCTCATTTCTTTTAAGCTTCAAATTCTAGAAACTAAGATTAAAATAAATACCACTAGTGGAAAGAGAAGTCTAAAATCCAAACACTTCCTAAAGTATGAAAACACTGCCTTTCCTGTGTGAAAACTGGTAAAAAAGGCCAAATGCATCACTGAGACTCTAATGAGATGGCAAATGATGGGATACACCTCACAAGGATGTGATGGACTGTGTGGAGGAGCTGTGAATCAAAGATAAGTCATTCTTATGCTCCCAGTTTGTTTGAGACGTTATCTTCATACTATGTGCAGGTGGAGCTCAGCCACTTTTTAATCAGCATGACAAGAGATAAATCTTGCAACAGGTTTAGTTTTGGTTGATCAAGCAGCACATTAGAGGAAGCTGACCCAGAGATGCACTAATGGATTGGGAAACTACTAACTTTCTACTGCTGAACAATCATTAATATCCTGCTTTCCAGAGTTTCTCTGTAGCAATTTCAAATATTAGGACTGCTCTGTAGGGGAAAGAGAATTGACTCGATGCAGCAATCTGGAGGATCTTTAACTATCATCTGGCATTGCTCTTCATGGAACAACTTCCCCGACAACTCCACCTACTTCTATCCTTCATAACCCCAGAAAATGAAACAAAGAGGCCACCTGGATTAGCCAAAAGCCTCCAAAGCACCTCTTCAGAGGAATACTAAAATGGCCACTGACTCCTTATCCTTAGAATATGATCGTGGCCTCCAACAACACACCAGTGGAAAGAGTCTCATGGGTGATCCTATTGTGTTACAGCTCCAGAGCTGGTTAGTGGGGAACAGAAACAAGAAAAAAATCTGTGCCTGCCTACAAACCCCATTAAAAATAGCTTTCTCTGAAGGATAAAGGAAACGGGGGAAAAATAGGTGGGCCACAGAACAGAACTAGTCTTTCCTATTTGGCTTGTAAAATGAGCTCTGAAAATGTGAAAGAGAAAGGGAGAAGAGATGTGTGGGTGTGCACAGACAGACACACCTTTTCCTGAAAGAGTCAGAGGGATCAAAGCCTTCCCATGTTTTCTTATGCTGTGAGTAAACAGGGCACCTCCCAATGCATCCAAAAGCTACAGCATGTCTAGCAACGCTTGCCGTGCACCCCAGGAGGGTAATTACAGGAAGGAAATACTGAAAGAGGATGTACATTTCAAAGATTGACAGCAAATATTTTTGATATTTCAGCTGGAACATTTGTGAGTCCTTTTACACCAGGATTGAGTGTCAAACAGCAAACTGAACACACGCACCTTTCTCCACAGGGTTGCTCACAGTCACTGAAAAAGAAAAAAAGATATGTCTACAAAGCAAATAGGAATCCCAGAAAAGTTTGTTACAAATGACATTCCTATGTGAAATACAGCCATTTTAGGAAAAACTGTTCACATTCAAGAGGGAAAAACAGAGCCCACAGTCCAGCATCAAATCCCAAGCATCCGTAACAACTCTTCTTCACTCACACACACCCCCACAACAAGATGTTCAGTAACTGTGACTTATGTTGTATTTTCCCATTTATAAAATATATTCTGCATATTTGTACATCAGAAATGACAAAACTAATCCTCTGGTGACAGTGATGTGACAAGATTACCAGGGCTCCTACAGCAACTGTCCAAGCAGTATCTCTGTGCATGTACCACATACCTGCAGCTCCTTTCTACCAGTCTCTTGGTGGTCTTGACCCCCTCCCATAAGCACTGTCCAAAGCATTTCTGCATCAGCGTGAATAAAAAATTATACATTTCTCAGCTTTGGCCTAGTCAGCAATTGCAATGACTCCATTACTTTTACACCTCCTACAAACAGAGATTTTACAACCCCTCCTTACTTCACCATAATGACAGAACAATCCCTACACCAACAGAGCCACCTTGACCAACCAGCAAAGGGTACATCAATGTCTACTTGTGCTGATTACTTTAAAATCCATCTATTATTTTAAAAGCCACCATCCAAGTTTTACAGAAGAGACAAAGACATCTTTCTTCAACTGAAAGCATAGTGGTTCTGTGATCTTTGCTTGGAAGACAAAGTTCTGTGACACACAGCAACATGGGTGAAAAAAGAGACTGAATATTTGCTGTGTCTCTGCACACTCATTTTCAGGTGAGCAAGACTGTGAGGGAACCTTTATTTTTAGCTTTGGTTTGCTGCCAATCAAGCTATGAAGACATCAGCTTTTCACAAATGCTTGGCTCCCTCCTGAAGTGTGTCACACTTGCAGCAGGGCCTTGCTAAGGGTTTTACTTGAGAAAAGAGCATAAATAAAGGTTGTGTAAAAGGTTTTATTGCAGGATCATTGTTCTCTCTGTGGCAGCAACCACCAACCAGACAAGAAATCAGGGCCTCCTCGGGACTGTGACTCACTGGTCACACCAGTCAGTGAGAGTTTAAACCCAGTATCATGAGATGGCCCCAGGACATCCTCCCTCACCACTCCCAATCCTGAGCACAACTGAGGGTGAAAACCAAGAATCCAAACAAAGCATCTACTATTTGCATGCTCACAACAGCTGAGAAGCAGCCAGCACAGAAAGCCTTGTTGTGTTAGAAATGTGGAGAGAGAGAATGTCCTGAGAGCTGCTTTGCAAGTACCAGCACATGCCAACAGTTAATGCTCAAATCCTGAAATAATTCAGTCATTCCAACTCCCGTGTAGATAAACCTCCTCCACATGCAAATGAAAGAGATGGGAGAGAAAGATGGGGCGAAAAAATAGGCGGGTGTGGGCAAATGAATGATTTTCAGCTGTAATTCCAGGCACTGAGCTGAGCTCCTGGCAGCTCAACCAGCACTTGCAGAGCAACATAGTCCCAACCCACACTCCAGCAAAATCACCTGAGTCTCTTCTAAAAGCTGCACTGGGACCTGGAACGAGCCAGTGTTCAACTTTACTGAACCTGTACAGCACTGCCAACAAAGCACAGTTCAAGAAAATACTCTAATTTTCGGTCACATGTTGTAATAACAGTTCCTTGCAACTTGGAGATATTGTTCTGTGTGAATTCTTGAAAGAAACAGCCCACAGTCCCAGAGAGGGGATGAGAGCAATGAAGGGTTTGGGGCTTTGCCAAGCTGCCAATTAAAACAGACCAAAGAAACTACATTTCAATTTAGTGCCCATCGGGGAAAAACACTGCCAACCCTACCAAAAACCTGATTTCCATGTGCAGCACCAGGAGGCAGCTCCTGTCCCAGGAACATTCCAAACCACCCTTCTGGGACCTCGGGCTGCCTTTACCCTGTCCCGAGCAGAAAGAGCCTCATGTTCCTCCTCACAACTTCAGAAGTCCAAGCTCCCACCTCTCCTTTCCCCCAGAACTAACAATCCTTTCTCCTACTAACAGACTTTGCATGCACACAAAACATTTGCAACTTACTATCCAATTAAATTGCTACATTAAATATACAATTCTAGCCAGTACAAAACCTTTCCTTTCTAAAATGTAGTGTTTCCATGCTACTGTAACAACTTCAGTGTGATTTCATGTAACCTTTTTCTTCCTTGGGCAGAATACATATATTAAAAAAGAGTTTATAATATTTATATGTTTATATATGTATATATAGCTACCTCAAGGCAGAGCATAGACTGATTTTTGTCACTGTTTAGCTCAGAAATCACCTCTGAACGTTGTCATACGGCAACAACCCGGCCCTTCACTGTGGGGTCACTGTCCCAGCCCTCCCCACCGGCGCCTCACTGGCACGGACACACAACACAGGGGCTGAGCCCCAGCCCAGCCCCGGCCGGGGCAAACCCCGGGAACAGGGCAGCCTGAACCCCAGGAACTCATCCCGGGATGGACCCGGCTCCGAGTGAAGTTATCCCTGTGCTCCTGCTCTGCCCGGGGGTGTCCCAGACGGGACAGGAGCCAGGACACCGGGAACACTGGGACACACCGGGAACACCTGGACACACCGGGAATACCTGGACACCCATGGAACACCTGGACACACCGGGACACATTGGGAACACCTGGACACCCATGGAACACCGGGACACCCATGGAACACCGGGACACCCATGGAACACACTGGGAACACCGGGACACCCACGGAACACCCGGACACACTGGGAACATCTGGACACACCGGGACACCCACGGAACACCGGGACACACCGCCGAGAGGCAGGAGAAGGATGAGAAGAGAAGAAGGAGGAGAAAGAGGAGGAGGAGGCGAAGAGGAAGAAGAGGAGAAGAAGAGGAGAAGGAGAAGGATGAGGAGCAGGGGGAGGAAGAGGAAGAAGGAGAAAGATGAGGAGGAGGAGAAGGGGGAAGAAGAAGAGAAAAAGGAGGAACAGGAGCATGATGATAAGGAGGAGAAGGAGGAGGAGGGGGAAGGATAATGAGGAGGAGGGGGAGGAGGACGGGGCGGGGGGGGATCGCCCGCAGCTCCGGGCCGGCGAAGCCCCGCGGGGACCCGCCGGCCTGGGGCGGGCCCGGGGCGGGCGGGCCTCTCTCCCCGCGCCGGGCGCTCACCGAGGCAGAGCTCGCAGACGTATCCGTAGTAGGACCAGAGCAGCAGCAGCGCGATGAGCAGCACGGGCAGCCAGGCGAGGGCGCGGCGGCAGCAGCGCAGCCCCCGCCACAGCGCCATGGCCCCCGCGCACATCGGCGCGCGGCTGCGCGGCCTGGCCGCCCCCGCCATCGGCCATCGGCTGAGCCGCCTGCGCGCCGCGCCCCCTGGCGGGCGGGGCGGGAGCGGCCCCTGAGGGGGGACCCAAGGACAGCGCTGGGGTCCTGAATAAACACCGCTGGGATCCGAAAAAACACTGCGGGATCCCAAAAAC
>NW_020897769.1:2159933-2160894 GCF_003984885.1 Neopelma chrysocephalum | reverse complement strand
TAAACACCGCTGGGATCCGAAAAAACACTGCGGGATCCCCAAAACACAGCTGGGATCCCCAGAACACCACTGAGATCCCAAATAAACACCACTGGGATCCCAAATAAACACCACTGGGATCCCAAAAACACCACTGGGATCCCAAATAAATACCGCTGGGATCCCAAATGACCAACACTGTGATCTAAAATAGACAATGCTGTGATCCCAAATACGCACCGCTATGATCCCAAAACCATCGCTGGGGTCCCCAAAACACCGCTGGGGTCCCAAATACACACCGCTGGGGTCCCCAAAACACCGCTGGGATCCCAAATAAACACCACTGTGGTCCCAAATAAACACCACTGTGATCCCAAGAAACATGACTGTGATCCCCAAAACACTGCTGTGATGCCAAAGAAACACCAGAAACACTGCTGTGATCCCAAAAAACACCACTGGGATCCCAAAGAAACACCAACCCCAGAGACACTGAATAAACAATGCTGGGACCTCAAATAAACACCGACTCCAGAGACCCCAAATAAATACCCCTGAGCTCAGAGACCTCAAATAAACACCCCTGAGCCCAGAGATCCCAAAGAAACACTGCTGGGACCCCAAACACCGCCAGGACCCCAAACACTGCCAGGACCCCAAACACTGCGTGGGTCTGGGCTCTGGGCTGCTGTGGGGACAGGGAGGGCACCCCACCCACTGCTTGGCCCTGTCAGGCACAGCTGGGGTGCAGGGTCCAGCTCTGGCTCCTCAGCACAGCAGGGACATGGAGCACCTGGAGTGGGGCCAGCACAGGCTGCGGAAGGGACTGGAGATGGGAGAGGGACTGGAGATGATGTATGGGGGAGGGACTGGAGATGATGGAGAGACTGGAAATGATGTATGGGGGAGGGACTGGAGATGATGGAGAGACTGGAGATGATGGAGGGACTGGAGATGATGGATGGGGGAGGGACTGGAG
>NW_020897769.1:2146121-2159923 GCF_003984885.1 Neopelma chrysocephalum | reverse complement strand
GGAGATGATGGAGGGACTGGAGATGATGGATGGGGGAGGGACTGGAGGTGATGGAGAGACTGGAGGTGGGGGAGGGACTGGAGCATCTCTGTGGCCAGGAAAGGCTGAGGGAGCTGGGGCTGTTCAGCCTCCAGAGGAGACGACTCATCCATGCGTATAAATATCTGCCACGAGGGGGCAGAGGATGGAGCAGACTCTGCTCGGACGTGCCCAGCAGTGGCACAGGAGGAATGGGCAGGAACTGATGCCCAGAAATTCCACCTGGACATGAGGAAGAACGTCTTCCCCATACAGTGACCGAGCACTGAACAGGCTGCCCAGAGGGAGGGTAGAGTCTCCTCACAGGGGATATTCCAGTACCTTCTGGACACAATCCTGTGCCATGTGCTCTGGGATGGCCCTGCTGGAACGGGGAGGTGGGACCAGATGAGCCTCTGTGGGCCCTTCCAGCCCGGCCCATCCTGGTGTTCTGGGATGTTATAATAGGACCGTCCTGTCCCCTGCACTGCCACACCAGCCCTGCCCTGCTCTCCAATGCCCCAAGCACACACCCAGGTGTGCTCATGTGTGCAGGGACAGGACAAGAGGGAAGGGGTTCCAGTTGAAAGACAGTAGGTTTAGATGGGATAGTAGGAAAAAAATCTTTACTATGACAGTGGTGAGGCTCTGGCACGGGTTGCCCAGAGAAGCTGTGGCTGCCCCACCCCTGGAAGCCTTTTCCAAGGCCAGGTTGGATGGGACTTGGAGCAACCTGGGATAGAGGAAGTTGTCCCTGCCCTTGGCAGGGGGTGGAACAAGATGAGCTTTAAGGTCCTTTCCCACCTAAACCTTTCTATGATTTATATATATATATACACACACATACATATTCAAGTAGTCAAATGAATAAGTAATAATAAGCACCTGTTTACTATTACTTATTCATTTGACTACTTGAATGTGTATATATGAATGTATACATACACAGACACACATTTAGTGAGTAAATATGTGCATTTACTTGTTACTGTGGAATGTCCGTGGGAGGATCAGATTCCAGACAACCAGTGGAAAAAAAGGAGACTCCCCTCCAACACCCTGAGAATATGGCATTTAATGCACAAAAAAAGAAAACAAAAAGATGCCCTGCTGCCCCAGCCTGCTCCACAGAATTCCTGCAGGAATCCCCTCATTCCCATGTTCAGTGATGTGCTTTGAGTTATGGCTCCAGTTAATGAACTCTGCTCTATTGCCTCTGGTGAGGAAATTCATTTTCTTGTCAAGAGAAAGACTTATCTGACAGAATATTCTCGTGACAACCCCTGGTGTAATTTCTGACACTTTCTGGTCACCTCTTTATTCATCAGTTTTTTCTCCCTCAGAAGTTGTTCTAAAACTTTCCCTGTGGTTGGGATCACACTTGGAGCTGTGCTGCCTCTGCCAACTTATGTCACAGTTTTTGAGCACGGTCCCCAGATTTGCCATTCTCCTGCCCAGATCCCAGAATTCAGACATCACCCACAAATCCTCAGACCACACTTGTAATTCTGTATTTAATTCTCTCAATATTTTTAGATCTACAACCTCTGGTGTTCTCAAAAAATGTGCTCACTAATGAGGTGACAGCTGCCTTAACCTCCTCTCTACCTTGCTCAGTCTATACAGTCACTGTTCTCCTCTTCCTCAGACTACTAAATTCTTTATACAATACAAACACTGAGCTTTTGGGCAGTTTTGATTTTCTATGTGTGGTCCAGCTTAACCAAGGTTTTGGGTAGTCCCTGCTGTAGCAAAAGTTCTTTGCAGATATGATAACATACGTTGGCCTGAGCTGCATGTAGCCCTAAGCATGAAATCTCAGACATATATACATATATTCTTATATATATACATATATATATACACATATATTCTTGTACATATATATAAGAAAAAACCTCCTTCCAGGGGATTCAGGGAGAGGATTCAGGACAGGCACACTCAAAGTTTTTAGGATTTGGGAGAGGAAGATGTGAATGCCTCCTTGCTTTCCCTCCTTCCCCCACTGCACAGTGCCAAGAACCAACATTTTTGCCAGCAACATACTTTACACACAGTAAAATTTAAAAATCACTCCTGTGAGCTAAATCACTACCTGGAACAACTCACAGACTCTCCTCCTCTGAGACAGATGGGATGAACAGTACATCCATGGCACGTTTTTCCTGTGTGTGCATGTGAAGCAGGAAGGCAGCAAAGGAACGTGGTAAAAGTGAACAGACCTTCTCAGATAAAGCTTCTGCAAATAAAATTGAGACTGTTTTTCTTGTTCTACAGCCAGTTTTTCTATGTGCTCTAAGATCCACATGGATTATCTTCAAAATTCTCTTGTTTCATGGGATTCCAGGGGATACTTAGTCATATGAACATGAGCTCATCTGAGGTGAGATGCCCAAATACATCTCTTTAAAACAAAAATAATCAGGTGACCTTGAAATATTGTAATTCTTAGAATGTATTTTTTGCACTTGTGGTTCAAGTGGTAGCTCCTCATTTGAAATAGCTGGAGTGAGATATAATTGGGATAAGGCACCTCGTGTCCTTTTCAGAAATCAACACTGCAGATGTTATTCACAATAAATGTTGAATCTAAAGTGGAGCTTCTGCCAATTGTACAAAGTAAAAAAAGTCCTCTCTGGGGGTGCAGCCTCACTGGGCTCTACAGCCACTACAACCACTGCAAGTAAAACATGGGATTATCCTAATTAACTTCCACATCTCTAAGTTTCCTCCTGACCATGAGCAGCTTCCTGCTAAGACACATCTCACACAACTCTTTCAACAAAGAGTCAAACTGGTGCAGAGTCCAGGAAGCTGTGATTGCACCCACAGTGTAACTACACTGTTCCAAACTACTGTCACAGACTGCAGAGAAAAACCTAAGTACCAGCAGCTTTAGGGAAATTTAAATAAGGCTCATCTTGGTTTTTTCTAAAAAAACTACTTTTTGAGTGCTCAAAGAAAGAGAGATTGTGGTGACTCACCAGTAGCAGAGAATCTGTGGCCACCAGGGAACACGTCATCCCCAAAAGCTGTAGTCTGAAGATTAGAGCAAAGCTGACACCAGCTAAAATGGCTTTGTCATTGGTCCAAAAAACAACTAAAATAAATCAAGAAACAATATAAATCAAGAAACAAATGCCAGTTTTTACAACAGTTTGCCTATTGCAGAAATCCCCCCAGGACCACATGTACCACTTTCAGTGTCATTCAAGAGAAAGCTTTTAAAAAAATACTCATGGTAAAAAAAAGCTTTATTGTCTCATCCTGTTAAAAAAACACAACGGGAAAATGCAGCTTTCCAATGTTGAATGTGAAACTGTGCCCAGACTACAGCATGAATTTCAAAATTGTATTCTAATCCAGAAAACCGAAGTTGCACAAGTTACTTCCCCACTGTTCATTTCCAAATCTTGTTTGAGCTTGTAATACAAGCAAGCCCTGAGGGTGTGAGGAAAGCTACAACCCATCACAAACAGCAGTGAGCCAAACCTTGTGCACATCCAGCTTTTCAAACTACTTCTAAGGCAGTGCATGTAAAATTAAGGTGTAAGTTTTTTTTGTTGTTGTCAGACATACTTATATCTGGGTAGGTTACACGTGGTTTTGCTTATCAGAGAGATCCAAGAAGATTTGATAATCCATGAGCTAAAAAGGGAACTAAAACCAACCTCAACTGGCTCCTGAGCTGCTGCTGATCTAAAAAAGCTAGTGAGCCTCCAGGCTGGCCCATTTTTGTTCTTTATTGAAGGAAAACACAGCAACCCTCCCTACCTCAATCCTATCTTGAACTATCACAAAATCTACTTGTAGGTAGGGGGATCAATGTAATCCAGAATGCTAAATCTAATCATACCAGATTTGGGCTTTCTTGCACAAATTTGTGCTTTTTTTTGCACAAATACTCGTGCAGAGGAGTCAGGCAAAGCTTTTTCAGAAAGATGAAAATTCAAAAGCTGGTTGCAGAGCTCAAAAGAGAGCTGGGTGCAGAGATTGGCCATGCAGAGCTCTGTAACTGTGGGTGGGTGTTGTGGCTGTCACCCAGAGTGTTGTGTGCAGTTCCAGCTCACACAGTTTGTCCTAGAGCTGGAGGGTTTGGGGAGCCTTCGGGGTGAGCTCCAAACAGGCTGAAATTCAGCAGTTTTGTTTGATCCCTGTCCTATCAGAAAGGACTAATGGGCCACAGAGTCAGCATTAGGGGATACTTTAAAAGAGAAAAAGGAGGTGCATCTTCAGAATTCCCAAGAGATCTGATCATTTTGACTGCTGACTTCAGAGACAGTCATATTGCACAAAACCTTTGCCTTCTTTCCCCTTTTTTCCAGCCAAGTACTGGGAGATGGTGGAAGTGCAGTGAGGACTGAGTGGTACTGACCTACAAGCCAGCTGTGTTTTGGTTATATGCAGCAAAACCTCTCCAGTCTTTGGGATAAGGTGCCACATTTACACATTAACGCCTTCCCAGAAACCTCAGGAAAAGCTATTTTTGTTATTTTCAGCAGGACTTTGCAGCTCTGTACTGGGAATCCTGCATTTCACATGAGTTTGTGCACACATACAATGGTCCAACTGCACGTTTATCCAATAACCTGTGTACAACATCACAATACTACCTTGCAGTGGATAAAGTCAATTAAGGAAATTGCTAGAACACACTCATGTAAATCAGCAGAGCTCTAACAATGTGAATGGGGTTGTGTTTGAACATACAGTTTTAAGATCTCTCTCTATACCTCTGGGGGAAAAGTTAGATTTAGACAATTATCCCCCCACTATAATTAAAACCCAGGTGGATTGACTTTTCCCCCATAGGTTTCCCAGCTTGTTTTGTCCTTACCTGGCAGTGCCAGCCCTGCCAGGCTGCACACGGGGTGTCCTTGCTCTTGCTCATCCCCTGCATCCTGCACACTCAGATTTCTCATTCATCCCATCCCCCGCTCTAACATTTGATCATAACTTAGTGTGGAAGCACGGGCAGGATTTATGGAGTTTGTAACAAGGTCTGACAGCACAGATTGCAGCTAAAGCTGTTCAAAATAGCACAGAACTGTTAATTGCCACCGAGTGAAAAATCGGCCACTTGCAGCAGAATTAGTCTCGTTACTACAGATACAGTCGCTTGTTTGTAAGGATTCAGGAACGTACAGTGAGCGAGAGCTGGCACCATTAGAGGGTGCTGGAGTCCACACAATCCCAGTCCACATCCAGGTCCATCCAGCTCCAGAACTGCTCATTCTCCACACTGACAGGAGAGTCTCAGTGTCAGAATAATGACAGAAAAATAAACCTGGGGATGAAAAAATCCTAATCTTGTTTTGTCATATGTATAGCCTTGCCCAAATGTGGATTGAAGTATTTCCTCACAACTCTTGTCTTCACAGACTCCATAGAGATTCAAATCTGATCAAATGCACTTTTAATACAGATATAGGTTAAAGTCCCATGAAATACTGTAAATGCTACATTTTCTATTTTCTGAGTTCTTAATTTTGCGTTCTAAATACCATCCTCTTAATAAGACAGTAGATATATATCTTCCCATATCTTTTAAAGGCAAAACATTAAAACAAATGTCATTCTAAATACCTACAACAAACCTGCCTTCCCCATCCCTCCTCTTCTTCTGCAATCACCAGGTGGATCCTGAAGTTTTGTCACAGGCATTTGCTATTTGACACTGGATTAACCACATTAGTTGGCAGTAACTGAGTCTACTGATCTAATGGGGTCTTTTTCCTTTGCCTCTGCAAAGCAAAGGGGGCCTTCCTCACACAGTGCCCTTGGAGAAGGATGGCCAGGGAGAGAAACATGCCACATCCAGAGAGATGCTTCTTTGATGTCTTAAATCCCTGTGTCTTTTCAGCAAATGGAGCCCTTGTCCCCCGTGGCTCCCTCATGGGAAGGGATGGGATGGATGCTGAGCCAAACCCTGGGTAAGAACCTGTTGTTACAGTGGTTAAAGCAATCCTGGACCCACAGGAGCTTTTAGGCTGGAGTTCAGACTATGGAGTCCCACCAGCCCCAGGGGCAGCGTGTGCTGCTGCTGCTGCTTTGGGGCCACACGACCCCCAGGCTGCGAGTGTTCAAACCCAGAGCAGCTACAGCACAGAACATTTCCTGAGGGGAACACAAATAAGAGAAGATGCTGCTTTCCAGTGCTTTCAGTCCATGCAGTTCTTTAACACAAACCAGAAGCATTTCCCAAGTCAAAAGGCTCCACCAGCTCAGAGCCCTGGACACGCTCAGGGCTCTTCCCAAGGCCTCTTCTAAGAGACCCCCCAGACCCTGGCTGGCACCTGGCACACAGGCAGGAGTGGAAATGGTGTCTGATAGAACAGATCTCTGAGAGAAATATGTCCTTTTTGACCCAGTTCTTCTGTGGATCCAGTTCTTACACTGCAGCAGGATCCACAGTTGCTGATTTCTAAAAGAGCTGTGATTACTTTTTTTTTTAATCTGTGTCTTTTTCAAACACTCTCCACCACACTACGGAGCTTTGAAAGCAGATAAACACACTTCCAGCCAATTCTTTATTTCCTTATCTTTTAAAACAACATACTATGAAGCTTGGTGTCCTCTGACCATGGTGAAGCTTCAGCAAAACTCTTCTCCTTTTTTAATTTAAGTCTATGCCATCTTTCAAAGATGAGATGTCACAGACTTCTTAGAGTTGTGTTTTAAGCCATAAAAATAAGTAGTCTCAGAGATGCACAGGAGAGAGTGACACTTTCGTAATCACACCAGATTTTGATTTATTTTTTTGCAAATCAATTGACTTGATTTTCTTTGTACCTGGTGGCCTTGATCTCAGAGTTGAACAGCAGTGCTGAGTGCAGCCAGGCAGCATATGCCACGTGTAATTTTTTAATTTCCTGGCAGCAGCAATTCTTACAGGCACAATAGCAGGTTTGTTTATTTTTTGTTCTTCATCAGACATTTTATTAACATTCTCTTAGATCTCCTGACTGCACCTGGTTGGGTAGTGACTGAGTATAATGGCATCTTTGCCCTGGGCTCTTGGAGATGGTGCATATGGATGGGGAAGGCAGCAGATAATATGGATGCAAATTTCAAATTACTGGGTTTATCCTCAGGCACTGGAGAAGGACAAATCTCAAGGAAATCGGGAGAACAACACAACTGTGCTGTTAGTTCCTACTCAAGGTATAGATTTGAAAACACTGTTCATGGTCCTTGCAGGATTCTCCTTTGCAAAATAATGGAATATAAATATATCTCAGTGAGGAGAACCTGTGCTCTGTTGACAAAAGCTCAGTGCAGGGGCAGAGCACCAAGGGCTCTTTTTTCCAGGCAGTGCCTGAAGAAGAGCCTGTCCGGGATCCAGATCCCAGAAATTCAGCAGGATGGTCCTTCTGATGAGCCCCGTTAACGACCCCTGGCACAGAACGCGCTCATTTGGACTAATCACTGCAAGGAGCCTCCTTAATGAACTACAGGGAGGCATTTTCAGCATTCAAGACAAGCTCTCTTGCCTACAGAACCACTCATATGGAAAAAGCAGCTGTCTTTGGCTATTTATGTAGTTTTGTCTATCTTACTGGAGTTTTCTTTTTTCTGATAAACCCCAGAGAACAGATCTGGTGTGTCCCCGGGAGTTCAACCTCTGAAAGTAAAACCCAAACTGAACATTCTGGGCTGATTTATCAGGTTTTGCACTTCCTGAGGCAGAGTCTCCCCTAGAGCAGCAGTGTCCACATTCCTTTAGCTCCACACCTTGCACTGCATTCAAACACGGCAGAAATACCAGCGCTGCAGAAGCCTCTCAAACACACTGCTGCTCCTCCACAAACTGCCAGCAGAGGCTTTGGAAGAAACATAAGCTTCATTTTTAGGCATTTTTTTAATTCAATGCCATCATTATCCATGACAATGACTTTTCTTACTCCCTTTTTTCGTGGATTTGTACCCATCTCCTGGAGGATGCTCCAGTCTCATTTACACCTGAGGTTTCTTCCAAGCTTCAGAACCTGCATCAGTCTGGTAATTAGTTTGAAAACAGAATTAATTAAATTGGATTGCTAGAATGAATTCCACAATACCCTGGGAAGTCTGACGCTTGTAATCAGCTATGAAACTGTTGCTAAGACACTAGAATTGTTGATTTATTGGAAAAAGGATCTATTAAAATATTTGCCTATCTAAAGCTACAAATCCAAGATATACAAAAGTTTTGGTCCTATGAACAGTTTTTTAGTGCTTTCATGTATAATGTATTAACTCTTGACTCAGAAAACATATGGAAAATCCCACAAGAATCTACTACAATATCTATAAGATATATTCCTAAAAAGAAACGCATTATGGCTGATGAATGTTCACTTCCATGGCCCTTTTCCTCTGTTAGCCCATCAGAGCTGCATGGACCCTGAGAGCACTGCACACACGGAAGACAATTAACAGCTATTAAGTGTCTCAGATTTAGTTTGCACATCTGAGAGATCATCCTCTGCAGCATAAAAATATATATAACATTGAAATATAAAAGACTTGGTGGTGAAACTTGTACCACCTTAACTAGAACAACTGGACCAAATTTCAGTTTTTACCCTCAGGTTTTTTTTCTCAGTTTCCTACCTGTGGCCCCATGGAAAACACTGGATAGCTTTGCTCCCTCTCCAGAGCTCAACTTCAATTACTTTCAGAAGGTTTTCTCATTCTTAATTGTAATTTATCCAAGTTATAATTACTTAATCCTTTAATCTCTTGTCAATCATGACAATCTTCCCCACTGTTTTTCTTTCCATAATGTTCAACCAGCCCAGCAGTGACAGACAGACCCAGAATGATTGTGATGCACAAAGGGGATCATGTTCTAGTGGGAATCACCTAGAGATGTGTCTTCTCAACCGTCTTTAGCAGACTCTGCATGGCTTTGTCCACAGTATTCTAATGAATAAAATTGTTAATTTTGCTATGTTTTAGAGCTAATGTCCATTTTTTTCATTATTATTTTGCCTTCAATTCCAGTACATTTCCTTTGCTGTCATTATCTGATAGATACTTCAGGGTAGAGAAGCTGGGGGTATAAAGTCCGTAATGAGGTGTAACTAAAGTAATCAGAAGAAAAGACCATGTTACCCACATGGCTTTACTCCTAAACTTATTTCACTTGTCAAAATGTTGGTGAAAGTCTGGTCATACAGCAAGTGATTTCCAAAATCATGATTTAATTCTTCACCTCTGTTTCACCATCACGTTTTTCCTTGTTGATATTCCATTAGTTGGATAGTAAAGAAGATTTGGTGAGTATTGTGTAATTCAAACTGTTCTCTATTCCTAGCAAAGACTATTTCTCTTCTGGCCTGGCATGGGATCTCTCTTCAGCTTCAGCCCTGAGTAACAGCAAATTCTATTCACTGGGATACCACTGAGTCGATCAGGGATGAATGTTTTGTTCACATTGTTACGAATCTCCAGCAAACCCATTTCATATAAAACTAGTACACTTAAAAATACCTGGAATTGTGGCTTTTAGTCTTCAATGTAAAAAAAATATTTAATAATAGTGTAGTGAGTGCTGCTGGTTAAACCCACCTTTGACAGCTCACATCCCTTTTCTCTTGCCTTACACGAGCTCCAGCTCTTCTGGACCGTGGGTGTGAGGGACGGAATGGGGGTTGGGAATTATAGCCGATGACCCTGAGAAAAATGGAATTTATTGTCAGTTGTCCATTCTAATCTGTGGGAAAAACAAAATACTTTTCTTGAAGTGCTGTGTGAAAAACAAGTTTTGGCCCCAAATGTTTGGAACATAATATAACCACTGGATTCACTCTCCCCTTGTGCTGCCGATGAGCCCCAAGAGCTCTGAGGAATATTGGCAGACTGGAGGAGGTGGGATTTTGCCAGCTTTTTCCCTGCTAAACTGTAGTTAGTGTTTTTAACATAGTGATACATAACAACGCCCTTAATGCTATTCCTTGGAACTTTGTCCTGAAATTCTGTTTCAACTCACTCAGGTCCTAGGATGTGTAGAATCAGCTGGAGATATTGCTTCCAAAAAATCCTGAATGCATTTGCTGGTAGACCCCACGAAGGGGGAGTTCTGCATTTCAAACAGCTGCACTTCAACTGGAGCAGGAGGAAGAACAGGAATTTTTGTACTTCCCAGTTTTATTCACTTTTGTTCCACGTACATCAGTGAGACTTGTGTTTAAATGTAGCATTTAAGGCATCCTAGTTCTAAAATTCTTATAAAACCAATTTTTGTGTCTATACCGAGCTCTGTTCACACTGAGATGTCTGTGGAAGAAAAAAACTGACACAATCTGTAGACACATCCTCCTAAGGCTTCACAGGAGGTTTTTCTGCCAATAATTAATTCGTGGAGAGTTCATTATTATGTTGAGATCTAAAATGTCATTTCAGCTCGACTGGGTTTTGCCTCTTTATTTGGACACTCTCTAGATTAACACTCCAGTTATTTAAGAGAAGTCCTGCAAATGAAGAAATGAGATTAAAGCGGGGATATATAACTTATTTATCACCATGGCTATGTTAGTCACAACTTCTGATCTTCTTCCCAACTTCTGATCTCCTTCCCAGCCATTGGTTTGATTTGTCCAGTCTGTTCCTGACACTTGTAGCAGAGGACAGTTCACTTCTTCACAGTTTCTGCTGGACACCAACATATCCTGGCATACCTGGAGAGAGCAGAGTCCGTGGCTGTTCTGCAGCAGGGATGACAGCTGTATTATCAGCACATGGGGTGTAGCTGAGTGTGTGAGGTGTTAAGCACTCTGGGAACAGCATAAAAGCCCAGCCTAGACCTGGGCACCAAACACAGACCTGCCTGGGTCCTCGGCATGTTGAATCATGAGTGTCACACTTCTCCTGGTTGTTGCTGTTTTGTTCAGGACCACAGCCCACACATAGAATATTATCCTGTTTTTCACCCCTCTAGTCTAGTTGAAGTTCTTTCCCCTGACAAAGCCTTTGCATCCCAAATTGAAACCATGGCTAGCACAGCCTTCTGAACCACTAATGAGTTGTAGCTGTGGGAATCCTCAAGACCAGTAAGTTAGAATCTTAAAACATATTTGTGTTTATGTAGAGGAAATATGAGAAAGCATATTTTGACTAATGGTATCACCCCAGAGAGAAACACACTTGTTATAAATATGTTCCACTGCACTTGTTGGAAATCTAACAAAATTGCCATAAACAGGACTTACATCAATGTTTCTGCTTGACCTTTCTGGAAGAATAAAAGTACCTTCTGGGAATGCAAAACAAATGAATTTTTTGGAAACAAAATGAGTAACACAGCCCTTCCTCTTTATAAAATGGAGCCCTGATATAGCTGCTGCTTGGTAACAGCTCCTCCAAGCGATCCATAAAACACCAGATGGGAAGGTGCGCACGTGTGCGGCTCCACTCCAGGCCCTGCTGCACAACTCAGAAACACTCATGCTGAGGGGACAAGAATTTGAGATTTTAGATGAATAGAACTTTCAAAATGAGAACCATACCGTCCCAGCCATGGGTAAGCTGAGCAAGCACCTCCCCTGACACGGTTTCTGCTGGGCGGGTGATGTGTTGGATCTGTTGCATCCCATCTCCTGGTGCTTCCCCACAACAGTGAGCTCTCCTCTGCACTTCCCCCTTAGGAGAAAGATCCTGTCTGACACTGAAAACCTGCTGGAAATAGTGTGATAAACGCCCACAAATTATGAGAACTTTTTTAGCCTTCAAAAACACTACCAGCACTACTAAAACTGACTATATTTAATGGGACCAGACCGGTACGAAGACACTTCACAGCCTGTGTTTCTGCCCATAATTAAATATCACAGATAAATGTAAATGCAGAACTGAATGAGCACTAAGAAAATTGTACTTCTCCCCTTCAGTCATTATTCCATGTGACCTGTGAATGTGAATTATCACTATTCACAGAATCATAGAATATCCTGAGTTGGAAGGGACCCACAGGGACCATCGAGTCCAACCCTGGGGTCCAAATTAAAGGACTTCATAATATCTTATACAAACAGCTAAAAAGACTGTTTAGTACTGCTACTAAACTCCAGGTTTTTCTACACATTCCTAGTAGAAGATGCAGAATGTTTACAGAAGGAATACTACTAGCCTAAAAGTGTAACAAGCTCCCAAAAACATCCTCATCTCTGTAGCAAGTGGTTACTGAAGCAGTTTGGTCCCTTCCTCAGCTCCTCAAGTCTGTGAAATAAGACACATGAATCCTTCTTTGCAACATACAGTCCCTCATACAGTTTCTTTTAAAGAAAGAAAATAATTGAAAGCCAATTGGATTTCTGATGCATTTATTACCCAACGATCACCAAAAAAGAAAATGCTGAGATCATCACGTTTGTCTCGTAGAACCTGATAAAGCAAAGTGAGCGACCCCCTGCCCCACTCCCAGGCCATCCTGAGCAGGATCCTGCTTTGGCCAGGCAGGTCTGAAGCCAGCCCAGAGCTGCCAGCCAAGCACAGCACCAGTGCAGGTCTGCCCGGGCTCTTCTTCAGTGCCCACTGCCAACCGGCTCCCGTCACCTTGGCAGAGCTGAGCCTCTGCTTAACCCTCTGCCACAGCCAGGCAGAGCCAAAGGCTGACTCTCACCCCTTCCACAGCAAAATCCCATCTTTATACGAGTCGTGGACGGTGAGTGTGTGCTCACAGCAGTATTTGTGCAATCCCTAGCAAACACACACCAAAGCCAGCAGCAGATAGAGTTATCCTGCTCACCCCATCCTGCAGCTCTCCTTCCTCTCTCCCCACACACCCACATGTTAGAGTTAAGTGGGTCTTAACAGGTCCATAAGTGGGATATACCCAAGTGTTTCCAATTTACCCTCAGTGAACTTGAATGAAAAACATTTGAAAATGAAATTCTGGGTGAAATCTTACAGCGTTGCTGCAGCATATGGAGCTAATTTCAAATAGCACTTTGATAATGTCATGATCTGTTAGAAAGTGGTCACCTTATACCAAAGATATTGTAAACTCAGTTGCCTCACTCAGTGTATGTTCATCTTATGATCCATAAGAAAGCTATTTAGTGGATTGTGAAATATGAACTTTGGCCAGAGCTAATTTAAGAGAGATTGTTACACCATGGATGGTGCGGCTTGTTTCTTCTGTGAGTTTCATATTATTCAACTGTTCACAGCCAGTAAATTCACATCTAATAAGCTGCAAAAGTTATCAGATAAAGCACAGCCCATTGTAATCCCCATAAGAGGTAAATAACCGATAAAAAAAATTAATTCCAGCATGTGTAACAAATATTTTTGCAAACATCATCTAAAAAAGGAATTGGCTTTATTAGCAACTAACTTATTCACACAATGGAGAAAATGCAAAAATGTGTTCTATATCTACAGGCCACAGCATTTCTCAAGTTCTTACCAGGGAAAAAAAATAGACTTAACTGGAAACAAAAGCACATACAGACCACATCTCCTGGCAGGCCCCTACCCTGGCACTGGGAATGCAGTGGCAGGAATGTGCTGGAGTAGAAGGGATTTGCAGGACGTGAGACAGGTGAAAAGTCACTTTTCTAATGAGACCCCTGTCAAACAAAGCAGTAAGTTTACACCCTGCTTCTTGAGACCAAACAGGAGCCAGTGAGTCCTACCATGAGTCCATCTAACTTCTGGTTCTTCCAAACCCAGCCAGGCAGTGGTATTGCCCCAAGGGCTGGTCCAGCAACCAGCACCAATGTAGACACAAGCTCGGATTTGTGCTGGTGTTGGGCTGTCCCCTCTGCCTGGGGCAGCACGGGGTGTGGAGCTGCCTG
>NW_020897769.1:1981217-2146111 GCF_003984885.1 Neopelma chrysocephalum | reverse complement strand
GCAGGAACTTCCGACCAACAACACCTGAGCAAACACAACAACCAGGAGCTCACACCGAGGTTCCTGTGAGATGCACCAGAAGGGATGCTCAGGAAGAGATCTGATGAAGATTAAACCAACCATTCAGAAGCACAGGGTGCTCCAGCCGTTGTTTAGGGCCAAAGGTGTCATAGAAACATCCCCCCTATGCAGGGATTGCTCCAAGCACTGAGGAACCCACTGAGCAGTTTAAGAGAAAGGCACCTGGTGCATGTAGAACCAGGTGAATGTTCTGACATGAGAATGAGCGCTAAACTATCAGAAATCTCATTTCACTAAGTGCTGAGTCCTGGGAACTTCGTGCTATTTTTCTCTTGCTTTCACAAACCTCCACTATTGTTAGAGGCAGCTGGAATAAGAACGAAGAAAGGTGTTTCAAGAATTTAACCCTGTACTAGGGACAATCTACACCAGAGAGGATAGAAATTGTGTTCGGGCTTTCTTCATTCCCCTTCTTTAAGTCAGCCCTCAGCCTGCAGCAAGGCCAGAGGTTTTTCAGGTATCAGCAGGAAGAGCCCCTTTCCTCTGCCTCATTGCTCCTTTACGCCAGCAGCAATTCCTCTGCCTCTGAAGTTTGTCAGCTTTTCTTGCCAAGGAGAAAGGAATGACAAAAGCATTCAAAGAAAAAGAAAAACAGAGAGATCCCAAGCCTCGTGTGTGACATAAAGCAAACAATTCACATGATCTTTATTTTTGTAACCCTCGTCCTCCTCTCACCCTCATGCCTGTTGTTATCACTCAGCATGTTATTGTTATTACTTGAAATTTGTTTTTAAAAGTGCCTATTCAGTGCTGGAGGTGCCTGAATACACACTGCAAATATACAAAACACATGTCCAACTTAGACCCTGTGTTCCCTGAGGAAGGGTTGGTATCCTCTGTAATGCACTCAGCACACTTATGGCATGAACAAATTATGAACAATAATATTAAAGAAAAACTTGTGCCTATTTATCTGTTTGGTCTATGAAGCTGATCTGTCAATGACCCCGAAAACTCTCGGTGACACACACTGTGGTGGAGTTAAAGCCAAGCTGCTCTTTCCATTCATTTTTTTTCCGAATAACTTGAGTCAAAATCCCAGGGTAGGTGACACAGGGTGACCCTCCTGCTTTTGATGTGAATGGGAAAGGATTTGTCTTTTTATACCAAAGCTAGCTGGGAAGAGGAGGTGGGTGGCCATGAAAGGGAAAAGCCATGAAATTATCTCCATTGGTTTATAAGAAACAGCCATTCAATGGGATTTTGGGAGGGGGAAACCTTCTGAAAAATGTGCTGGTGTGATTCCTCTGGAGGCCAGAACATCTGAGCCAAGCACTCGGATCGAGGTGGGGGGGGCAGGAGAAGTTCTTCCCTTAATTGAGAACACACTTGTTTGCAGAGTTCAATGTCGGGAACTCCAACATTGTTTTTAAAAGACAGAGTATTGTGTAGGTGTCGGAATTCAGAAGAGGCAAAACAAGAACGGATGGAAAAAGGCAGCTGTGATGATTTAAGTCTCCCAACACCTTTAGCTGGTTCCCTTCCTGTGCCCCCCCCAATAGGATTTTGCTCTTCTCTCTTGGCTTCAGCTGAAGGAGTCAAACCCAGCTCCTCCGAGCCCATCCAGGGTGTTCCTCCTCCCACAGCTGCCTCCTGCCCACACCCAGCCTGGTGCACCAGTCCTGGTCCTGCTGCCCCCACAGCCCTTCCCGGGCTGGGATGGAACACAAACCCAAAGGAGACACCCCTAAAAACCAAAAAGCTATTTACAAATCTGGATAATTCTTCATTACTGGGACAAAGTTTCCATTTGTTAGTGGGAGTCCTGTCAAAAGACAACCCATAGAGAGAGGCTGGAGGTCATCACCATCCTCACCTTTCAGAATTGGTTGCTGCTGCTCTGGTGCAACGACAGTTTTGTATTCCTGTGTTTGAGATTGACAGATGAAGACAGGGTAGTTCTGCATAACTCAAATCAGATTAAATTTACCTAAATATCACCCTTCTCTGCTAGGTGTCCTTTTAAATAGCATTGCAAAACTCAGGGCCAAAATATTGTGAGTCTTTTTCTCCAAGGTTATAATATTCTTAGTCCTAATCAATAACCTAATTGACCTGTGTCAATCTAACCAACTAGGATTCATTTTAGTTGGAAATAGCTGATTGTTAATGAAAGCCCAGGTTTGGCCAGTTCTGATGACCAGGTATGGATGAAGCAACTGAAGCTACGTAGCAGCCACCACAGAATTCTGGTCAAGATATTCTATATAATATTTTTGTTGCTAAAATATTTAATTTTGCCTGTTCCACAGTTATTCTCTCTTTACAGAAAGTAAGCTACCTTTTGTCACAGCTGACCTGGCAGCAGAGCAATAGTATAGTATATATGACTTAAAAAAGATAAAGAGAGACAGCTAGGTACCAAAGTGATAAAGGAGGAAGGATAAAAGACACAAGGCAGACTGCCAGGTTCAGGGTTATGTATTCTTCTGTATGAGTCTTTTTATCTCACCTTTTATATATTGGCTGCCCTAAGTAACAAATGTGGTTCCTCCTTCCCATCATCATACAGTTTCACTTCTATTTTATCAGAGGAATTTAGCCAGAAGAAGGACAACAAGAAAGAGAACACTCTGACTGTGAAGATAATTATCACAGTTTTACATCATAAATTCAATGATTAAGGCTCCTGAAAGTCTCAGCTGGGGTGACCAAGTGCTCAGTGACAGACCATTTTCCTTCTGATAATGCTGAAGGACAAAAATGTGTCAATCTCTCTGTGTTTTAATCCCACAGTGGGAATCCCAACAGGTAACTGGGGTTGCTTCACGAGCTGTCACCTCTGGCATCAACACATCCCATCTAGTCCTGCACTTCTTGCTGACTCAGCACAGGCAGGACATGTTGCCACCAAACCCCACTTTCATTTAATTATTGTGACAACACTAATGTGAATCTTAAAATTCATTGGAAGATATTTTTTTGCTTTATCTTAAATCTTGCAATGCAGGAAGGGGAAATACTGCAGTACCCCAAAGACACGTTACAAGTAGCTCTCACCTAACGTCATTGTGATATTTAGAAATAAAAAGCAGCATCCCAAGTTTCTGACGTAGATAACAATTTATTCATTTAGTGGGGAGAAGGGGTTGGATTATTTAGTTAAATGCAGCTTCTGCTATTATCTTGTGGTTGGCTTGGTGTGGACTCAAATTAGTTTTTGGAATTAAAAAAACCTCTAACTTTCAGTCCAAGAGTTGACATGTTTGCCCATCTCTTGCAACCAGTAATTTATGTTTTATCGGTTTAAGGGCCAGAGTGAAAGCAAGTTCAATGATTTTCTTATATTGAATTTAAAAGGAGGAAACACCTCACAATGTTTTTGTAGGCAGCTCAGTAATATTCAGCAGAATTGCCTGTTTCAAACAATGCATTCAAATAATGGGAAAAAATAGGAAGAAATTGCATTTATGCAATAGTCTCATTGCAATGTTATTGCTGTGCTCAGGTATAACAATAGGTAGAGGTATTGCTCTATTAACATTTATAACGAGGTTATCAGTATAACCAGATTGTGGAGAGATGAGTTGAAATAAAGGAACTTCTTCCAAACTTGTGGTAATTCAGCTCTGAATTTTTCATCCCCTCAGGGGTGAGGCTGAAGGATATGGAATCTGGATCTAGTTCTTAATTTTGTGGCTTGGTCTCTTTTCCAGTTCCCGCAGAAACATGTTCATCAAGATCTCCTGACATTTCTCTGCATTTTTTTCTTTCTTACGATGATAATTTGAGGCAAGCTCTGCCCTTTCCCCCATAACGTTATGCTTTTTACATCCCCACAGCATGTAAACACTAAAAAATGCAAGCATAGCAACTCAGCAAAATACATAGAAACAAATGTTACCAGAACAGCCTTTTTCCACGATTTTATAGGAGTTCCACAGAGCTGGGATTGCACATGCAAACCAGAGCAGTCACACAGAAACCAGAGTGTTGCCATCCAGGGTGAACAAACAGACTGTGATTCTGTGCACTCCATGGACTGAGATTTCAGTGCTGTCCCACTAATGAAGCATTCTGCAACAGTGGGTCTGTGTGTAATGCTAATTATGATGATTATGGAAGTCGATGCCTCAGGAATGTAGGTAAAAGCTTCATAGAAATGGGTAGTTTGACTCTTAAAAAATTACCAGTCCTTTAAAAAATTGCTCCAATAAAAGGAAAATGTGGACTAAAAAATAGGCTCCCTTCCAAAAGATGAAATCAAAGCCCTGATACCTTTTATCATTGTTTCATCATAGCTAATAAAATTTCTGTAATTATCTGAGGACACTGGAGCCTTTTATCTGTGATGAGTGACACAACATTGTGTGTCTGGAGTCAGCAAGGTAAATACAATACATGCCTGTGACAGCATCTCGAGAAACAAAAATAAACAGAGATCCAGTTACAGATGAATACTGGCATAATCCTGAAATTGTAACTTCCCCTTCCAAGCTCTGCATCTTCCCAGCCTCCAAACCCACTCTTGACCTGCCTGCTTTTCATGTGCTGTAATAGCTGCCTACTTTAGCCCAAGCTTCTGCAGAAAGCACTGCCCCAAAATACTTTTTTTTGCCGTGTTTAATCACTGAAAGCAGCCCCATCATCTAATCAAAAGGCTCTGCTTTAATCAGTGATCTCCTTCCACTCCAGGCTCCCAAGGAACAGAGAGCATTCCTCTGTAACGAGCCTCCCTCCCCAAAAATGAGGGATGTGTAGACACGGAAGGCTGAAATTCTCCCAGTTTGCCCCAAGGGATGCCAAGTGTAGCTCAGACAAGTACAAAGGGAACCTGTTCTTGCTGCTTTTCAACTGTGGCCCTACTTAAATTGCCCCGGGGGTTTCACGTTTCATTCTCCCAAGGTTTCTGTCTCAGGCTTTTCTGGGGAAAACATTAAGGACGTGGGCCTTGCTTTAAACCCACTTCCCTGGGAATAAGACTGGGCTCATAATCTTACAGCAAGTAACAACTCATATGTCTGGTATTGTCCGTTTTCCATGCGAGAATCAGACAGCCAGGCCTTTAGAAAAGCTAATTTAATCTATTGAGATATATACACACATAAACACACATGCACACATACACAGGGAATGGAAAGAAAGTAAAATCAAATAAAAACAGCACTTCATACAGCACAGAGACTTACAATCTTAAAATTTCACATTATTTTTAGACATTTCATTAAAATTCTTACCACAATCTTAGAAGGCATGAGCCAGTAACAGATATTATGCAGGAGGATCATTTGATCTACTGTTGAAATGCTGCCACTTTGGAGTGGAACAGAGCATCTGGTTTACACATTATAATAGTTTGGGACATGAAATGAAGGTTCTTATAGCCACCTGAAGCTATAAAGGAAAATGTAGGTAAAAGGAATTTTAATTAGCTGAATCCCTACAGCCAGAGCCCTGGGAACACCGATGGATAAAGCAGGTAAGTTCTATTGCTGGTGTTTTGACTCTTCTGTCAAGCCCCAGAATCATTTAATCTTGCCTTTAAAAGATGTTCTCACTTAGCTCAGCTTAAATTCAGACCAAGTCTACTGAAGCTGTAGGATTGTGCCAGGTTTAAAGGGGGACAAGTGACAGCAGTGCTGCATTGGAAAGCCCTGCTGCCCCTGGGTGCTGACAGTGGCTAAGGAATGAAAAGGAAGGGAACTATTTACTGGATGACATTAATTTCCATTAATTGTGGCACTGAGGGAAGAGTGGCTGAATGAAGCAGGAGGCCTTTTCTGTCTCCTCTTAAAAGAAAAATCAAGCATTTATGAGACGGAAAAGAAGAAAAAACTGATTTTCAAGGGTAGGCAAAGTGCAGACACTCTTGTTTCCCCTCCCTCCCTCCTCCACTTTGACAGACCTAATCTTTCTCCCCAGAACATAACGATCCCATAACAGATCCTGTAACTCCAATTGGAAAAGGCTGTTGTTTCCAGCATATGAGAAGATGAAGAAAAAACGACACCCCAGCCTGCTCTGTCACCACACAGAGATGATAAATCGTGGCTGGATGATCTGAGACATTTAATACCGTTCCCAGCAAATCCAACTGGATCCCCGGGTTCTCACTGGCACCGGCAACGTGTCCCGGCCAAATAACCCGAATATTGCCAGCACAGCCTCTCCCCAGCACATGTGCAGGGCCTGCTCTCCCTGCCAGGGAAGATACAATATCAGACATGTGCAGAGGAGGACTACAAGTTAATTTACACCAGTTGTAGCACAGAAATATAAGCCACCACCCAGAGCTGAAATCATGGGATGGTGCCATCTGTATGTAATTGTCAGGGTTACGTTTTCCATTACATTTTCTGCTGGAGGAAGGTGAGGATATACAAGTGGGTACAATCATAACAGTCAGGCCTTGCAAAACATCAGTGAGAAATCACACTTTGGTTCGCTAAAGGGGTGATTTGCATTTCATTCTGACACGTCAGAACGGTCTATTTCTAAACAATGTCACAGAAAATGAGATGAAATTCACTTTTTATTCCAAATACTGTAAAGCAATAGGCCAAACAGATGGACAGGTATGGCATTACTTCATCTGTGGCATGCTAAGCTTGGCTCTGGGCCTGCAGAGCACAAATGTTTCAGCAGTCCTCAGGGGTTAACAGGCAGCACGTTCAGAGAGGCCCAGAAATTAAAAGATCTAGCAATTGTTGCTTTTTGTTTTAACCCTGGAAGAGGCTGCTAGACTGGGAAAGCAGCTAGCTAGACTAATCAGCTTGGCACTTTTAGAGGAAAACTTCAGAAAATGTAACTGCAACAACTGAAAAGCAACTCAAAATACGTTAAGCCCGAAATAATTTCTTTTGTTGTATATATTTGCTTGGAAAGTGAATACTTAAAAAGGCCCTGAATACTCCTTATTCATATAGATGATTATTATATAAAGACTCTGCCAAGTCTTTAATCTATTTGCACACCCTAAAGAAGGCACTAGAAACTGAAGGGGTCGTTCCACTAAATATTTTCTGTAATATCAAAGCCATCCAAAAAAGTTCCTGATGCCCTGCACCCCACCTTCCCCTTTACACCTTGCACGTGCCCTCGTGCTGCACTTCATCTCTGGAGCACCCCTGAGCCTCTGCTAAAGACTCAGAGTATTTTCCCCCAGAACCCCTGATGGCATCAGCTCCTACGAGGGATTCCTACACAGGCCTCTGCAGAGAAAACAATTTTCATTTTAAGTACTTTTGCCGTGTATGTTTATCTAGCAGTTGTGAGTTATACCACTGGAGCCAATAATTTTCCAGTCCCCTCTAAAGTTTGCCCAGGTTTTATGAGGACAACTGTTTTTTCCTGTAAAACCTCAGATTTGCATCTGCTCTTTGCATTTGTAGCCAGAAAAGGGGGAAAAGGGTTAAGTACCCAAGTGCACAGTGTGCTACAAACTGACTGTGCTGGTTCACAGAAAGACTCTTGCACAGACCAAAATGGGGATTAATTTCTTTGAAACTCTGACCTCTGGCAATCCCCTTAGGACTGGAAATACAAACACTCCAGGAGGGAAGAGTTCTGCGAAGCATTCCCACCTCCAGCCCCATGATATTCCTGAAGCATTCCCACCTCCAGACCCACGATATTCCTGAAGCATTCCCACCTCCAGACCCACGATACACATGAAGCATTCCCACCTCCAGCCCCACAATATTCCTGAAGCATTCCCACCTCCAGACCCACCCTGTACCTGTCGGTGCAGCCCTTCTCTGCCATGTCCCACAGTAACTGCTTTGGCCAACACACTTTGGCTTAGAAAAATCTACAATAAACAGTTTTACCAGCATTTGCCCATCCATCACTCTCCAGAAAAAAATCTCTGGCAAAACCCGAGCAAGACTTTAATGGATAGAGACTGGATGCCCTTCCAGTGAAATCCAAGAATTTCAGCTGAATTGTTTTAACTGCTAAACTGCCCTTTTTAGCGAGTGGTGCTCGTGAGATAGTACAGAAGAATAATTTTTGTTGTATTTAGGTTAAAAAGTTATTAAACATCCTTCTGGGCACGTATATACATGTCCAAAAAAACCCCCCCAAACCAGCCCCAAACCAATTCAGGCCTCCAGAACGTAAGGGTTAAGCTCCTGTCCCCTTAATATTTGAGTGTTAAACGCTTCCAAAGGGCCTGGAACTACAACTGGGCACTGCACACTCCAGGCTAACTGGCAGACAAGTGTTGCTTTAGGCTTAGAAACACTGTCTTTTCACTCCTGGGACCTGGGTTTATTCCAGCTTAATCCAGCTACAAATTGTTGTCTTGCAGAGCCTGCAGCTTCTTTTAAATGCCTCCCTCCTCCTTGTAGTGTGTAATTACCAGCAATTACCATTCTTGTTTACCAGTGGCCAGTTCTGAGTTGTGTCAGTGTGTTTGTTGGAGTCTTTATGAAAACTACGTGAACTGACCCAATGCTCTTGGGAAGGATAAGACAAACTGGCATGGAAAACTGAGAGACCTTACTGATCCACAGGGGAGTTGAGTATTAAGACAAAGCACAAAAATAAAATATCTGGGTTTGCTTCATTTCTTTGGAAGACCTACCACAGCGTTGTTTCCCCTACCTGATGTAAATAATTGCTTCTGCAATGTTCAGTCTTTCAGAGGCTGTTGTGTTAGAGCAGTTGCAGGATGATAAAGTAGTTTGGAGATAAGTTTATATAGAGAGAAATTAGGCCTATCTTGCCAGAACAGTGACTCAGCCTAATGTGAGAGTTTATAGGCTGTCCTGGTCTCAAAATTCATCCTTCAAGTCTTGGCAACAAGCACTAGGTGAACATTGTGTTCTTCACATGGAGCATCAAGTTTCTGGGGCTTTGGCTGCCTGGAACTTGTGCTTGGAGAGGTGCTACTGCACAGGCAATTAAACATCTCACTGCCCAGGGCAGCAAACCCACCTGCTCAGTTCTGGGCTATTTGGTGCATTGAGCAGCAGCAAAGATCCTTCAGGGATGACTGCAGGCTGAGGAGATGCTGGATTTCCCAGGAGCATCACGCTCAGGGCTGTCAGAGGACAGAGAGTGGCCGAGGGGGAGGCAGGGTGTGAGGGGGCTGTTCTGACACACACCAGGCAGGGCTCAGAGTGAGCTGGCTGTGTGAGCCACAGCTCCAGGGACACGGAGGAGGGCAGGAGGAGCTGGTGTGGAGCCAGAGGAGCTGACTGGGGGCTGGCTCACACCACCACACCCGGCCAGAACCTCTCGCTGTGAACCCGTGACGCGTTCAGCGGGACCAGAGCAGAGGCTGCAGTGCCCAAAGCAGGTCTGTCAAGGCTTGTGACACACTCACAGACCTGGTTCCTTAGTGTGAGTGCTGGTTCACAGATTTTCAGTTGTCTAAGATATTAAAATGTGCCCTCTGCTGAAGCCTCAGCATCTGCTGCAGGCTGACAGGGTGACTGTTGTGTCAAGAAGGAAAAGAGGCAGTGACAGAAGGGAATTCTCACATGAATGAGTAGAATCAGGTGAAGAAGCAACTTTCCTGCTTTGTGGCTTGTTATCTTCCACATATTTAAACTCCTGATAATACACTATTTTTCTTTCAAATAATAAACCAGAGGCTGATAAAACCATTTTAGGAGCATGGCAATAAATTGCTTTCTATAACAGTTTCTATGTTGAGCTTTTTTCCTGTAGAATCTCAGTACCTGAGCCCTCAGAACTCTAGTGGCTAAGAAAAGAGGGAATAAATACAGCAACATGTGACTGAAGACAGTACACAAGTACATGAAATTGGTGCCCAAAGAGCTCCCTAAAGTCCAGGTACCTGGGAAAGTGTTCTGCAGCTCTCCCATGGAATGGCATTGCCCTTGTTGCATTTCCAGTACAGTGTAACAGTCAGTGTGGGTGGGTTTCTAAAAGACGTCATGAGGTTACAGCAGCCCAGTTTTGCAAGCAAATGGTGGTATCTGTGATAAGAGGGAAGCAGAAAGAGTGCTGATGTACTGTTGTAGCCTGTAGCCAATTCAGGGGCTTTGTTTAACTCTGATGACTGTCACCTGGCTTCAGCCAAGTAAAAGCAACCTGATATCAACCTGCCTTTTTTCCCACTCGTGGTTCCTCCCTTTTGCGAAGGTGATTTCACAAGTGTCGTGGCAAATAAAACACGTGAGAGTATTTATCAAAATATTTTCTCTGCTTAACTCCTGCTGGATGCATTGGCCTGCTGCCCTTCACTCCTACCCTCCCATGCCTGGCAGCCAGTAGCTATTCTTTCTCCTAAAACCACATGTGGGTCTATAACATGCATCACTGTGACCTCACCTGTGCATCACAACCAGGCAGCAGCAAGTGCAGAGCTCCCCAGTTACGTTGCATTGCAGTGCTAAAAGGACAGCAAAGTTATTTTAGCTGTTTTATTTAAAAACAAACACAGGTGCCTTTACTATGGGAAGCCACATTTAATGACTGGCTGTTCCTGTGGGTGTTTGGAGACCGCCCCAGACAGATGAAATGTGAGAGCTCAGTTTTATCCGTGTCTCCATCCCCTGCCAGGCGCTGCCTCTCCGTGCCCCAGCCGTGCTCTTCCCCACCAGCCAAAGGGTTGGGGGCAGCTCTCTCATGCTCAGACCCATCTGCAGCCATTGGCACCTCTCCATCCTCAGTCCCTTCCTCTTTTCCTTTAACTGTCTTCTTCCTAAAGGCCTATCTATCCCTCTCCAGTGCTGCTCTGTCCCTGCTTCTCCTGGAAGAGAGAATAATAAATTGGACTTCAGCAAACTGCAGAAATACTTTCCATAGAAACTCCAGGAAAACTTTCTGTTTCTCTTACATAGGCATTCCCACTGTTCTTCCTCTTTTGCTTCCCTTTTTCCTCACCCATCAGCTACACACAGACCTGCCAGGGCTGGATATTTAACTCCACCTGAGCAAGCTTCCCTTGGGGAAAGGCAGAAGGGCAGTGGCTGCTCCAACTGGGCTCTGTCAGCTGGAAGATCTCAAGTGAAATCAGCAGGTGCTGAACCTCCCCTCTGATGCTGATTAATGCTCACACTGAGATCCAGGGAGCTCTTTTACAATCTTAGTGCATATGATCAATAATAACTTTTATTTTAACTTTACAGTGTTCCCCCCAGAAAAAAGCCACCCTCACTTTAATGTGCAAAACAAAATAAAACCATACAAAATAAGAGGGAGAAAAGTAGTATTTTAGAGCCTTTTGGTCACCCAAAATAAGGCTCATTTGCAAGAATAGTTTACATGTTTAGGTAGTTAGGTTGTAAAGCCTTTTAAAATGTTTGAATCTTTGCAGAAGTTTTTTTAGGTTTGCTACAAATTTTGAATGAAATCATGCATTGTTCCCACACCAGAGACTTGCCATGGATTTATAAGTCCATGAGAATTCCTTTGTCTCTTATTACTTCTACTTGTCTTAAAGTACAATCAAAGCTCAGTTTGAGATGATGATAAAATGTTTATCTATAGCTTGGTTTGGGATTTGAGCCGTAAGAGTATTTGTTTTCTGACATGGAGGCTGTGAAGAAAATACTTTGCTCAAGTCATAAGGGGAGACAATGCAATGGGCTTACAAATGTTGTGCTGCAACTTAAAGCTTAGAAAAATGTAGCTGTGAGGCATTCACTGAAATAAAAACAGGAACTATAACAACAACAACAACAACAACAACAACAACAACAATGACAACAAAGACCTGCATTTCTCCACATGTGAATGCCAGTGTGCATGTAGGAAAACATGACCAAACCAGAGAGTAGCAAACAAAAAATTTGAAACAGAAGAAGAAAAAAGCTCTAGATCTGTAGCAATATTTGGCAAATAGAACTTGGCACTAGGGACTCAACATGCTTTTGTAGTTGAGTGCAAGCTATCCTATTTGTACCAGAGGAGGATGACTCCTCAAGATGCAGATGGAGGAGACTGAGACTCTCCTCAGCAGCCATGTGGGTTTTCAAGTCGGCCTTGAAAAAACCCATTTTCCTGTAGCTTAAATCTTCTCATCTGTCCTGTCCCTGCCTTTGGTTACTGACTCTTCCCTACTCTTATTTTTCCCTTGACTAAAGGGGAAGCATTGGTGTGTGTTAAGAGATAACAGCTCAGCCCAGCTGCTGTCACTTTGCCATTCACAGAGTGGCAGTGCCTTCCAGACACTCCTGTTCCAAAACCAGGTTGCTGTTACCTCACAGAGAAGTGTTATTTTAGCACAGCACCTTCCTCACCCCAGGTTCATCAATTCCCATCTGCCTCTCAGAGGGCAGTACCAGATAAACGCCTGAAAGCATCCCATATTCCAATTTTTAAGCACTCCAGAAGTGTGGGTTTGTTTTTTGAACTTAAGTATGTTAACAGGTTATAAAGAGCTTTTTCAACTGTGGGTGGAAGATGCAATAGGAAGTGAAATAATTCTGTTTTCCAAGTGAGGGGTGCAGGTGAATCCAATCCCAAAGCAGAAAATTCAGCTGTGATTTAGTCATTACAAAACCCTTTTGCAAATGTAGATGAGGGGATTCATCAGCGTCATGGTGAAAGCATGAAACACCCCAGGACACAAAATGGGGGACTGCTCCAATCATAAAAAGGAAAAACCTCACGGGAATTTACTAAAATAACACGATTTTAGCAGCAAAATGACCGGGGTGTTTCACAGGCGAGCGTAACGCTCCAACCACCCTTCCCCAGCCCCGAGAAGAGCCGTGTGCTCCAGCAACGCTGAGAACTCCATGCAGTGGATTTTCCAAAGGCCAGAGAGCCAAGAACAATATAACATCACCAGGCAGACTTCAAAGGGCAGAGCCTGCACTCACTCCTGCTCCTGTGCATCCCCCCGGTGCCAAAGCACACAGGGAGCGCGGGCTCTGCTCAGCAGCTGCTCGCCGTGTTTGACAGATTTCCCAAACTCTTACAGCACTTGTAAAAGAAGTTTCCAAGAGAGGCAGCGCTCTGAGCGCAGCCTTTACAAGAACCAAAGGTAAAAACAAGAGGGAGGTTTGTTTGTTGATCGACTGACACAATTTGCACGGATTTCCTGGAAAAATGCTTCCCTGTAAGTGTCCGGAATGCTTTCCTGGGGGACTGCAGGGTTCACAGAAGCACAAGGGAAGACTTATTGCTCTAGCAGGGAGTAAAGTCCTTTTGGGAATCATCTATAGATAGTGACAACAAAGACTTGCTAACTCAGTGCAATGATTACCTTCCTCTATGAGCTTTCACAGGTTGGCAAAGCTGAAAACATCCTAATTTAAGAGCAACTCTATTTTCAAAGAAAAATTCGTATTCCAGCTACAAAGACTTTTTAAGAAGTGAGAACACTTGATACCACACTGTGTGAGCAGCATATTGGCAGAATAAAGGCTTACAACCAAAGCTAAAAACCCAAACTCACAGGAGCGTAGCCGAAATCCTCACAACTCCTGTGATAGTCCCATAAATAACATATTTTCCCAAGGTTTAATGGTGTGGTTCTTGCTCTCACACAATGTGGGGTATGGAAGGTTGGGGAAGGGGTGGAAGTAACCCTGCAGGACACACACCACAGGGCTCTGGCTGCTGCCCTGGCAGCCAGGATTTCAGAGTGAGGTCACTGCAAACCCACAAATACACAGGTTTTGATTTGCAGATTTTTAACAAAGCCCAAAACCTAAACCAGATATGAGGCAAGATCATAAAATTTCATGTGGGTTGCTATTATTATTTATAGTTTATTGGGTTTTAGAAGTGTGTCTGACACTATATGGGAAAGCAAAGGGATAGAGCCCCTAACCTAAAAAGAGTACCATGAGCACTGTGAGGGCCAACTGATGCTCTGCTACCTGCTGTGGCTGCTACTGAGTCAGGGTTGAATTCACAATTTGTAGAAAATCCCAAAGCCAGGTGAATGCCATAGAGTTTGGATGAACACACCAAAACATTCACCCTCAACATCCCCATCACTCACCCAAATATCCCATTTCACTGCCCACTCAGATAGTGCAGCTTGTACTCGACTCCAGCTAATCCTTTTTTCCAGTTTAATGAAAGGGAGCATCAAAAACTCATTCACACCCACCAACACAGCCAGCAGCATGATCTGGCAGGGATATTGCAGATCAGTTGTGCTCCCTGCAAGGCAGCACTTCCAGATATTTCATTAAGGTCAGATCAGTCCTTATGCTCCCTGACAACAATACTGGGGTGAGGAAGACTGATCTTGGCCATACTTTTGCTTGATTTTGGTTGTTTTGTCCATTTTCATGGGGCTTTTTAACTTGGCACTAACCTTGGGAGCTCTGGGTTGCATTTAACAGATTGAAGGCAGAAAGCACATTTGCTAAACAGAAGTTCACCAAGGATAATGTCTTTTAATATTAAAGCCACTGATAAAAAAAGTGAAATGCTGTAGATAATAGAAGCCATATGAGCCAAAGGAGAGAACAGGGTCCTTGAAGGTGCCCTGATGTTCAACATTCCAGAGTTTTCCCACCAGCTCTGCCATTGCTGTATATTATTCATTGGTTTCCCTCAGCTGTAAAACAGAGAAAGTGGTTCTCATGCTACAAAACTGTTCTGTATTTAATAGGTTACTGGTTTTAAAATGCTTTAAACTTGTAAGCTGCATATATCCACCACTGAGGCAGTTTCAGTTTTAAATAGGCAGTGACTGACATTAGTTTAATGTGTGACAATGTCCATTGGCATTTTAGAAAAGCCACAGCACCAAAGGCATCAAGCCTTTGAGGATAACTCAAAGCTTACAGGACGAACACTGTTAGGAATAAGCACCTAACCTCAGCTACACTGCTAAAATAGAAGGTTGGTTTGAGAACAAGTAGTTTTATCAAGCACAGGAGAATGTAGTTGTGTGGCTGAAATTCCCATGGATCCTTCACCTTGCTCAGACAAATGACCACCATTTGTTTGCAGCCACTGCTTCTGAAAGACCTTCCAAGGACCTGCTCAAGTGCTAAAACATTTTCCATTCACATCAAGAGGGCACCAGAAGAGGAACAGCTCCAGACAAGATGCGTTTGAACTTTAGAACATGCCTTCAAAAACCCCTGGAGCTGTGATCATCCTTTCCTATGACTGGGAGCACAGAGTGCAGCCCCAGGATGTCCTCACCCGCTGACCCTGTTCTTTCCATGTTGTCTGTGATCTCCTCCTTGTAACCTTCAAATCTCAGAACAGCCATAACCCTGCTCCCAGTCTAACAAATAACTCCAACTGATCCCAGGGCTCTTCTGAAACTTGTCCCTCACAGTTTTCCTGTTCCTTTAGGTACTTTGGAGTTGATAATTTGTACTTTCCTTGAACACCCCACGAGTGTCCAGATTCTCTGGTTTTTAAAACTAACCTGGTCTGCATTGTGGTTTTGATCATATTCCTTCAAAAAATACACATTAATGCCTCGTGTTTAGATAAATGATGAATCTACTTCAAACAGAAAATTCAAACCCTGTATACTTGAGATACAACTTGCCCCAAAATTAATTATCTACACATGTCCAGCTGGAATTTCACTTTCTTCACACAGTGTGTTTAAGGATAATAGACACTAAAACAATTATTTATACCACAGACTGGAATGGCTTGGGTAGAACAATGAGAATCTTTTAAAAAACATGTTTTTAAAGATAAAGCCAACCAGCTTTTCGGCTTCAAATTTAGGTTTTGCAATAAAAGACATTCTACAAAACATTATACCATTGGAAATGCTTTAAAGAAATAAATTGAATTTAGAAAGTTCATGGTTATTTTTGTGAAGGGAAATGTGGTGGGGAGTTTGGATTCAAGATCGCACGACATCATAAGTCTTGGAATATTTGGAATTCTTGAAAGACAGTGGAATTTCCAGAGGACTAAAAGAAAGCTGGTGGTGTGCCAGTTTTCTAAAAAGGATAGGTTGGACAGTCTGGCCAAAGACAGCCTGGTCAGCCTCCCTTCCCAGGCAGGGAAATAGAGGGATAACAGCAAGTAATTCAAAGAGCATTTACACCTAACCCAAATCAATAGGGGTTCACAGAAAGCTATTTTGGCTGAACTTCAGCAAAAGCTGTTCATTGAGAAGCCAGAAAGACAAAATTAACATGGGAGATATTAAGAAGATTTAAAATTAACTAAGATTAATCAATTGTCTGCATTCAAAAGGAGGGTCAGAAATACACTTGCTTACTGATAATCACCAGTGATTTTGGGACTACGTTAACATGTTCTAGTGTTGAAGAAGCATAAAATAAACATCAGCCAAGGATGACTGTAGAAAACATCGTGGGAAGAGAAAGTAGGAAGGGCATGGTCACTGATAGGGATCTGCATCCCGTGGGAAGAGGGGCCAGCAGCACCAGCCAAATCCAGGGTCATACATTCAGCCTACAGCCTTCCTGCAGGGGCTTCCATCTGCTCCACAGCCACTCCAGATCCTTTTCAGGGATCACATGGATAGGCAGGTAACCAAAAACTCTCACACACGGAATATCCTATATGGGAAGTGTGGTCACACCATCTCTAGGTCTGGTACTGGTGCAGTTTTCACCCCAAGATTTGGCATCGACAAATTCTGACTTGACCTTATTCAGTTTGGTTCAGGATTAATAACTGAACAGGTTCTGGGTAAAGGTGTCTGGGAGTGACATTGGTTTGACTTATTAGAGAGGATTCCACGCTAACATTGTAAGCACCTAAGAGAAGAGGTCTGAGAAATAAAATGCTTTCAGGTGCAGTGGGTAAAAGGTGCACAAATACAGAGCAAGAGTTGAGGAGCACATTTAACATCCTGGTTACCAACTGCTGGAACAAGTGAAGACAGATTGTGATGAATCCGTGGAAACTGTAAGATCAGGATTCTTCTGTTTCAACAGGGATTAATCCCTGTGATCCATAAGTGCTCTACATGACCACAATAGCCCACTTTTGACCATAATCTTCGTGGTCTGTAAATCTCCAGATCATATCACCTTTCCAAACCTAACAAATGGAAGAAATGCACAATCTGGCCACATCAGAGGAGCAGGGTAAACAGAGCATGGGCATCAAGGTTGGGATGGTTACACTGCATTTATTAATATGTAATCTGGTTTGTACCCCACTACGTCCACATGGAACTGCTCTGTGCCATTCACAGGAGGATCAAAGCGAACGCAGGCAGATCAGCTTTTGTTGTCAACATCTGAGTAAAATATAATTTGATATTACCTTCAAGGAAAAATAACATTACATGATTTAAATATTCAGATTTTAGTAATACGGAAAGTTTTTATTACTAACACATGCAAAGAAAATATTGCAATGTTTATGTGAATATCACATGCTTTAATAAACAGTGATAGAAGTTCATATTTGTGTTCATTCTTGTCTCTAGAACAAACCTTCTGTGACCTTTCTGGGACGCAGAGCATTTTAGATGGGTGTTTATAAAGTTCATAGTTCCCTGACAGCTTTGAGCTGGTATGAAGGCACACGGGGCAGGACACGGAGTCCATAAATTCTTCTGAAAGATCAAAAGAAAAGAGAAAAACAGCCAGCATCAAACAGGCACACACATAACAGCAAATAACAAGGATGAAGCTGTTGTGACCAACACTAACCCAAGGGTTAGTGGTGAACTCTCAGTGTGAGTGCCCAGAGGACGGAGTGAGGACCCGAACTTGGAATTTCCTGGCTGTCGTCAATTCTGTTACAACTGTAACTTGTTTCAACATGTTTTCAGCTTTTAAATTTTTTCCCTCCTCTTTAATATAGTCTAAACTAGACATAAAATGGAAAAAATGTACTATTTCCACTGAGCACTGATGCTTTTGACATCTGCTTCCAAGTGTTATTCATCACCACACAGCGCAACAATCCGAGAGCAAGTACAATGTACCTTTTGGAAAAAATGAGTCCCTGTGATTGCTTCTCATAAAAAAGCCTTGCCCTTTCCCCCAGAAATTGCAGTTCTTGTATGTTCATAAAAGAAAAGCACAGCAGCCCACCTGCATGTCCCAACAAGCAGGAGCTTTTGCACTGTTTCTTTTTAGGGTCAGCCCCCTGCCCCTCATAGATGGCAAAAGGGACGTCCTTTTTTTTTCATGCTTAGTTTCCAATACTTCTTTTTAAAAAATCTATTCCCATCCCACAGTGGCGTTTTACGCTCACAACGCATTTTAAGTACAGAGCAAGAAAAACACCAAATAATTTCTGAAAAAAACAAAGGTCCTGCTGAGCTTCTCTGTCCCCCAACGGGCTAAACTGGATGGCCGTGGGAAACCCACTTTGTGTGCCTGACCTGGCACCACCACGGCTGCAAATACCACAGGAGACAATGCAAATTCAAGAGCAGCGTGTTGGAAAGATGACCCCAAATCAAGGCATTACAAAGGTAAGTTCCCCGTGGTGTCTGGAGGAGGGAATGTGTTTGTGTGTATAGTACCAAATGTGCTGGGAGGATGGCAGTGATCATGGAATTATCAGGAGCCAAAGGCATGGCTGCAAACAGAGCACCCTAAGTGGGCCTGGCTTTGGCCCCAGTGTCATCTCTATGTCAGGGAAGTAATTTTTTCTTCTCTGTCTTCACTAGGGAGTCTTCAGCTGGGAGACAGGGTCCAGTTGTACCCACTGCACTCAGAGATGGACAGATCTCAAAGAGAAGAGAATTCAGAGGACAGCCAAAGGAGATGCAAGGAAAAATTAAATGAGGTAGATCTCTTTAGAAAGAAAGGAGGGCACAGATGAAAACAGCTTGTAGTGTACAACAGACTGACCACTATCTGTACAATCAGAGAGTAGCAGCTTAATTTGCATTGAAAAGAGTTTAGATTGTATGTTAGAAAAATCTGTGATGTAGACAGAGAAAAACTTAAATTCCAGGCAAATAACCTTAAATTTCCTTTACTAGAGGTTTTTATGACCTGTCAGGCTTTACAAATTTCCCTTTTGGTTCTAGGCATCTACAAGTATGAATTTGGGTTCCATACCCACAGAACAGGGTTACTTTCTACAGCATCCAGCTCTTTACATGGAAAGTACTGAGGGAAATGCAAAAGGAAAAAATGTTGGGCCCAATCTCACCAGCACGTTCCCATCTAAATCACTGGCCTGAGGTACAAAGCCTCCAGACAATGCCATGCTATTGCTATCATGGAACAACTTGAGAGGAACAACGACTGAGCAAAAGCACAAGTAGGTATTTTTTTGCATTAAAAACTGTTTGCAGGGTATAAAAAGGTGGGTGTGAATGGGTCCCTTTCCAGGTCTATTTGTTACCGTGGTGCTCATGTGGTACATGTCAAAGGTGGTGGGGTTTAAGGATGATTGATAAGATTCCTGAAAATATTGTTTATAAATCCCACTGAGGTCCTCTGGACTAAGACAGATAGTGCTGGATCTACTCCTCCCCTGAGCCGGCAAGTCATGGAGCTATTTAAATCAGAACAAAGCAAATAGTAGATATTACCATACTAGAATGCTTTAAACTTGTTTCATAAGGCATCATTACATGTCCATCCTCAGCTCTGCGAGTCCTGAAGGCACATACAGGCACACACAGCAGGTGAAGAACAAACATCCAGTGCATGTCTTGGTCCTTTGGTATTTATCCTTATCTTTGACCCAAAGAAATCCAGATTACCCTTGGTCACAACTGAAATAAGTGGGTGAAAGGAAACTTGAACAAATGAAAGGAACATTGAGGAGGCCATGAATGCACCTGCCTTGTACAATGCAAATAAGTAGAACAGTAACTTTTCAAAAACAATGCTATAAATCTGGTAGATAATACCCTTCCAAATGTTTTTACTTCCAAGCATCTTTTATCCTGAAGGTAGAATGAAAAACTTGACTTTTTTCTCCAGCTGTTCAGTTTTAGATAATGTCACATTAGATTTATGAATTGACCATTCTTTGCACCTCAGGCTCCTGTCTGCAGTGTGTATTAGTAATAATCCAGAACTTTTCTGTTTTGTCTAGATAAATGTGAAATAACCTGCAGCTGGAATTGACTCTGTAGATATTGGTCCATCATGGCTCCATCAAGAAGCACTTCAGAGAGAAGGAGCTGTTTGTAACTCTCCCTTTGAGATCTCCTCTGCTTCCACACAAACTGAATTGTCCTTTGTTGAATGCAGGCAATTAAGGATGAGTCATATAGAAAAGAAAGATCTGACTCTGCACAGTTATTCTCTCTCTTGAAGATAATACTTGATTGATACCAGTTCTAAGCATCATTCAAAAGGGGTAAATGACAGGAAAATTAAGGTCACAGCAGTGATGTTTGTCATTGGTTTTTACTCTCTGCACAGAATTGTCATTCAATTCATTACATGAAGCCTCTGGCTTCATGCTCTGCCAGCAAAAGCAGAGAAGTGTGGGAATATCTGTGGATCTCCTTTGTCCTGTGTAACACACTGAAGTGAACAACCTTCAGGTAAAGACTTTGTAATTTTTTTAAATACAAAGTACCAGAAACAAGTGATGGCAATTACCATTGGTAATTTAATAGATCTTTACTTGCTGATGTGTACAGCAGTAAAATGAATTTGGACAATTTCTGTGACTAGTCATAAGTCAAAGCCAAGGCCTGGGAACAGCTGCTCTGGTTCCTCATTGGTCCTGTGCAGGACACTCACACACACGGTGCTGCCAAGACCTCAGCCAAGGTCTACAGACATCCAAAAAGTTATGCTCAGTGTCACTCCTTTGAAAGAATCTGGGCTCTGACCTGGGGTGCAAATTAACTTCAGCATGCTCTCTGCAAAGTGCTGACATGGAGACATTACTTAATTCTTGTACAGCAAGGGTGACTCGTATGGATCATTTAGGACTGTCAAAACAAACTGTTCTGTGACTAAGGACTTGCTCCACATGAGCTGTGCCTGCAGGATTAAATTCTTGGGGAAGAAACCACAAGCCTGTTGCTCCTACATCTGGGGAGCAGGTCAATTTAAAATCCTCTAACACAAGTATAATGTTCTTTTTCAATTTTCTGTATTAATTTTGAAATTAAACAGTTCATTTATCTATATTTGGTCTCCACTCAGGAATAAAAACCTCCTATGCTGGCAAATCCAAGTGTATTCCAGGAGTTCTGATGCTGTTGTGAAAGCTACTGACAGAGTGGCTGAATCCAGAACACACTGTAGGGCACAGAGAGGTACAGAGCAAATCCTGGGGTCTGCACTGAGAACTGGGATCCTTCCTGAAGGGCAGAAACAGGGGGATTGAGTTGTTTTGCAGTGAGCAGCAGGAGCTGTTCTCCCCCCAGGGGGAACACACAACTCTCCTGCAAACAGTTTCCAGGCAAACACAGACGAGTAAAGGCTCCTTCTGAAGTACAGACAGAATATTTTTGCTTGAAGAGCTTACCAGACTTTAATACAAGAGAGAAGGTGCTTGGCAAAGTCACTAGAGGTGGTAGCACATAGAACAGACTGGGAACTGGCATTTTTATGGAATATCAGCAAAAGTTTTGGATCTAAAAACCCAAACAACTCCCTTTGGCCCAGGGCATGTTTCAGGCAGTGGGGAAAAAAAATAAATAAGTCAATAAAAAATTTAGACCAGACTAGTGGGTTGATGTGATATTTTGGTTTTCCCCCCAAAAATTCAGGTTGTTGATGATGCTTTCACAGTGGAGGTACCTGGTCTCAAACAAGTCTCTGCATTAAACCCTCCAAACAAGAAATGGTGGTGGCTGGAAATGCCCCTCGGCACACACGTGTTCATCACACCCCCCACGAGGCTGCAAAGGTCCCAATGCCTGTAGCCAGAGAGCATAGAGACATTTGCTAGAAACAATTTTATTTTGCTTACTAATTCAGATGTTCTGTTGGTTTTGATACCCTTAAGAGATCCCCTCCTACTGCACAGTTTAAATTACATCGAGTAGTGACAAGGCCAACACTTCCCAGTGGACACTGCACAGATCTAAGAATAGACTTCATTGTCCTGAGACAAAGTGAACATCATTTTTCTCTTGTGTGAACCTCTGAGGTCTGTACTATTAAGGTGCCCATAAAGCACAGCTGGACAAAAATGGGAACTTTCTGCATGTTGCCTTTTAACAGAAATTTGATGTTTCATTTCTGCACAGATTTATTGTATAGTCTACAGAATATGCCTCTAACACCCAAATGTGAAGCTGGAACAACTCTATCTACACAACTTTTAACAGGTGTTTATCCCACCTGGATTTTGCAATCTGCAAAGACAGTGATTTTCCTTAAATAATCTGTTCCAGTGAACAACTACCAGCGTTTTAGAAAGTTCAAAAAATTTCTAAACCTGGAATTCTCTTACCTGTTGGTTTTTATTCTGTTTCTTCACTTAGAGCAGTATGTTCATTGCCTTCTTCTTACAAACACACATGTATTGCCTCCCCTCAGCCATCACTACCTAAAATACACATCCCACAGCACTTCAGCAGTTCCTCAGAGGTCACTGATATTCAGATTTCTGACCTCTATTCATCTCAGGACACCGGTTAGTCCCCATTTTTTTTTTTTGTGATAGATATCTCTTGTGTTTAGAGATAGTTCTCTGCCAGAGACTAATGCCAAAACAGCAGTAAAATATGTTGCATGTCTATTGAGTGACTGTGCTGTTGATAACCTAACAACCCCAGTTTAATGTGCTCCTTTCTTGCAATAGACTCATGATTATTTAACTTGCACAAATCAGTGTCTTCCTACCATCTTTTCTGTCTTTGCTCTGTGCTTTGCTAGGGACCTGCAAGTTTTCTATCAGTCACTGTGTTAAATTTGTTGCTAATGGAAGCTTAGCTATTCAAATAGAGTTTCTTTGATTTTGGAAAGACCCGTGAGATTAAGGAGAACTACAGCCTAGTTTAGCCATTTAAACCCTTTCCAAAGTTTTCTCAACAGTTTTGTTCTATTTTTAAACAGAAAATAAAAAAAGAAAAAAAGGAATCCCCCCATTCCTTTGCCTTGCAACACAGTGTGAGCATTACTGTACTTCTGTCCCCTTCCCACAGCAACATTCTGAGATGAAAAAGGAAAACAAAGTGTGTCATTTCAGCCCTACCTATCCACTGCTGCTGGGTACCAAAAATCCTCTGGTGAGAGAGAGAGGAGAAGTTGAGGTTCTGTTTGGCATGACATTAGAGGGATAAACAAATGGCAAACCATCCCCAAGTGCAGCTGAACAGCTCTCTTAAATTCATGGTGCAGCCATTCAATCAGAAAACAGCTGGGATGGAAAATCTGATATTTCTTGGCAGTCTGCGTAACATTTTCTTCTCACTGGTGAAAAGTATGACCCTGAGGGCTTATAATTAGGCAATAATTAATCAGGCATACAAGCACCTCAGCAAATGACACAAGGCTTCAAGATCTCTGGACATTCCTTCACTTCCTTCTGCTTTATCCAAAATACACCGTGAAAATCTAACTCCAGAGTTAAAGATGGAGAGGCTGCCAGGTGAGCCAAGGAAGTCCATAGCACCAGTCCACAATAACACTGAAACATGTGAGCATTTCTGCTCTACAGCTGACCCAGAAGGGGAAGGTCCACACACACAGTCTGGCTTGGTAAGATTTTGCAGTTTAAAGGAGGATATGACAAGGAGAGTGTAGTGGGTTTCTGTGGCTGGGTTTTGGTAGCAGGGGGGGCTACAGGGGTGGCTTCTGTTAGAAGCTGCCAGAAGCTTCCCCTGTCCCATGGAGCCAATGCCAGCCGGCTCCAGGATGGAATTCCTGCCACTGGCCAAGGCCGGGCCAGTCAGGAGTGACAGTAATACCTCTGGGATAACATATTGAGAAAAGAAGATTGTTGTGCAGAAAGAATTCCGGCCAGGGAAGAGTGGAGTCAGAACATGGGAATAACAACACAGACACCAAGGTCAGTGCAGAAGGAGGGGCAGGAGGTGCTCCAGGTGCTGGAGCTGAGGCCCTGCAGCCTGTGGGGCAGAGCAGGGTGGGGAGCTGTGCCCCTGTGCCCCTGGGGGAGCATCGGGGTGCAGAGACCCCCCTGCAGCCCCTGGGGGAGCCCACGCTGGAGCAGGTGGATGCAGGAAGGAGGCTGTGACTCCATGAGAGGCCCAGGATGGAGCAGGGTCCTGGCAGGGACCTGCAGCCCATGGAGAGGGAAGCCCAGGCTGGAATAGGTTTTTCCCAGGTAGGACTTGTGGCGCCTGTGGGGGACCCACACCCGTACAGCTCATTCCTGAAGGACTGATTCCGTGGAGGAGTGACCCATGGGACAGCAGGTTGGGAAGAGCTGCTGCCTGAGGGATGGACTCACACCAGAGAGGTCCATCAAGGACTGTCTCCTGTGGGAGGGACCCCAGGGGAGCAGGGGAAGGACTCCAACTCCTCTCCCTGAGCAGCGGCAGAAACAACAATTGACAGTAACCCCCATTCCCTGTCCCCCTGCACAGCTGGGGGGGAGGAGGGAGAACATGGAAGGAAGGAGTGGTGAGGATAAGGTGTTTTTAAGGCTGTTTTATTTCTCACTCTTTGGCTCTTATCCTGTTGGTAATAAATTTTAGTGGGTACCTGGTATCTGGCCAGGGTCAACCCACTACACAGAGAGGTGCTCCAGGGACCAGATGCAAATGGGACATCTTTCTTCAGAAGGGAGAGCCACCTGCACAGTCTGGATCCAAACCTTTCCAGAGATCAAAAGGGCTCAGAAGTCAATATTTAGTCATAGCTCTTGGAATGAGCTCCAGTTGGTTGCATTGTGGCTGTGTCGGGAGATGAAGTTCCAGAGGAAAGTGGCAGCAATGGCCCTGCTGTATTTGTCTGTTCCAGCTCATTTTCAGTACTTTCCCAGCACCACGAAGGTAATTGTTGACACTGCCCACGCCCCATCAGACTGTATAAAATAAATACTTCAAGACTGAATTAGTAAAAAACACAGCTGTCAAATCAGCTCCAAAGTACAAGAGAGGCTGAAGGGATAGACCACCACTGTCATTGGAGAGAATGACAAAAGGTCAAAAAATGAAAGTTCATCTTTTGACTTAAAGGTTAAGGTTAACCATTGCTTGGATGACAAAATATTCAAACTGTTCAAAACCCCTTATCCTTTCTCCCTTTGCTGGCATAGCATCCCATTTAGAGCTGTAGCAGATGGAACTTGTTTGTCTTTTCTACCTTTCTACCTTTTCTATTTTTTTTAATAATGTTTTCATGTTACCTTTTACAAGAGAGAGAAGGAGAATGCAGATGGGATCAAAACCTCTATGGTCTGTTGTACAGGTAATTTCCAGTACTCTGCTTCCATTGCTCTGCAGTCAAAATGACCAGGCCTGATGGGAATGGCAGGGCTGGGAGCCAGAGTGGTGGCCCAGGGTCAGGCCCTTTCGAGCACAAAGTTGAGAAGAAGGCTTTGAAGAGGTTTTTTTAGCAATTGCTGTTCCTAACTGTGGCTTCTGCCACCTCTCAGAAATTTTGGTGATCTTTTCTGGTGACAGGCAGGTGATTTGCTCATAATCTTAGTGTTTTCATTTAGGGGGTGAGACCAGGTAGCCTGAAATAAATGGCTTTCATTCTTGAGTCCTTATGAGATTTGAAATCACAGAAAGATGGATAATTATTTGGATTTCAGCCTTTGCAAGGAAATTCTGAATTTCCATTTGCATCCTGAGAGAAGCAGCTGGGAAACAGAAGTGACAGAGACTGATAACTTGCTCTGATAACTGGATTTTCTGGCTCCAACACAGCCTGGAAGAAGGATCTTCAATCAGTTGGCATCCACTGAAGAAGATTTAAGATTTCTCTACTTTTCTGGCAGTTTATCAGTGAAATATTGACAATTATAGACCTTCATCTTTGATCTTTATGTCTGTAACTACCCATTCTTAATAATCAACTCTAATGCTGGTGTGGTCTCACCCCTGCATTCGCAGTAATGACAAAGGGAGCACAGTGAGCTCCAACACCCCAGTTACACACTGGATGCCACTGGAAAGGCAGGAGAGAGATCCCAGTGAGAGCTCTGACTGCAAAAACCACTTAATGAAACATCTGTTGGCTCAAGCTCACATGATAAATATCATCCAGCAAAGTGCACCGAAAAACATCTGCGGAGGCAGAAGCACCTCCTGTAAATACTGTACCTGTAGAACAGGTACCACACAGGGCACTAATACCCAGCTTCTCTTTGGGGCCTCTTGCATGATCATGTCTCAAACCAGCACAGAAATATCAGCTGTTGGGATTGTCAGCTAAAGCTGAGAAGTTTGAAAATGAAACTCTTACTTCATCTGCAGGAGTTACTGAGCAATTCAGCCAAAACAAAGGGGAATAGGCAAGATACTCCCTCCCAACTCATACAAACAATTAAACCATGCTATTTCCTCACTAGTACTGCCTTGAGCAAGAAAACATGTGTGTAACACACAGAGCTTCCTAAAGACTGTATTAGAGACAACTCCTATAGAATATTTACAGAAAATGCCTTCATCTTTATCTAAGTCTAGTGATATACCAGTGGATTTGCTAAAACTCAGCTCATCCTTGCCAAGACAGACACAACATTCCCAGTTCCACACAGTCTAAACCAGCTCACAAGTTGCTTCCCGTTGCTGAAGTGTTTTGCACTGCAGAGGCACTTTCTGCCTTTGCCTGTCCCCCGAGTGAGCGTGAGCCGGCAATGAGCACACTCCCAAACAAGTGGGTGACTAATTTGACTGCTGTCAAATCTTGTTTTTACACCGAGCACTTCATTCCAACACTCACAAATGACTCCAGTGCCACTGAAACAGAACCACTCTCGTGGCAGACAGTGGCAACTAAAAACACATCGTACAACGTCTGAGGGAAAGAAAATGTTGGCAAAGATAACGTTGTCAAAACTCCATTTCTGTGAAAACTGCTCTGGCAACTTTCAAGTGCATTTCAAGTACATGCAAGTATTTTCAATTTATGTAGTTTCAGCTACATAAAGCAGAGACAAGACCACAAGATTCTAGTTTAAATTTCCTTCTTCACTCCTCATCCTAACAAACGACTCTTTCCTTGGAATAAACTGAATAATACTCAATTTACACTTCACCTTCTCCAATTCACTGTTAAGACCAGCTATACATAAAGCTGAGGAGGAACTAATAGTATTTTCTAAACATTTGCTTAACTGCAGGCAGGATCTGACCCAGAGAGAGGTGGAAATAACCAAGTTGTCCCTCGTTCACTGATGGGAATATGCATGTCAGGAGTGCTGAAACACGTGTGCAATCACCACTTGCCATCTGAAAATTAATCAATGTATAAAGTTATTCTATAGCCTGAATCTGGAAGGAGAATGAGAAGCAAATAGTAAATTGGCTGAAAGATGCATCTTTAAAGGAAAGGAGGAGGGAGTTTTAGGATAACGAAATCAAGTGTTTTGAGTTTTTATTGTCAAACATAGTTTTGCTTTGAGCTCGACATAAGAAGGATTAGGTCACTTAGGAATATAGCAACATTTATTGTGAGTTTATTGCAAAACAACTTGAGATGCCCAAGAATTCTTCAATTCTCCTATTTGATCATTCCACCCACTGCACTCGGTAGAGTCAAGTCTGGTTATCAAGGAGCACATCTGCGGGTAATATTCAGCCAATAATTCTCTTTTTAGCCAGAAAAAAACCTGCCGACAAAGCCTTTTGGACAAAATGGAAAAGAGGAATTAACACTCATTGAGGAAAAATCTTAAGATCTTTCTAGTGCACATTCTGTTGGAACAGGCAATGTTGAATAATTATATCTACTTGGTCACAAAACAGCGTAAACAAAAACCAAACAGACTCCAGGGAACAAAATCCCTCTTTTCCACTGTGAGTGTTGGTGTTGCTTTGCACAGCTGGGAACACTTTGCAGAAGGGCTGTGACTTCTCACCCTCCACTATTGTCTTCCAGGCTGAACCACAGCCCTGTGGTGATCAGGCCTGACCAGGACACAGAACTAGGGTCAAAATGTTGCTTTGGAGAAACTGGGATCTGCTGGAGATATTGAATATAAACAACATTTACAGCCATTCCAATGTGCCTCTTGGAACTTCACTGTTATCCAGGTTCCCCAAGTTACCAAGAAATGCTGTTCAGAGTTGGCAGCAGCAGTGAAGAGGCACCACAGTGCCATGTGTTCACGAGGGGCTCCTTCTGATCTGCCCTACAAGAGCAGAAATACACCAACATCAGTGGAATTCTTCCTTGTTTGCACCAAGCCAAAACATGCCTCATTTTCCACGAAAAGATGTGCAAAAAACCCCACTTTCTATGGTGGGATCAGCCCTTCTGAAGTTTTGTTGGTTACTTTGAAGAACTCTTAGAGGTGGAAAACTCAAGTCCCCTAACCCAAAATAGGGTGCTACCAGTAGTCTTTTATCTATTTATTTGTTTATTATCCATAAAATCAGATATTTTTAGCAATTTTGATGGCCCATGTGCAGGTTACAGCAGATTTCAGAGACCTGACCACCATAAGCAGCCTGTTCTCACACCCACCTTAAGGCCAAGATGTGAGAAAGGATTTAGACACGAGCCCACACGTGAGCAAACAGCAGCAGTGAAAGTGGCAGTTATGGAATAACAAATATTTGTGTCTAAAAATCCAATGAGAGAAAATTCTCTCTCAATACATTTCCTAATCAGTTCAAGACATAACTACAGACTATGAATTAACTGCTGCTGGCTGAAAAGTGTGTTTTCTGCAGCTGAAAATCAAAGAGTTTTCAATATAAATCAAGGCATAGCTACTTATTTTCAGGAGTAATTCCTATAAAGCAACATGTAAAAAATACAGAGTAGCAAGGTGACACAATAAAACAACAGAACTACAAGAACACAGATAATAACAACAGAAACACAGATTTGGCTTAGAATAGTGAAAAAGTACACCATAAACCATCCAGCATTTAATAAGAGATGTAATTGGAATAGTTAAAAAAGAGACAAGATGACACATTTTTAAGAGCTAAAAATTTTGTTATTAGAAGTAAATCAACTGCAAAAAACACACTTGAAATTTGGCAATTTGGAAAGGAAAAAATTCTTTTCATTATATAGTATCTACCTGGTGGTTTATTGTATGATCAGAGCTTAGTTAAAAAAATTACCAGCAATCCATATGCATTTTACTGGATTTATATGAGGTTATTATTAAACTAGGCAGACTAAATTAAAAATGTAGAAGCTAAAATTCTACAAGTAACAGAATCTATTTCTCCTGCTGAATTTCTCTGCTGTTCCTCTCAGGAGTTAACTGTTTCTTGTGACTAATCAAACAGAAGTAATGTGCCCGACAAACATAAACATAAGTATTTACATGTAAATTTTATTTCTGAGTCTTACACAAACAAACTTATGGTATCTTGAAAATTGTTTTATTACTTGACAAGGAATAATTTGATATGAGAACAAATCCAGACAAAATGCTCAGAAAAGGTGAAAGAGCTGTTTTATAGGTTGAATAATGGTATGACCTCAGAGACACATCTGTGATACACGCACAGAAATTTCTCTAGAAACAATTATTTAACACCTGGTAATTAAAACATTTAAATTAAAACGTTAAAACAGCTCTTTCTCTTCTCACCCCTTTTACTGGTGAGATTATCAGTTCTCTGATATCCTCCACCACCAATTTCCTTCTTTCCGCTTGTTTTTGTTTCAGAACCTTAAGCAGAAAAACTCGTGTGGGTTTTTAGGAGCTGGTTGGGCACACAATTATGTGTGTCAGCAAAATTAACAGCGACATCTCCATTGTACACAGTGATTTGTAAAAGGTGTGTGAACACCACGGTGCTCATGGTTACACATGTGCTTCACCAGAAACAGGGATCTACAACAAAAGGGGGAAGCTCTTTGTAATTCCAACCTTTGTCACAGATGGTCGTGCCTATGGGAGATGTGAGGAGCAGTGTAATCCACGAGCTGAATCATCAGTTCTTTCAGTTTTCTGGAATATCCCCTTAGAAATGTTTTCTTTAAGTTTGTTAAAACAAGTGAGGTCTGTGCACCCTCTTATGTCTTGTTTGATTGGTTTCTTTCCAAGTATGACATGATCCCAGTCCATATGGTTTAAATTAGGGAGTGAGGCTCTTTGCAAGGCTGTGACAAAAAAGAGTAAGTCATAACAAAGCCAACCAAGTGCATGAGCATGTTCAGCAAGGCCACAGATTCCTTAATCCTACAGAGCAGAGCCACGGATCACACACAGCAATGGCTGTGCAAGCCCTTCCTCCCCCACCCCAGCACCATCCAGGACATTCCTTCACTGCCTACGGTGGTGTCACCTGCCTCCCCAGCCACTGAAATACCAATTTACACTGAAATTTGGTGAATAGTCAGTGAAGCACCGAACAGTCTGGCAAACCCAGAGATGTTTGGGCATCTCTGGACTGTGATTACCCTTCACACCATCTCAGTTCTCATGTCTCAAGGTCTGAAGTCATTATGTTACTGATACTTTTTAGAGATGACTTCAAGTTCACATGCACTGGAATTAAAAGAGTTACAACTTTGGCAGCCGCTGGAGAGCAGCACAGGAATTAGTACATCTAATGAACTGAATATTTTCTTAAGACAGTAGTGATAGCAATTGCAGAATCATTTGAAAACTTGATTATAAGAAAATAAAACAGACACTCCTTCTGCTCAAGTATCCAAAGGCCCCAGCTCCCCAGACACAACAGCCATGGGCTTAATTCTCATGGAAGCCTCTGACAAACTTGAATTGTGAGGGAATGGGAATGTTCTCCAAGAGCATAACTTCTCCCAGCATGGCTTTGGGGAAAAGCAGAGGTTTCTCAGCAATATCTACACTGGGATCACATTAAAAAGTATCTGAGGTAGACAGTGAATGATGCTCAGATGAATTTGGGAGCTTTCATCATAACTGAACAGAGGTTCCCAGCATTTGCACCACGGGGAGCCCTTGGTGTCGGGTTCTGTCTCTGCACAATCTGTTGATTCCCAGGCAGCAAGGGCCTCAGAAAATCAGGCCAGACTGAACAGGAGCTACAGGCTGACCAGAGGACTTGACTTCTTGTTCAGTCCCTGATAACACAAACCTTGCAGCTCTTTACTGTCCAGCCCAGCACATTAAGGTAGCTGCTCTCTTGGCTATTCTTCCAATCCTGGCTCCTGTCCTGCCTGTGTTCTGCTCCAAGTGACAGATCAAACTTACACCAGTTTCCCTCCACATGCTGTTCTGTCTGCTGTGCTCATTCCCTGTTTCCTGATCTCTGTGGAGCCTCTCACAGTTTGGTGCAAACCTCAATATCTTTGGTTCCTAGTGGTGGCTCTCCTTCCCCAGAGCACGTTACTCCCAGTCTCTCACCAGATATCCCATCTTTCCTTGTTTGCCTTTACAGAACATCATCAAGCATTTCCATGAGACTACATTGGAACAGCAGCAGCTTCTGTAGGGAATGAACAGAACAGAGGACTGGAACACAGCATCACTAGACAGCTCAGCAACTTGTCAATAGGTTCAACCACATCACAGACCCTCAGTCTGGTTTTGCACTGCCAGTAAAACTATGTGTGACTTCTCTGAGAGGCCAGACACAAGCACTGGACTGGATCTTTACAGCTTGGCATTGCTGTTGCCCTCTGAGGATGAACAAGATGATGAGGTGGGAGAACAGTGCCACAGCCTCTCTTGGACTAATGGATAAAAAATGCAGGCAAACTATTTTTAGATGAAAGCATGAAAACATTCTGCTTGAATTAAACTCAGAACCAACTTGCAAAAGCAAGAACAGATGCAAAACTACTTTTAGTACAAAAATATGTTTAAAATTCTCTAAAAAGAGTTTGGAAGATGCACTTCCTTACAGACTTAGACAAAGTTTAAAAATGAATCAACAACCGCCACTCTCTAACCTTCAAACACTCTTTGAGGCTGTCTGCACTCCCATGGGAGTTTTGGGAATGCTTTGTGTGGGCACAGTGATGGCATGAAGCAACATCCATGTTAAATGAAGATAGGAACCAGACATTGGCAAACCAGAGTAAATCAGTGAAAGGGACAGTCACAGCAAGAATAGTCATTTAAAAAAGCTCATCCTCCTTTTGCATCCTTTTAATAATCCTTTGTCAGCTATAATCTTTTCTTTCCATATATTTTCCTAGGCTTTATTCAGGATAAAAGTCTTAAAGCCTGAAGCTGGGCAGCAGAGCAGAGAGAGGAGGGCTGGCAGGGAGTCAGCTTGTGTTTTCTCCTAAAGCTTCTAGTCCAAACCAACTGGGTGGGCCAGAGATCCCCCCTCCTGCCACCTGATGCCTCCAACTGAGATTCAGATTGACTTAGAGATAAAACTTTTATTTAAAGTGAAAAAGGAAGCCTACATTACACTTTGCAGAGACAAAGGCTGATAAACTGCATGGTCTGAATTTAAAGTACTTAATAATTGTTGGGGCTGTTTTACTTGTCCTTGGGTACTTTGTTTAAATAATGCTATTTTTTAGCTCAGAAAATGTGACAGTGCCACTATTTCATCCTATGCAAGATGCTTTCCATGTAAATGCTTGCAGAGTGTTTTCAGGACTAAAAACAATAGCAGGGTGAACATAACCAGGTTCATCTCATTGTTCAAAGTTACACTTACACAAGCACCAACACCAGGTCATGCACCACCCCATCACCCCATGGCACAGTTTGATCCAGATCAGGTGTGGGGCACAGGATCACATATTTCTAAAATTAGCCAGAATCCCCAGAGGTGGAATTTGTGCCAGTTTTACGTGGCTCCCTGCCAGCAGCAGACCAGATCAGACCTGGCATAAAAGCACATCTCTACCATAGAGAAACCCTGAAGCAGAATAAAGTCAATTGGTAGGGATTTAATCTGCCCTGATACTCCAAACACAGCTCAGTGAATTCATACTGGGAGAATACTTTCTTCTTATCAGGTACTAAGAACCTCAAAGCTGGATTTACTGCATTTTCAAGCTCTGGGATTTACTGCAAAGCGGAGAGGCCAAACTGATAAACATCTATTTTGGTGTTTGGCACTGGCTGGAAGCAAAGCACACAACAGGAATGGAAATGCAGCTTAGCAGAGAAAGCAGTTACCAGAAAGCTTTAACAAAGCAGAGCTTCCCACCACAAAGCACTGCTCCTCATATCCACATAATTCCTGGAAAGAGGATGATCTATTAAGCCAGAGGGAATTCCACTCTATAGTAGGAGGCCAGTTATGCTTATTTTACACACTACTGAGTGTGTAAAGTTTAGTCTGAGTAAAGAAGTGTTAGCAGCAACATCGGTTTGTTGGCAAATAAAGCCGAGGGCAAAAACTCCCACCTGGGAGAGGCTGCAGTTCAGTCAGAGGCTGTTTTCCTTCCCTTTCCCTGGACCCTTCACTCACAAACTGCCAATGGAATAGGAGCGTCTTACACTGAGGCAACCAACATTCATTGGGAAAGGGGGGAAAAATTATCCTTCTTTTTTGAACCAAAAGAATTTTTTTTTCAGACAGCTGGAACTTAATCATGGCAATGCTGTGAAGAGTATAGGAAGAACCATTTTGTTCTTATGTTCTTCCCTGAGCATTGCCTTCGAGCCCTGGCCATGGTGTCTGACATATTGAGGTCACTCTTGTTTTCTCATGAAATATATATAGATATAAATACATATCTATAGGCAGACACACATATACAGTCTCAGATCTCTACAGGCAGGAATCTGGTTCGTGTGCCCTGCAGAAAGAATCCCTGTGTCACTCAGCCACATTTTGGAGTGCTGGCTTTTTCCAAGCTGGTGCATCCTGAGGAGTTCAGGGCACAGAGAGCAGCCTTGTGCAGTGAGATGGACAGAAGTGGGTTATAGGCAGGAATAACATAAAGCTCAGCTTTGGCTGGGGAGCTCATGGAAATAGCCTGCATTTTCTTCTAGTGAGTTTCAAATTAAAGTTTTGCTTTCTTTTTTCTTTCCTTGAATCTGTTTTCAATAACTATGGAGCTTAAAAAGTATGAAGATAATTATAGCTGTCTGTGCAAAACAGAAATGTCAGACCTCACATTTCCCAACTGACCTTTCATCAGATGAAAATTCCCACAGCAACATTCTCCAAGCACAGAGTTGGGAACTATGAAAATGTGCAAAACAGCATTCTGTCCAATAACCTCGTTCATGTGGCAGATGCTCAGGTGGGTGTTACTGTGATTTACATAGGACGAATGGCCTTAAGGTAATAAAAAGGTAATCAAACCTTCAAAGCTGTTCTATAAGAAAGGTTATGCTGAGCAATCAGAGAATAGCTTTGCTGAGGTACTGGTGGGGAAAACTGAGTGCTGATTCTCTTAATGCAGGAAAATGAATGATGAGAAACTCTGAGATTAAAATGAAAATGCAATATTTTTGCAACATGGCTTATCTGGCTCCTTCCATACATCCTGAAGTGATGCACCAAAACCCTTCTGCAAGGAGAACATCCCTAAGAAGGAACAATAGAAAAGGTTCTCAATAATTAACACTGGGATAGGAGAGTTGGCTTGAGTCAATAAAAAAATAAGAGAAAATCACTCAAAATCTCCGTCGAGCTGGAATCAGCCTAGTACTGGATATCATAAAAATAATACTTTTTGTTCCCCAAAGTACTCCATTGGCTAGATGTGCAAATATCACATAGTTCATGCTGAAGGAACAGAGCACAGAGGAATGTATGCCAACACTTCCAATTGGCTTGGGAAGAGTTTTGGTGACTCCCGAGTTCTTATCTCACATCTGACTACAACTCTTACTGCAGCCCCAGGTCTGTAGAACTGTTTAGTTTTCCCAGGTGTGTACAGAGAACCACAGACTGGCCTGGGTTGGCAGAGACCTTAAAGATCATCTCATTCCACCCCCTGCAATGGGCATGGACACCTTCCATTAGACCAGGTTGCTCAGAGCTCCATCCAACCTGTCCTTGAACACTTCCAGGGATGGGGAATCCGCAGCTTCTCTGGGCAGCAACAGGTTTCACTCCATTAAATGCTCCAGGCAGGAATCAGTCACAATGCTAGTCCCTTCCCCCCAGAGCACGTTCAACCTCCCAGAGCGGCTCAGGGAGCTGCCAGGTGTGTCCTGCCATCCTTCCCCACCCCATGCTGGCTCACACCGCTGTGCTGGGGCTGCTGGGCAGATCCACCCAGCCCTCCCATGGCACATCCCGAGGGAGCTGATCCCACCCTCCCTCCCATGGCACATCCCGAGGGAGCCAACCCACCCTCCCTCCCACGCCATGTCCCAAAGGAGCCGAGTGCTCCACACCATCCTCCCTTCCCGTACCACTCACACCACAAACCTGCCCAGGAGAACTGGGGAGCACTTCACAGGAACCCCAGAACTAGTTTCAGTCCTGCAGCCATTTCAGTGTCTGTTGTTCATTTACGGGGGGACTGTGGCAATTCCTAAGTCACTTCTTGCTGTCCCAGATCCTCAGCTGCTCCGAACTGCCATGACCCCCCTGTCAGAGGCAGCTGGAATGCTCTGCAGCTGAGCATTGGGCCCACTTTGCAAGGATAATGCTCCCAGCCTCCTCTAGGAATGAGCCTTTTTCCTATTTATGGGGTAAGAAATGAAGGCCTGTTGGGCACCATGTGACTACAGCAGCCCAGGCTGAAGGTCTACAGGCTTCCCCCACCTCCTCCTTCCCCCTCAAACCCGACTTGTCCTGCAGTCCCCACTCAGCTCTAACACAGCCAGGCCCTGAACAGGCTCCATCAACACAGACCTTACAATTCCAGCAACAAATGTAGGTGAGTTTGACACTTTCACATATGATGACATGTTTTTGATGCTCCTAATTTTTGGATTAAAAATAGTATACATAAAGTGAATGTGTATTTTTCCACATTCACATTGAGTGCAAATGCTGCTCTCAAAAAAAAATTAGCATCTCTTTTATGGAAGTGTTTGGCTTTCATAGGATCACTGGTTCTGACAGAAGGGTTTTTCATGAATTTGTCCTAAGTAATTAAAAGACAAGATCTATTAAAAAAAAAAAAGGCACCAGATCTAACCAGAAGTGGATCAGGTCAGATAAAGTAAGAAAAAATAAAATAAGAAAGTGAATTCTTACTTTTTCTAAAGGCAATGTGTTCCAAGTGGTTTTTTTTATTCATTTTAGATTTTGCACAAGCTTGTCCAATCATTCCATTTCTAAAGGCAGCAAATCACATTTTAGTTATTATTTCTTACTCTTCTTCTGTATTTCCACAGTGTCTAGAAGGTATTATAATATCATTTATAAAGTCTTTTCACACAACAAAGCAGGAAGGTAAAGTGGGGTGTGTATTGGTTTGAAAGAAGAAATATTAAAATACTAATTCATCATTATCAACTTTGCCCACCACACTCCCAAAAGGCCATTAACACTTTGTAACACCCCCCAGCCCCTTTTCAGGCAAATCACTGGCCTAGGAAGATTCTGAACCCAGACTGTAAAATCCAGACTTCAAGTGAAGTCAGTGCAGCTGCACTTTGTATCCATGTCTTTCTCCCTGGTTTTGATTAATTGAGTTCCTGAAGGTAACCCACTGAAATCAGAGGGAGACTGGCCTGAAAATAACACAACCAAAAACGTAGCACTTATTCCTCACTTAGGAATCAAACTTTCCCCTCCCAATTTCTTACAGAGCAATGTAATTTCCAATGAAAAAAAAAATTCATTTTTCAAACATGGCTTTCAACAAAGTGTTGAATTCTGGAAAGATTTTACGGTTGAAGAAAAAGCTCTGCCAAAATGTTTTGGCTGACAGTTGAGACTAAGGAAAAACAGGCTGGGTAAATTTTTTGCAAGACTCTGACAAAATTTTTAAATTCCTACCATTTTCTCATAATTGCGGTGAATTTTTTTGCCATTTTGAAACAAACATTTTGGTAAGAGGGTCCTATATTTCATATGGGCATTCCTTGGGAAAGCTTCCAGTGGGAGTCAGCCAATGCCCTCCTCGGTGTCCAGCATTACATTGTCATGTGTACAAATGTGGATGGCTGGGGCTACACCCAGAACATCCCTTCTCTGTGGGTTATATTGTGATGGAGTCAGTCCAGAAGGTTTTCCTGAGTCCATAAGCCACTTATGGAACACTAAACATGGACTACATCAGAAATAGTCCTGGCAGGGGAAGAATAATTAAACCCCCCTGCACTTGCCCCTTTGTGCACTGCTGTTTGCATCAGACAAGGCACAAATCTGTTCAGAAGTATCCAAAATAAGAGGTGATAGATGATGAAGATAAAAGCAAGTGAGGGTCTTAACCTCTAAATGGGGTTCCTAATGCTCCGTCATCCTTGCCAAAAGTCCAGGTCTTAATAATCACATGGCTGTGATTTATTATCCGTGTATGGCCACATTCTGAAAAAAATTCCCAGGGGGTCTGTAAATTGCAGATGTAACCACAGATTAATACTCATAATCCCTGGTAAAAACTCTACAATAACACTGCTATAGCCTAAAGAAATTCTCCCGCTAATATTCCTAATCCTTTCCCATTGGACTTTATGATCCTTCTGTGATTTTCAGGCAGTCCAGCAGTGACTAAACAATATTTATGATTTAATTCTGCTGGTTTTCATTTCCAGACTAGAGGATTTTTTTAAATTTTATTTTAAGTTACACCCACACACATAAAGACTCCCTCCTATAAATCCAGGAAAGGACAAAAACAAAAACAAAAAAGATAAGAAACAAGAAGATGCTCACGTGCCCTTTATTGCCTCTCCTACCACCGCCTACACATTTGGAACCCTGTATTTCTTGTCAGACCCTGGAAAACACACCTGGGAGCATTAGTGACATTCCACTGCAGCTGCTGTAGCATCACACCTTCAACTCCAAAATCTCAAAGACCAGGACAAACAGAAGGAAGAGCCTTTTATTTTTTTCCCCTTTGATTACATCATATTTAGTCTTATTCTTTCTTCTTAGACTGAAAAGCTGCCGGTTTTCAAGTGTCCCTCATTAACTTTTAAAACCTAAGCTTTGCTAAAGTAGAGTTATTAGTTTTTTCCTGGAACTGCCTGAAACTGCAATACCCACATAAGAGCACTAAATCCTAATAGCTACTCAAGGCAAACCAGGAAACACTGCTCAGTGCGAGACGTGATATTAAATATTTGTACACAATAGGTTCTAATGGGCAGGAATTTCAGCTGTGGGTGATTATGTGTGCTTTTGGAAAGACAACGATTAAGCTGTTTCAAAAGAAAAATCACCTTTAAAAGTCAAAGTATAGGAGAAGATATAGCAAATAAATAACATTTCCGTCCTGCTCAAAGGAGAGGATTTGCTTACACAGATGTGCAGAGGTGAACTTCTGTTGGTCCTCAGTCATGGAACCACGAGAGCCCCTGACCAGCACCCACCACACGCTGCCATCTGCACCCCTGACCAACACACCATGCATTGCCATCTGCACCCCTGACCAGCTCACACCACACGCTGCCATCTGCACCAAACCCACCCAGCACCCACCACACGCTGCCATCTGCACCCCTGACCAGCACCCACCACACACTGCCATCTGCACCCCTGACCAACACACCACACACTGCCATCTGCACCAAATCCACTCAACTCACACCACACGCTGCCATCTGCACCCCTGACCAGCTCACACTTGGTGCTCCCTGAACTGCTGCACACCTCGTGTCCCAGAGCAGTGTCTGTCCTTCTGGCCCTGTCTCTGTGGGCTTTAAAAATGCGAAGAGACTGAGGGGAGACCTCACCAGGGTCTGCAGCTTCCTCACGAGGGGCAGCTCCGATCTCTGCTCTGTGAGAGCAGGGACAGCACCCAGGGAATGGCTGGAGCTGTGTCAGGGCAGGGTCAGGTTGGATCTCAGCAAAAGGTTCTTCCCCCAGAGGGTGGTTGGCACTGACCAGGCTCCCCAGGGCAGTGGGCACAGCCCCAAGGCTGCCAGAGCTCCAGGAGGGTTTGGACAATGCTCTGAGGGACAGAGTGGGCTTGTTGGGGTGTCTGTGCAGGCCAGGAGTTGGATTCCATGATCCTTGTGGGTCCCTTCCCACTCGGGATATTCTGTGAGTCCATGAAGAAGCAGGGAAGATTCCAAATGCAGAAGCTGCCCCAGGACTGTTGTAGGCAGACTCCCCATGCTCAAGAGCATTACAGCTGGATAAAGGCCCAACATCCTGCAGAGAATTATTGTCTGCAAGGCAACCAGGGGAGGAATAAATTTCACCCTAGAGAAGGGCTGAACTAAGGGGTTTACAGGAACAAGGGTTGGTAAACACAGGGTTGAACATATCTCTGAGGTGAACCCTAAATAGCAGCATAAACTTAAACAGGACATCACAAGCCAGATGCTGTGCCTCCACAAATCACTCAGGGGCCCTGCACACCATCAGTTCGACATCTGTTCTCTCATACCCCATCAGGAATCTGGGATTTAATTCATAATTGTCCAGGGGAATCAAATTGAAAGATGCCAAGTCAAATATATTTAAATCTCTTTTTGACATAAGACCAAAAGATTCTAAGCAATTTCTACCAGTTTGCTCTTACTTTCAGAGTGGAATTACAGCCACATAAGCTCAGACTTTTTGATATATAGAGATTTGCAGTTTCAGTGTAACAAGAACATCAAATCCCAACACGAAGTTTTGTAACCAGCTTGTTTGGAAGGTGTCTAAGTGCAATAACACATAAAACACGCAGTATGAACCAGAGGAAAAAGCCATGTTTTCAAATTAAAGGTCTGGCCATCAGCTTCTTAAGAAGCTGGGCCTCATTACACTCAACTACCTCTACTCCTTGTGCTTGTAAATGTGGACAAATATCTCTTGAATAACCACTGAGCTGATCATGAAAACAGCTTCTGCTTTTCTTCAGGTAGAAGGTGGCTGTTAAAATGTGCAGCCAAAGAATGATCGTGCTAAAAGGTGCTTACCCACCAGTCACGTGGAACATCACCAGGACAGACTTGTAAAGGATCTATTAAAAACAAACTATTACAAGTGCAACTTCTAAAATTCCAGGAATTTATGATGCTGCTGAATAAAGCCACATAAATAATTCAGTATTAATAGGACTTTAAACCTTCCTAGATATACTGAACCTGATAGAAAATGAACTCCATCAGCTGATTTTCACTTCTTAAAAAGTAATGTATCTTTTTCCTTTCTTTCCTCATTAAAATGATTCTCTTTCCTTCCTTTTATTCACGTGGTGAACTGCCAAAATTCCCAGACTGAAGTCCTAGATCAATATTATACAACCAGTTCCCTGGCAGTGATGTTCTTAGGCAGCAGAAGGAAGGATATCTCACTGATTTCAGTGCTTTCATTTCCAAGATCCTGAAGCCTGAGTGCAGACATCTCCTGACTAAGTCAGTCAGATCCAAGCATACTCCTCTGAGAAGGTTTTTACTTAAGTTCAGGAGAACACTGGGGATATTTAAGAAAATAAAAGGTAAACTGAATGTCTCAAAACACCTCTTTCTACACCTGCATTTCACACTTCTCCCTGTGATGCCTGCTAAGGGGGTAGGAAGATTCATGAGCATGCAGATAGAAGTTTGGAATTGCAAGAAAATAAGGATATTCTTGGAAAATTACCTTGGGTTTATTTCGGTGGCACAGTCAGAGGCCGCACAGAAACCACGGAGTCCTGAGCTCCAGACGAGGAGCTGCCCTCCCACACACTGGGAGGTACAGAGGGGTCCCAAGCAGCCACAGAACTTGCTACCCCGTGCTTAGAGCTGCACAATTCCATGTGCACACACACACACACACACACACACTTTCCATGAGTGGATTTTAATTTCTGGAAGGTCGCTAGAGAAGCCTGACGGGGTGTGACTCACAGACTGCGACCCATAGGACTGTCAGGAGTTTCAGCTGTGTCAGTCCAATCCAGCATCCTCCTTCATAGCTCAGGTGACCTCACTGTCCCTAAACTCACCCCTAAAGGTGGGTGTCAGGCTTAGCTTTGAACCTCCCCACTGCTGGAACTGGCCACCTCCCCTGGCACCTCCCTGCGCTGACCGAACCCTTCTCAGACAGTTCTTCCTAAGTCTCCTCTGTTCTGGCCTCACTGCCCGACCAAAATAATTGGTCCCTGTCCTCTTCATAACAGCACTTAAATATGTTTGCAGACGCTCGTGTTTCCCAACAGTTTTCTTTTGGTCTAGACTGAACATGACCCTTGAATTTTCCGCAGAGATCCGAAGGGTTGATGGTCTCCCCGGGGCTGAGAGCAGGGCAGGTACCACAGCTGCTGGGAGCACTCCTCTGAGCCAGCCATCAACATAATTCTGTCACTCACAGGAGCAGGTTCAAACATTCCTCACTTTCACCACATTATGGGGAAATTTCAGTTTCTCCAGACCCACAATCAGAGCTTATTTATTGCTGCTTTGCCTCCTGAAGCCGTCTGCTCTTAAAGAAAACTAAATTTGGTTCAGCACTAATATGTGGGCTGCAACGCTGTCTAGTGAGGCTAACTGCATTCATGTTTAAAAGGACTTTAACAACTGAAGAGAAAAACTTGAGGGAAATATACCTAATAAGACGTGGAAAAACCTGATCTATACAGTTTATCACAAAACAAAAGGTAAAAAAAAAAAAAAAAGAGTAAAAAATTTTAACACAGGCTTTCAGAATGACTTTATAAGGAAAACATAAAACATCTTGAACTTAGCAAAGGTATAAAAAGATCAAATCCTCAAGTCACTACATTCAAACTAGAAACAAGATGGAAATTTCCCACAGAGGGGTTGCCAAGGAATGTGTCAAGGTCTCCATCACACAGGGTTCTTCAGTCTAGACCAAGGTCCTTCTAAAAGAGGCCACTTCAACCACATGGAGAATTTTAAGGACTGTTTTATGCTCAAGAGATCATAATATTAGTTTCTGGGAATCAAGTCCCTGTTATGCAATTTGCAGGTTTCCTCATGGGAAATCAGCTACAGAATGTTTGAAGACAGACGAGACTGCTGAGCTGTGAATTATCTTAGAACAAAACACCAAACAGCAATTCCATAAAATTTTATGGAAGGTACTGCAATCTTTCCTTCTCTCATTGGTAACTGGGCATCCTGCAGTTCTGGGAGGCAGACAGAAAAGGGAGAAGAAAACCAGAAGGTTTTCAAAGTAAGACTAAACCTGAAAGTAAAAAAATCCGTGGCAGGTTTAGAAACTTTTCCCAAATCTTTTTGTTCCCATTTTCTCCCCTAGGTTTGTTGTACTCCTGGAGGAAGGCCTGATGGAATATCTGTTATCACCCTTTCCCTATCAGCATAGAAATTATGCACTGATCACACCTCTCATCTGAATAAACACAACAAGAGCTCTCACTTTCCTTCTGTTGCTTTGTTTCACTTGGTCTCTTCTCCCTTTCTCCCTCCCCGGATCTGCTCTTCCATCCCATCCCATCCCATCCCATCCCATCCCATCCCATCCCATCCCATCCCATCCCATCCTATCCCATCCCATCCTATCCCATCCCTTCCCATCCCTCCTGCAGTTTTCCTCTCTCTCTATCTGCTCTTTGGTTTTACAGGTTGTTGGTTGGCAATTACACATTTCTGTTATTAGAAAGGTTTGCCCAATTCTTGAATGAACACTCCAGGCAATGGAATTCCTTCCTTAACCTTATTAATATCAAATACTACGGTTGCTGTGGTGACCACAAGGTAAATTAAATCAGGGTTTTTTGGGATCTAAAATTTGGTTATGGTCTAAGTACCTGTTAGCAGCGGGGCTAATAAATAAATAAATAAGGACTCTTGGCTGTAGCAATTTACAAAACATAATAGGGAAAAATAGGCCTTTGCTGTTAGAAATCAAAGTGTTAAAAGGGTGTCACACTGCAAAAGGTTAAGGCCCATTAAAACATTATAATTTTGCAGCCTTTAGTGTTATTGGTATTTTCCACTTGATGCTGCCAGATAATAACTAGAAGAGGACAGCAAACATCCTGCCTTTGCTGCTACAGCATGTATAGAAAATACCCTCCAGCTTTAAAAGCAAAAAAAAGTTCCCTACGTGTAAGGCTGGGGCTGCTGATGGGATTGAACAGCAAGGCTGCCCTGATAACGTGTTTGTGGCCACACTCAAACAGCACCCACACTGTGCTCCCTGCCCTTGCAGCCAGACAGGTGGGCAGACCCTACAAACTGCCTCATTTTGTCTCGTGGAGCCTTGTTGAGCAAAGGATTTCCAAATAAAACAACAATCAATAGCGTGACACCTGGCACAGCTGGGATTATTTTTTCTCTGTGAAAAGATCTCACATTTGCCCTTGTCTTTAACTGAAGGCTGGCTTTGGGCTCCTCTTTAGCTCCCGTAATTCTGGTGAATGTTCTTCCTCGAGGTCCATCAGAGAGCAGAGGTATAGCTGACATCCCAACAACCAGGGTATGTGAGCACACCCTCAGCACAGTCCCCTGACAAGCTTGCTAGCCAGAAAAACTGACAGCTTCACATTTCAAGAGGTTATTCCTTGTCCTGTGGGCAGTGACTTCATCAGCCTTTGTGCTCAGAGCTGTAGGATGGCAAGGCACAATGTATAGAGGCATTGTCGTGGGAAACCGTAATATAAAAAAGACATTGAGCTGTCAGAGAGCATCCAAAGGAGGCCACAAGGATGGGGAAGGGTCTGGCGGGGCCTTGTGAGGAGCAGCTGAGGGCACTTGGTGTGCTCAGCTGGAGGAGACTGGGGGGGGACCTCATTGTGGTCTTAACATCCTCCCAAGGGACAGTGGAGGAGCAGCTCTGATCTCTGCTCTGTGTGACCAGGGACAGGACCTGGAGAATGGCTGGAGCTGTGCCAGGAGAGGTTTAGGTTGGATCTCAGGCAAAGGTTCTTCCCCCAGAGGGTGGTTGGCACTGCCCAGGCTCCCCAGGGCAGTGGGCACAGCCCCAAGGCTGCCAGAGCTCCAGGAGGGTTTGGACAATGCTCTGAGGGACAGAGTGGGATTGTTGGGGTGTTTGTGCAGGGCCAGGAGCTGGACTCTGATCCCAACAGATCCCTTCCAACTCAGCATATTCTATGATTCTGTGATAGAGTCAGCACTCAACATCACCTACAGACGACCCAGCCAGGCTGCCTACCCTGGCTGCAGCCACACCTGCTGGGACTGGTGTTTGGCTCTATTGGAGAGTCTCAGTCTCAAGGCTCCACTGTACCTGGGACCCCCCCACCCATCAGGTGGAGCTCCTGAAGCAGCAAAGCATTTTACACTCCCCCCCAGCACCTTTCTGCTGGATCTCAGCACCACGGCACAGTTGAGCTAAAGAATCAGTGAAACCTTTCGTGGTTTTGACATTGGTGAATGAGAACAGAGCAGCACTTGCAAAAGGAAGCGGGATACAAAAGAAACCTATGAAAAGCCTTTCTACCTTTACAAAAATGTTGCCTTTATCTCTTTCTTCACATCTCTGTGAATCACAAACTCCACAACATCCCCAGAAGATGGGAATATTTATCATGGGAAAACTGAGATAATTGTTTAAACAACATTAAGAACTAATAAGGAAAAAGTATAATTAATGAGCCTGTGCCGTGCTTGAAGCACCAGGCAGTGTTGCATCTGTATTAGATGGCTGAAGCTGCTGCAGCACTGGACAGGGAGGGGCTGTTCCTTGGCAGGAAAAGGCAGCAGAGGGTGTAATGCTCAGGAACTCCACTATCCCTTGCCCAGCACAACACCATAGTTTAGAAAAAATAAAAAGATGGAAAAACAAGGCAAGAAAAGATGATCTTGGCTAAGCACGTAATGGGTATCTTGAATAACTGATATTTAAGTCATGTTCTTGTTTATTCTTTTGAACATGCTCGTGGTGAGCAATCATTCACCTGCTATAAATTACAAACAACTGATAAGTCTACATTTATGAGTCTCCAGTCAACAGCACTCATATTAAAAAAAAACGCAAAAGCAAAGCCATCCATAACCAACAGCATTTTTCCAGAGCTGGACCACATAGAAATGTTTCCAAAGCAGATATGTAGCAGATTTCTTTAAAATTTAGCAGCTCAGAAAAGAGTCCCAAAGGGTTGGGCAAATGTCATTCTCCATCCATTCCATTGTCTTTCTTTACTAGATCTAAGTTTAATATAATAATCTCTGTGCTTGAAGCATGTTCTTTTTAATCTTAATGGGTTTTGATTTTATACAGTGCAGAACCTTATCCAGAATAGCTTTAAAAATTGAAAGGAATAAGATCAGAGAGTTGAGAATATGAGGTGGGGTTTTATCCAATGTGTGACTCGATGTTTCCAACTAGTATTCCGTGCTAAGGAGGGGAAAATGAGCCATTAAAAGAAGTATTTTCACAGGAGATCTTCACAAACATGTTACCTCTGCTGACCTTTAGATAAAGGTAAAAAGGTTAATGCAACAATTTGGAAATTATTAGTCTGAAAAAAGACCAGTGACCTTCTCAGGGTTGTTCCCAGATTTCTCAGCATAGCTTCCAATTCCTGGGAGATCATTTGAGCCGTGCAGAGACCTTACTTAGTCAGAGTCAAAATATTTTTCTGCCTTTGTTGTGGCTCTCCAAATACATAAAATGTGGAGTTTCCTTTTGTTCCACCTCCACCCCAGCTGGGGAGGGTGCCAGTGTAGGCTTTCATTCATGGGACTACAGATTTTCCGACCATAGGCTGTACCGGAACGAACAACAATTGGGATTGACTTCTCCCTAACACGTCCTCTCCAGTTTAAGGGTTTGATCATTGAACCATCAGTTCCCTCGGGGCAGCAAATGATGCAAATTCATTTTCCCCATTTACGTCATGGCTCCCTTTGGCCAGTGGTTTCCTCTCCCGTTTGAAATAACGACAGGATTGATAAGAGACCTAAGGAAGGTGCAGAACAAACCTGCAGTTCTGGCTTCTTTCCCAGCTCCTTCACTGACTTGAGATCCAGCTTCAGCAAGCCACGATTTCCTTGTAAGTTGGTGTAGAGCAGTAAAACATCTCTAGGATGGATACAAGTGTCAGACACCCTTGAGAAGTTGGACTAGGTAGTGCCAGCTGCAAAGAAACATGGAATGACACCTGAATGAGGGAAACTGCAAAGCAGGGCCTTCAGTAAGGGCCAGAACACTAGTCTGAATCAGAAATACTTCACCATTTCAGCCCCGTAGTTTTTCAGATCTAGATTCTCCTAAACCCAAGTTCTGTCAATTCTTCTTTCTGCAAAATGCACAAATATGAACCCCAAGAGAGAAGGCCAAGAAAAATTTGCTGTGGTGTTACAACAATCTACTTGTGACTCAGTTCTGTCACTGAGGACTGAGCTATTTTGGACTCCCCTCTGAAATATAGTCCACGTTTAACTCAAGGTTACATAAGCTGGAGACAGGAAATCAGGATAATTAAAATTAAAAGTTTATGTGATATTGAAAATTACAGATTTGTAGCTGTTGGGCTACATGGGTGTTCACACCTATGAGAAATTAGAAGTCTAGGTTAAGAACACATTACTAGTAATACTTTCACAGAGAGTTCATGATCAATGTATCTCATTTAAATTTTTATAAATGATACTTAAAGATGTCATTTTGCTTATTATTTTGTGTTTCCGAGTTAAGACTCATTTCTGAGAATTATACTAACTTTTTAATATTATACCCTTATTAAGCTTTTTTTTTCCCATGGACAAATAAGGTAATTGTAGGAAGTCTAAGTTTTATTTGTATTTCTACAGTAAAACACAATGGAACGTTTCTGACCAGGTCTGTAATTCATCAAGACAAATGACTGTAATGATTCTCTTGCTGATGAGCTTTCCCCTCATTAAAAAAGGCACTTGTTTCTAAAGTATTGAAGGAAGATACAGCAGCTGGATGAGAGAGCAAGAGAGACTGTGCAAGTGGGAGTGATGGATTGATGTTATTCAGGGATTAACCTCTCTCCTCAGTGGAGAACAACTGCAGGAGTGAGGAGTTTGCTCTCTTGCTCTTCCTGGTTCAGTGAATCCTGAATTCTCCATGACCACTGGTTCATGCACAAGGAGAAAGGGAACTTCACAGGCACCTTTTGGTAGTTCACTCCAAAACCCCAGGCACAGCTGTTCTGTTTTCAGGCAGTGTGGCTACTTAACACACATTCCACTTCCTCTCTTCTTCTCCTGCCTCCCTGATTTCCATAAGGAAACTGGATTTCAGCTCTCAATCCAAGGCTTTATGCCATCTGTTTCTGAGGCAGAGCCTGCAAACACCCAGGAGGGTGTTGGGAAGCAGGGATGTGCAGAGTGTACTGGAGCAGGGAGCAGGGAGCAGGAAGCAGGGCAGGACAGTCGCCCATTCAACCAGAAGGTTCTTGACAGAGTGAAAGAAGTGCCAGAACGAGATTTCTGAGTGACCCAAGTCAGGCCCTGCACAGCCCAGCCAGGGATTGCTCCAGGCTCCCGGAGGGCTCAGGCAGCACCTGCATTTGTTCATATTTAGTCCTTCTGTCCAGCCCTAGAAACCTGAATTTCCTTTAAAGTAAAAACTAATGTACAGCTGTATAGCTCCATGCATTGTATGTACATGGCACTTTGCAGAAAGAAAAATGGGCAGAATCTGGATGCAGCACAATCCCCTGGGAAAGAGGGGCTGCGATGATTTGTTTGTCACAGCCTTGTTACAGCACAACTGTTTCTTGGTCTGTAGCACACAATGGTGGTGCCAGTAACCCAGCAAAGCCACAGGCTCCCAGCAGCCTTTTAAGTGCTTTCCTGCTGGTGCTGTGCTTTTCCCCAGCAGTGGGATGGGAGCTGAGGCCAGGGCTCAGCCCCGGTGCCCTGCCCCAGTCCCCAGTGAGGCACACGGGGCTGTCTAGAAACCAGACACACTAATGAGCTGTGTGTTGACACACACACCAACTTCAAGGAGCTCAAATGATTTCTCTGCTCTTGCCCTCCCCTGTATAACTCCCAGTACTAACCACAGTACACTGGACTATGTTTGGTGTAAGAGTGTGAACTCTTTTCCATCTGAGCTGCGTTAAAAAGGCAAATGGTATCTCAAGGAGCAGGCTGACCCCATTATCAGACCCTTTGGGAGCTGGGAGGGCAGCCAGCAGTGGAGCCAGCCAAAATGCCTGAGCCAAGGCCAGCTAAGAAGCCAGCCAGGCAAATCCAAAGCTGCTGGAAAAACACATCCTGGAGTTTGGTGTCTGGGACCCTGAGCTACTACGCACACCCTGCTTTAGTGGCTGTGGGTGTTGGCTGTAACAGAGCAGCACAGAAGAGAGGGTGAACAGGGAAAGCAAATTAGACTGGAGTTACATAAGAGGCCTATTGACTTTTTAATGTTACTTGGAAGTAGCAGGTATGTTTACCAGAAGAAAATCTCCTCTTTTACAGTAAAAGGTTTTTACAAGGAAAGGATATGTAAAAAGGGATCTTACAATATACCCTTACAGAAGTATAGAGGGCTAGGATAGGCAGCACAAGAAAAGTGGGATGTATGTGTCTAGTTCAAGTCTTTTCAAGCTTTGGAAAGTGTATTTTTCTGTTGAGCATAATTGCTGTTTAAAGCCAACAGACAGAAGGCCTTCACCACTAAAAGCAGTAGAAAGCAAGAAGATTTATTAGGATCACAAATTGTTATTTGGTCACTTCCAGATCTTTTTTTAATAATAATAATAATAATAATAATAAAGGAAATTATTTATGATTTTTAAAATGCAGTGTAGAGGACAGGACATAGGATAACCCAGATACACAGGGTCTGTTCTCCATCTGATTCTGGGATTTAACTGCATTTTGAGGGACTTCTGTTGGTGGGATCAAGCTTTCCCGAAAAACAGGACAGCACCATGGTACATGTCCACAGCTGTGACCACTGTGGGAGAGCACATCAGTCTTACACCTCAGAAGCTGATCTCTAACCACATTCAGTACCAGTGGATGAATCATTTATGTTGCTGTATTGAAGGACTGACCTGCTCTAAAGATGAGACCACCTAATGCACAAAGCCTGGCAACCCCTAAGAAATTACTGATGGAATTAAAAAGTCACAATTGTAGATCACAGTAAAGCTGTTTATAAAAACTCTGCTCTGCTTTTACCTCTGCCATCAGGCCTCAGCTCATCAGTGGAAAGCTATATTTCAATAGAATGCTGAAAATCTTGAAAAATCTTTGTTCCAGGGGTCTCTGTTCCCTTTTCTGGGGAAGCATTTTGCTGAAGCACTACATAAGAGAAAAAAAACTATGTCCACAGCAGCTGCAAAAAATGGGAATGCCATAAGAACCTTGGGAACATGAAAAGTAGATGGAGATATCTGTTACAGCTTGGGACCAAAACATGGTGTAAAGTCCACGGTCACTTCTAAGAGCATATAGCTTTTCATTCTTGTGCCATCTGAAGTTGCAGGCATAATACCTGTCCAAGAGCTCAGACTGAGCCTTGGACTCAGCTTCCTGCCTAAGGGAACAGAAGATGATTAAGACTGAGACAGCAGCCCTGAAAGCAGAAAGAAAATAGCCTGAGTTAGAAGCCTACAGCAAAACAGGGGATAAGGTGCCTATAAATTTTTCCAAAGATTGTCAGTGCTTACAGTGCTTCAGGTTGGAGTGAATTGCACAGATCAGGTGAAGGAAACTGCTACAGAAAAATATACTGTAACACAAAACTTTCCTGCTGTCAGAAACGCTCTTTTTAATCATTAGTACTTCAGCAAGAAAACACATGTGCACATACACACAAGTTTAACATTTCTCTGAAAGTCTGATCTCTGGTACTTCAGACCAAACAGAAAACACAGAGCAGGCCAAATTCTGATCAGGATCTGCAGTAAAGTTCAGCAGATCTGTGCTGTTGAAAGCCCATTGCTGCTTAAAACAAGTCTTTTACAAGGCAGTGAAATAAACTAAAGACAAACACAGGCAACTGTTGCTTTGGTGTGGAAGAGCCCAACATGCTTTGGGAACACGACTCCTGTTTTGTGCTCCCAAGACTGAGGAGAGAACACCACCATCCAGAAGACACTGAGACATCTGACAGAGAATGTCAGACCTGGCAGAACAGAGCAACAGCAGCCTGACACGAGCAGGAAGAGGAGAGGCGGCTGGAGAGGTGGTCTTGTATCAGCAAAGTCAGCGAGACCCTCTATCACTGGGTCTGGATATTGCTGCTTCACCAGGGGGATAAAGCATTTCCAACAGAAAGGAGACATGGGGATGTTTCCTCTGGCACCTGGTGAAGGTTCTCCCAGGGCTGGAAGCTGTACAAACCTGGGAGGGTGTCTGGGGACGTGGCAGTCCCATCAGGGAGCGTGGCACTGATTTATGCACATGGAACACTCTTAGCATTGGTGCAGATTTTTGCTACTGAAAAGGCAAAATGTCAGCCCTGCCTCCAATTTCGAAGTTCTTCATCCATGGTAACGCTCAAAAGTGAAAGAATGTCCATAAAAATACAGAATGAACTGAAGCAATGGAGTTGTAATCACAAATTTCCTTCTGCTGAAGCACAGCCTGTGCCCAAAGACAGCCCGGAGACCCAGGTGACTTCCAACCCTTTGCTGAAAGATTCCCCATTATTTCATTTGCTAAAGCCTTGCAAGGGACTTTGCAATGGCTCTCTGGGGATATGTGGGTGGTTTCAGTGCTCGAGAGCACCCACTTTTAGCTTGGGGAAGGGAACATCCATTTTACTGAACACACGTGCTTCCCATGGTGCCCGTGCCACTCTGTCCAAGTCAATGGACGTGAGAAGCAAGGCTGCTTTTGCTCTTCAACATTAATCATGAGGAAGAATCAAACCAGAAAATATCTCAAAATGTAGGGCACATTCATTCACATGGACAATGTGGTCAGTCTGCAATATTTACATGGATAAAATTATACATTTAAACCAAGAAGGCAAGAAAGAAGGAAGTAAACCCATTTTTTAAAGTTTAAGTCTTCCTCATGCAATGCCAAGAGTCACAGATGATTACTGCCTGTCTCCTATCTTTTTTTATTTGGGGGTTACTATTAACAACGGGCAGTTTTATCAAGACCTGGAAAAGTGTTTCTTCTAGCTTTAAAAACAAACAAAAATACACTCATATGTAGTTCACCTCCGTATTCCTGTGAGGAATAAAGCACAAGAGGTTTGCTGAGGCAGTTGGACAGCAAAAAGGCATTTATCAGCATAACTTCACAGGTTGGTAACTTCAGAGCCACTCTAACACATTTTAGGTCAAAGGAAATCAGCTTGTACTGTTGATATTATTTACAATGGAAAATAAATGTAAAGTATTTACTTTTATGACTGTATAGTCCATGTAATCAACCACAAACTGTCTCTTTTACTCATTCATTTTTCTTACCATGGCTGACCAAAAATTTAACAGCAACATTATCAAACCTCAGTATCTTCCATTCTGACCTAAGGAAATGGACACATTTCTGCCTTCCACACAAATTTTCAAATTTACATCTAACCCAAAACATACATAGACAGACCTGGAACAAACAACAACTCCAGATTTGTCATGGAAGTGGTAAGTCATGAGTTTTCTAATCAGCTGAATATTTGTTAAAGTTGGAACTCCCTAGAACTAGACTGGGCAAACACAGAGCTTTGTAAAAGGACTGTGGCAGACAAGTGGAGTTATGGTAGACATACATTCAAGTAAAAAGGGGTTAGTTACCAAATCAAGGCCTCAGAAAAATGACCATAAACTTCTTGGGTAATCACAGTGTAAGAAGAACTCCAAAGCCTCTCTGGATGCACTGAACCTTGTTATCAAATAATTTACAGTTGTGTGAGTCAATATGAAAACACTGGTGTGAAAGAAGACAAAAGGAGCTGTTGATTGTCATGGAATCACAGAATGGTTTAGGTTGGAAGGGACTTTAAGCTCATCCTGTTCCACCCCCTGCCATGGGCAGGGACACCTTCCACTATCCCAGATTGCTCCAAACCTCATCCAACCTGGCTTTGGACGCTTCCAGGGCTGGGGCAGCCACAGCTTCTCTGGGCAACCTGTGCCAGGGCCTCCCCACCCTCACAGGGAAGGATTTCTTCCCAATATCTGACCTAAACCCATCCTCTGTCAGTTTGAAACCATTTCCCCTTGTTCTATCATTACATATCTGTGTCCAAAGTCCCCGTCCAGCTCTCTTGGACCCCTTTAGGCACGGGAGGGCTGCAATAAGGTCTCCCCAGAGCCTTCCCTTCTCCAGGCTGAACTCCACCAACCCCCTCTGCCTTTTCTCATAGGAGAGGTGCTCCAATCCCTCTAATCGTCTTTGTAGCCCTTCTAATTACAGGTTAGTGTTTCAGCTTGCCTTTCCCTGACCCTAGCAATCATGGAGTTTGTCAGAAAAGGAAACAGATTCTCTTACATTTTCCCCAGATACTCAAAGACTGCCTATAAGCAGGGCCAGGAGCAGTCACAGAACGCCACCAGCTCCACCTTACTCTGGAGAGGTGCTTCCACATTGCTATGCACACCTAACAACCCTGCTTCAACAACACTACAAAAATAAACGTTGGAAGGCTCCAGTCTCTTGCAAGGAAGATCCAGTTTTGTGTTGAACCATCAGGATGGCTTTGGATGTTCCTGCGGCTCTGCCACGCGCGGCCCTCGCACCCGCCCAGCTGCACAGAAACCACGGAAAAGCAGAGATCCACCCCAACACGTACACCAGCACTGAATGGGCCCTGAAGGATTTGATGAATGAAAACTACTCAGGATTGTGAACTTAGGTTTGATTTCTACTGTTTAGGGAATAAGGCTGACCTTTCTGTTTCCAGGCAACTGAGGAAAACGGGAACGGAGAGTGAGCGTCACCCTAAGGAAGGGCTTGAGTCAGCTATTGCTCAGCATCTTACAGACACGCTGCTGTCTGGACACATGTCCTCAGTTAAAGCTGGTCCCCTGCCAAGGAAATAATATGCAGTCTGAACTATTTCTTCCTGAAAATTAGATTAAGGAACTTTGGAAGAAAGGAAAGATTGTATCATCTCGATACACCACTACAAAATCAGCTAAACCCCAGGAAATAACACTTCCACTAACAGAGACAGATGAACTGTAAGTAAAAAGGATCATCAGAGAATTACATTCTCCCATCAGTTTCTCCAAGTGATAAATTCCCATCCAAATTCAAGAATCAGAGCCTGATACAAAATGAAGAGTGTTGACTGAGCTTTATACACTCACCAAGATGAAAAACTGAGGCATTTCGTCATCCACAAAAGGTAGTTATATCATACAACACAAAGCAATTTAGACATAAAAGGTATGTTCTAAAATTATGCAACTATGTTGTGCTGTCTCTTTTTCCTTATAAAGGCAAAAGTATGACTGAACCAATTTTGTGGCTGCAATAAGAACTTCCAAGTAAATAATCAATCCATGCAGAGAGCTAATGCAGGAGGAAATTATATAAGATGGATGAACATCTGCATTTCCAACAGACCTTTATTCTGCTCAAGTAAATCATCAGGATTCTTTACACTTGCATCTTCTCAAAGGTGGTTTTATTAAGCATCAATAAGTTTTTTCAGCTACAGTATTTACATTTATGCATAATTGTGCAGCCATGCAATACAATGTATTGGTGATTGTCACACATAATTAACAATAACACTGCTGTCTGGCCTTTTCAAAGGCAATTCTGATCAATGGCCTGATTTTACAGTGTTCAGACAATGAGTGTATGTAAGAATTATTTGTGCACTGGTATATATATTAAATGGGAAATAATTACATTTTGAGTAATGGCTAACAGTCTTAATACAAAATGGATTTTAAGGTGTTTTCCAGGTGTTGCAACTCTCCTGGAAATCTCTCCCTCATTTTTTGTGTAGTGAAAACAATCAGCACCAAGAAGTAACCTGAGAAAAAAGAAATCAGATGCAATTTCAAGGTAGTCAATGTCTTCAGGTAAGAAAACACCACTCACAGTATTAAAAGGCAATTTTTAATGAAAACCAGCTTTCCTTATTTGAGCTACTTCACCTCAAAAGCCATTTCATTGGCAAATGGATACATAAGACAGCGAGGAGAATCTCCAATACTAATTGTCAAATTTTCAGCAATTCATCTGAATTTCAGCATTTGATACCATCAAACAGCAGAACAGGATCGCAGCCAGAAGCCTCTAAATAGTACAAACATTTGTGCACTTTTACAAGGCAGGTAAAAACTTAAATTATGTTGCTAATTAATTTTATATTTCCTTTGGGTAGCCAAAGAAACCTGGAGCTGTTCAGCATTCACTGAGTGATGAACTTTTGCCAAGTATTCAGGTATGTTATTAACAGAACAAGCCAAAAGAACTGAGATCATGCTTTCTGCAATACCTACAGGGAAAAAAGTCAAATTCAAAGCAAGCTCATGCAAAGCAAATATATACATGAGGCAGAAAGGGAGAAAGGAGCACCAAAGCACCTGAGACATTTAAATACATGTAAAAGACCTTGAAACTAACATTTCTCCAGCACTAAAGACAACAAAACCAAAACTTAGTTCAATGATAAGTAACAGAAAACTCCAAAGAAAAATATCTAAAAGAAATTGAGAACAAATCCTGACCAACGTGCAAAATAAAGATATGTTTTGTGCTACACACACTCTCCCCAAATAGGTTCCATAAGATTTAATTGATCTCTGTAATTGAGCATGGCACAGTAAGCCAAACTTTCCTACGTACCTGCACTGTGTAGGTGTGATGCCCTGCAGAGAAAAAGACAGGCAGGACATTAAATAGAATATTTTTACCTTCAAAGTTGCTTCCCTGTCTCCTTTTAACCTGCAGAGTCTTTTTTGTTCTCCTTAAGAAGATCTTGTAATTCAATTGAGGAACATCTGTGTTCATATCAACTTTTAAGATACTTAAACCCTGATTACCACACACAAGTATTCACTTCCCTCTTCACCCATCAGCACAAAGCAACAGCCTCTTATTTGACTCTCAGGGCACAAACGAAAGCCAGCACTGTTTTCTTCTTAACCAGTGAACAAGTTAAGATGTTCAGTTGATGTAAAATGGGTATCATTATTAACAACAATATGACTGGTTAGTAAATAATAAAATTTTAAAAAGTTTAAAAATTGATCCCAACCCTTTTTTCAGCATATTTTCATAAATACCTCTGCCATCTCCTTCAATGGAAAAGAAAAAAGAATTTCCAAACACCTTGCTCCACCTACTCTTCAGAATTTGAATTTCAAAGGTTTTGGCCTCTTTTAACACAAGCAATTCAAGAATTAGCATCTTATTCAGCCAAACATTTTGAGGCAGCCTTCTAAAATTGGATTAATCATATATTGTTGAAATTGTCTTTAACTGGCATAATTCCTTTCAACTGAAAGAACTTCATTCCTGTCTAGGGAATATGAAGGCTCAATTATCTTCACCTCCAAGTTTTGGGAACTAAGAAATCTCTCTGAATTACTGAGAACCTGGTGCAGGGGTTCCAGATGTCTCTGTTCTCTCCTGCACCCCCCGCCCCCGTCCAAGCCTCTCACGCAGCAGCTCCAGACTCTGGGTGAGAGGGCCAACGTTAACAAGGTGCAGTCCAACTACACGTGTTCTGAGACAGAATAACAGCTGAGACAAATGGCCCTGGAATTCCACGCTTACGGGAAAAGTGCCGTTGGATATTAAACCCCCCGAGCGCCACTTTACGGTCCCGGCAGGGCCGGAGCCCAACGGCGGCTGCACAGAACGTTCGCGCCGCTCTCCCGCCCGTGACCTGCTCCACCACAGCACACGGCCGGGCTCGAGGCAGCCCTGCTCCCCTGCCAAGATTGTATGGAATGCGCAGAGAGGTCAAGGCTGGGAATTTATATGTTTCGCGGTTATTCAGAAATTACGGGAAAGAGAACTTGGCCGCTCCTGGCGCTGCACAGGTGGAGGGAGCCGGGAGCGCCCGGCGGGTCGGACGTTGGCAACCAACATTCCACCGGATCAGGAGCGACGGCTCCGTGCAGGTGATGATTGCACCTGAAAAGGTGGTTCAGTCTGGGGAGAGAAACTAAGGGATCACCTTCAAAATTCTTTCTTTGCACCACCTTTCCAATGGTAAAGTCTAGACTTTATGTTAGAAGACCGTCATCTTAAAGATCATTAATGATAAAATATTTAGTCTATGCATGTGGAAAAACCTGAGAATATTACTCTAATTTTTCCTTTGGTTATGCTCTTCAGTGGAATAAAACCACTCAAAATAATCACAGGAAGTGTGATTTGAGCTCTTAACTGTATAATGCATAAAATGTTTGTGAAGATTAATGGAAAAGCTCCCTGGCTGTTCTATCCATAGGCAAACCTGAACTCCCAAACCTTTGAAGTGTGTGCTATTAAGTGTGAGAGAAATGGGCTCAGCACAGCTGCTTACATTTGTTTAAACCAACAGATGAGCTACAGCAGCAGTTTGGAAATGCTGAGGCTGCCAGAGCAATGCAAGCCAGTAGAAAACTGTGGTTCTAGACAGGGAGATCCATCTCCCCTGAGATTTAAATGAACACGGGGAGCTGTGGCCTCTACTCCTAATAAGGTGTTATTGGTAGCAGACAACAGCACTTGTGCTGGCCAAAGCACATCAGCACAAACACGTGTGCTCACGTCCCACACAGGGGCTGCACAGCAAAGCTTCCTGCACCCGCCCTGGAAATACCATAACACCAGTCAAAAAAGGGACAGGAAGACAAGAACGGGAGATGGCACAACCAGAAGCAAAGTGGATGATAGAGGGAGTTAAGGAAACATGAGAACTTGCAGTAAGAAAAAAGAAAAGGAATAATGAGAAGAAACAACCCAGACAATTATCCCAGGTACGTGTCAGGTTGGGGCACATACTGTCACCTACGTGGTGTCACCTACGTGGGACTGTCAACTTTTTGTGCTCTCAGTATTGTATCTGTTCAAAACACTACTCCACATCACAGTTTTCGGGGAATTAAGCACAGTAACAAATGCTACAGCATTGAAATCAAGGAAAGCATTTTTCTTTTTGGACAAAATAAATGCCTAAGAAACCCTTCAGGATTGGTGGCAACTCATGGAAGGTGTCCCAACGTGGCTCTCCAGAGCCGCACCCACGGCTCTGTCAGTGGGCAGAGCAGCAGTGCTTCCACAAGACAGAGTGTGCTACTCCAGGAGTCATCTGCCAGGGCCTGGAAAGTTAAGAGTGTGGTGGTAATGTGATACAGATGATTTCACATTTAGGTCTCCAGTTCAAAAAAATTCAGCCCAAAAACTGTCATTACCTGATAGTTTTTATTACTTCTATTTACAGCACAAAATTTCCCAGAGAGCCAAACTGAGATCAAGACTTTCTACTCCCTCCCTCCTTACGTTAGGGATAGTGTCTAAACTAAGGAACAGACCTTCTCTACAGATCCCATATTATAAACAGACCGCAGATATGAAGGAAAAAGCACAGGAGACAGAAATGTGTTGTCAAAATTCAGTGAGTCTGACATAAAAGAGAGTCCGACTGCCAGGCTGACTCTCATCTGTGCTTTGTGTCTCAGGAGAGCTTCCCCACCCCACCCTGAAGGCAAAATACCCACATGTGCAGCAAGATCTGAGCTCCAGGATACACCATCCTCACTAGACAAGTCCATATTTTTCTTTTAGCCCAACTGGAAAAGGGGTGATACCCCCCAGGAGCGCTGGGCTCACCCTGCACAGGCTGCAGAGACCATCAGTGCACACAGGGAGCACATCCAGGATTCCCAGACACCCAGCAACATGGCCTGAGCCTCCCTCTCTGAGTGCCTGGGAATGCTGGGCAAAGGTTTAAATCAAAAAACCCAACCCCAAAGTATCCCCATCCAAGACATAATGATCTGAGAAAGCAGCTTGTCTTAACAATTGGATCAAAAGGAGCAGGAATCTGTGCTCCTGCTCTGCTCTCCTAAAACAGGACCACCTATGATTATAATTCAATATAACATCAGAAAAGCAGCCTTTGCATGAATCTCCTCCAGCTCAAAGATGGCCTTTCCAGGTCAGGCTGGCAGGGTGGGCAGGAATCCTGCTGAAGGAATCCTCAGATCAGAGTATCTACCAAGCACTTCTCCTGGACACCAAGATCATTCGTTCAGAAAAATCACACCCTTTTCTCAGCAAGCTAATTATTTTTAAAAGTAATAGAAGAAAAATTAAAGCCTCAAAAATGAGGGACACCATCCAGAGTAAAGCATCAGCAGCAGGGTTATCTCTCTGTAAATATATATATATATTTATCTCCCCACATAATATCTCTGTGTAATCAACAACCTCATCTCTCCACTCTGCAATAACAAGCAGTAATTCTATTTCCACTGTAAATCATTTCAATTCTGACATCTTCACTGGGGACCAAATAACATGTGACCTTATCTAACTTAAATCTGGTATTAATTTTAACAAGAAAAAAACGGTTTATGAAATTCAGGAGCTTAGGGTAACTGGGGGGATACAGGTCTGCCTCAAGGGGTAGCATATGGGTTTCATTTTCTTTACATTTTTCACCAAATTCTGAGAACTACAGTAACATTTTGCTGTAGGGTGACACAAAATTGTGACTCCAAATCTCGCCTGGAAGGAGCAGGGGTCTGAACACAGCACCGGGCAAGAGAAATTTAGAACATTTGAACAACAGTTGCAAAACCTTACATAGACTTGATTTCTTACCAAGCTTTTTTCATGTAACTGTAAAAACCTTTAAAAAAAAATAGCCTTCTTCTTTGAAAAATAAGAATGATGCTGTTATGAAATATAGATAAAGCCAAATTCTGCTTCCAGTTATGCTTTTAAGTGTGGAGTGAAGTACAGGAAGTTAAGCTGCTATGACCTTAAGTCCTTAATGGGACCTTTGAGATAATTTGTCAAAAAATTGATTCTTCAACACCAACTTTCTGAACTTCAATGTGAAGGACCCTTCCATCCTGAAGATATTTTTACCTTTCTACACATACAGTTTTCTCTCTTTTATTGTTTGTTTTTTCCCAAATACTTTCATGCCACCAAGCAGAGACTGTTGCACGGCCATGCCTTCAAAAGCAGAGAACTCTTCACTTGAATTAGCAGTAGCACATATGGTGAGGACAAGCTGGCCACACACACACACTCTGCTACCTATTTTAGAGGTACATTAATCAGATACATCTCACTTATTCCATTGCTTTTACTTTTGCTATTGAAAAAAATCTTCATTGTCTCATTTTAGAAAGTTTTCAAATAAGTTGTCTAAAAAGCACTTAGTTTTGTTTGTCTTAACACCCTATCTATTAATTTTATTGCATGTCCCCCAACTCTTGTACGGTGAAAAAACCCCAAGGAATAACCATGCACTGCACACACTCCTCTCTGCACTCCCTCCAAACATCCTTCCCAGTCCAGACAGTCTGAGGCTACTCCAGCTCTGCTCCATTCTGCACCTCTCACTGGCCTTTTTAAAGATTATTCTAGTTCTGTCACATCCCAAGATAGAGGAAACCAGCCTGGTGAGCCACAAGTGTACCTGGCAGTTACATCACGGATTGTGTTGCTTTCAGCCTTTGTTCTGATTCCTTTCCCCACAACAGTCACGTGCTCTTTGTGGTTCTGATGAGCAAAAGTAGGTTCTCCCCTTGTACTTACGACACAAGACACAAAATAACACATCAATACAGGACAGGAGCAAACAGACACCATCTGATTATCATGACAGATGGTCACTGAAACTGCTGCCAGGATTGTGGGAAAGAGAGAAAGAACCTAAAAATAGCAACATTTGGTTTGCAGGTCTTTTCCTGTACTTCCTTCTGTAGATCAGGTGCAACACCTAAGAAAGCCTGACTGTGGGACCTCAGAAGTGTCCAGGGCCAGGTTGGACGGGGCTTGGAGCAACCTGGACTAGTGGAAGGTGGCCCTGCCCATGGCAAGGGGTGGGACTGGATGAGCTGTTAAGGTCCCTTCCAATCCAAACAATTCTATGATTCTGTGATAAATTGAGTGAGTATAATCAGATTAAAATCAATATAAAATCACTAGAAAAATTCATCAACAACTGTAGGATGAGATCTCTCCATAAACCAATATTTTAAGAAGTGTTTATTACCTTATTTACTAAATCTGGGTACAAACAAGGCAGAGAGTTCCCATTCTTCCTTCCCACCAAGAAGGTCGTGGGTCATTTTGAAGCCACTTTCATCAGCTGCAACAGAATCAGCTCTGACAGCTTTTTTCACCAGGAAGTGAACTGTCTCCAAGAGCACAGGTTATTTTCTATTGGTAGGAAAAATGATGCCACCTCACCTCCCACAGTAAGTCCTGTACCACGTCAAAGCCAAGACGAGCACTTTTTCCTACTGCAATCAAACACTACACACCTTCAATTCATGATGTATCAAAAAAATTCAGGTCAAAACAGTACCAAACATAGGCCTCCAGAAGATAGGACTCCTTACCCAGCATCTCTCCCCTGTGCCCAAGAAAAAAACCCCAAAGAAATGCAGGAAAGGCATCCTGCTGGACTGTTAAAGAGGTTGGTGCCAACAGTGAACACATTAGGTAACCTCATTATCCACTGCCTAGTGCCAAAGGCAAAACAGGTGTGAGGATCCCAAAGCAAGAGGAAAGCACAGCCTGTTAATAGAAATCTGCAATTTTAAGGGCATTAAAATATTTCCAAATGTTCAGAGAAAAGCCTCCCAGTGGAGCAGACATTTACTAATGGAAAGTAAAAGAAAAATGTGAATTGCTGGAAAGGTGCATCTTTTTTAAGACACAGCTTGCTTTTGCCCTTTTTGAGTTCAGATTGTTAACACAGAGACTTAAAGGCCTGAGTTTCCTTTTGTTCCCCAAAGTGAGGAACAGGAAAGAACAGTCACTATGGTTTTTGTGTCACATTATTAAGTTTACCATTTCAGAGGGATGGAAGACTTTTTGAGACTCAATAAATGAGACTATTCCGCAGCAGAGGTCATATTGGAATTGCCACCTTGTCCCTTCAACTTTCACTAATCTACCATTTCCAGTTCAGATCTGGAAGTAACTGCTATCAGAAATAACTACTAACCAGCAGCAAATTTTGGTGAAGTTACTGGAATTACACAGCTGCAGAGGCAAGTGAGAATCAAACTTTTTTTCTTGAACCATCACTACAATCAGATCCTGGAATCTGTATCTGGTATATTGAAATATCTGGGAAAGAAAATAAAGACTAGCAGAGTTCCAGAAGTCATGGTTTTACAACATCACTTTGATTCTCTGATATGTTTCCTCAGACTTAATGTCCGAATTTAGCTGAATTTAGTTTTGTCCATTCCTTCAGTCCCCACACTCGAATGACACAATTCCCTTCCTTTTACTACAAGGTACATAAAGACCTTAACATGGCTTTTAATGGAGGAAATACCTGTATGTGAAGGGAACATTATACCACCTGAGAGTCAAAATTTCATAATTATTTACTAGCACTATCAATACTTTCCACATTCAGAACACAACAATGCAGTCTAATTAGTCTTTAAGAGCCATGATAATTGATTGGCAAGAATATACACACAGAAAGTGAAGGACAAGGGGAAAAAAGGAGAGCTGCAATAGTTCAGACAAAAAGTCCACCTTCCCCAGCATCCACCAGTGCTGGTGGGCAAGGGAGAGACAAGCAGGACTGGGACAAGAGAGGGAGTGGTGAAGGGTTAACAGTGAACTGCAGAGGATCTCAGTGTAAGGGCTGGTATTTGTGCCCAGGCCCCTCAGACTTTCCAGCAGCCTCTTCCCAGTGGATCCCCAGCTCCTGAACCCTGCAGGAGCACACTGGGGGCTGGGCAGCCCCTTCTCCTCTGAGCACCCACCTCACCCTCAGCCAACACAAAGCAGCTCAACATCCCCACCGTGTCCTGGTGGGGGAGATGACCAATCATGCAGATCCCAGATAACCATGGGAACCTCTAGGGCAGGAAAATATTAACTCCACTTTTGCTGTCTTACATGTGCTCATATGCCCTTTTGGAATAGGACCAGAGCTTCCAAAAAAAAAAAAAATCACAGAAAATCCTTTCTCTCCTCTGGCAAAATCCCAGGTAATTTAATTTGCTTGGCTCATCTGTTGCTTTTCCCTCTCTCAGAAATGGACCCTCACTGTGCTTCCTATAAGCCAGAATGCAGAAATCTAATGTATTACTCACAGCCTTTCCTCAGCAGTGTGGTTTAGTGGTTCAAATGGAAAACTGGGAGCAGTGGAGCCTGGTTCCCGAGCTCAGCTGTGCCACTGCTCGCCATGGTTAGGTTTCTTGGGATTGTTTGCTGAAATAATTTAGCAACACATTTTGCACATTCTTTCCTTGCCTATGAAAAACGTGGACAAAATTTGGAAGTTTCATTACCTGCTTGTAAACACTTCCATCCACAGGTGCAAAAGGCTGTGCCAGCACAAAGTGAGCACCCCCTGGTCACACAGGATTCCACCGTGCCAGGGGCTCTCACACAGCCCCTGGGGAAAAGCTTTCACCTTGGAAGGAAACAATCCTTGAGCTTCACACTCCTGACTGCAGATCTCCTCCTGGAACTGCTTCCAGCAGGTACATCTGCTGTTTAACAGGCAAGGGACACAATTTCATTTACCATTTAACAAGAACAAAGTTTCCTACACTTTTTCCACCCTTCCACTGTCAATCTGCTCCAGCACCGACCTGTGTGTCATTATTTCCACAGAGTCATGTAGACTGTTTTATTGAAAAAAAAAATTTTCCAGAAGTTTTTGTTGAAACACCACTTTGAAGACAATCTATGTACAACTCAAATGCCACATTGTTTTTTTTCAGCTGCCGCTGTATTTCTCATGGCTTTTAAGAACTCGTGAATGTTCTTTCAATTAAAACTCTGGTCAATCAAAAAACGTGACAACTATAGAGTCTCGAGAAGCATCTGAAGCAAATTCTACATTTCCAATTATGTTAACCTGTCCTTCATTGTGTTTCAAAACAGCTCCTTCAGAAGCTGTAAAACCATGAAATTAAAAAAAATTATATATACATATATATATAAAAATAAAACCAGCACTGAGGAAAGAAGAATAATCTCCACATATTGAGCTTTCCCACATGGATTCAGTGTAATAAATCTACTCCTGTTATCCCCCTTGCACAAAGGGTGGAGGGATTGTGATGGATTAAAGGAGAACTTTGAAAGAAACTGTCAAAAGAGGGCCCAGGCAGCAGTCACAGGATCACGACAATACTCATGGCTCTTGACATACTGGAAACCCTCCCAATAAACAATGATCCCTAAACACGAACTGCAGTTAGAGCCCTTCAGAAGGAATTCTGTCAAAACAGAAAGTGCAATGGAAGTCACAGAGGAACAAAATGCCTGTGAGTAAATCCTGGCAGTGAGTCCCCCCTTCGCACACACACTTCTCTAATGTTTCTTTTGACTGATTCTTGTGCTGAAATGAGTTCATATGACAAGCCTGATTTTTTCCTCCACAGATCACCACACTTTTCCAGCACAAATAACCCCAAGTATAAATCATATACTTGCTGAAATGCTTAGATTGGCATGTTATCTCATGTAAGAGCAAGGTACCAAGATCTCAGTTGTAGAGACGTGGTATTTTTTTGTTAGGCAAATTGCACTGGTTTTTTCTTTATATAATGCTTCTGTAGGATATTCAACATTTTTCCTTCCTCTGATAACAGATATGGACTGATAACTCAGTTTGTAGATAGTGTTCTTCACTCATGTATTTCAAAATGCAGATAATTATCGCCAATTTAATAATGAAAATCCTGATACAAAGATCTCTTTCTTCTCATTCCAGCAGGAGAACATGGAACAAAATTCGTGAGTCTGAACACTCAGTTCAATATGTTCTCCAAATAATTTACATCCCATTATAAAATAATTAGACTGGCTCAGACTACAAAATGACCTTAAGTAAAGTTCAGGAATTTCGGGTCCTAGGATGTGTACCAGACTCCCACGCCTGCTCAAAACAAGTCTTAACATCAACAGTTCAGTGAACACTGAAACTGAAAAATTCTGTGTGCCTTTAGTCCTATTCCCTCCTCCAATAATCTCAGCATTTATTTTCTCTAAGATAGTCCTTGTTTCAGCATCCCCTTTCCTTCCTTCCCCCGCTCACATCTCCCAGGCTCTGCAGCTGCTCTCACCCACAGTGCTTTCCTCTCTGTCTGGGGACAGGCAGCACGTGCCTCATTCACACTGGCCAGGGAGCACCTGGGAGCAGCTCCTGGGCCAGGTGATGGCCCAGAACAGGCAACATTTGAATTCTGCACACTCGTGTTTTTGTAAGAGCAGCAATCCACAATCTTTCCCTTGTTCAACTCCTGTTTTCCACAAAACTTATTGATTCCCTTGAGATGCCAATGTTAAGAGGAATATATGATATCATTCTGTCTAGAGACAGGGGTGGAGGGAGGCAGGATAACAGTCCTCAGATACATCAGTCGGCTGCCGCAAAAAGGATGAGTGTTCCATGAGTAGGATGAGAAGAAAAAGGGCTGAATTTCATCACAAAACATTCAGCTTAGACATGTAAGGAATTACCCAACTCTTGTAGCTTAATTAACCAAATTGCCAATAGAAGGTTGGAACAGCATCACTGGGGCTTTCAAGAACAGGTGAGCTGGAAGTGCTGGAAGGAAACATGGGATAGTTTGGTTCCACTCACTTGGGGGGCAAAATGCCTCAAGAGGCCACCCATCCTTACGTGCTGGGCTTCAGTTCACCACAAGAGACCAGGATAAACAGAAGGGCAGGGTGTGGAATCAGCATCAGACAGAGAAGAAAGACAGACATGGACCTGTTGGAGGCCACGGGGATGCTCTGAGGGCTGGAGCCCCTCTGCTCTGGAGCCAGGCTGGGAGAGCTGGGGGTGTTCACCTGGAGAAGAGAAGGCTCCAGGGAGACCTTATTGTGGCCTTTCAGCACTCAAAGGGGGCTTGTAAGAATGGGGACTATAGCTCTGACACCAAATTAAAAGAAACAATTATAAATAAGTTCTGAAAAATCAGCTTGCTTCATGTCTTGTAGTCTTTATTCAGAACTGCCCACCTTATTTATCATTGTCATGTCTTACTCAAAGTAATTCAATACTTAGGTAGAGGGTGCTTTTGTTACCTGACTGGTACTGTGCTTTTTCTCCCCAGTTGAGTAAAATTTTTAAGTGAATCAATCTCCCTTTAAGAGCTGGATGGCCCTGCCAGCTTAGCCAACACGAAGCGTTTCCAAGGAAGTTTCTTGCTCATCGCATTGAGGAATGAAATATTTTAAAAGCCCAGACTTCAAAATCCCAGATGGTCTCGAAGTCCTTTTAAAATAAGCTGTGTGAGTTTACAGTCAAATCTGCCCAAGAAAACCTTCTAATGGAGACTGAAAACTATAAATGCTCTCAGTTTATTAAAAAATGATTTGACACCAGCACAGACTATTTCAATTTTTTTTCCTCACATTGCAGAGCTAGAAACACTTCTCAAAATATTTACTTTCAACAAAGTGACAGCAGCCCCTCAAGAAGTGTTATGTATGAGCCAGTATTTGAGGGTTTTTTGTTATATTTCATATTATATTGTCTGTTGAATAAAATGTTTTAAAAACATTAATGTAATATAGAATTTCAGACTCTTAATCATTTTGACAGGTTTTCTGAAACTCTTCAGAGCAACATTTGAGTAACGACCCCTTGCAACACACGGCACTGAAACGGGGCAGGACTGGGGGAAGGGGCGAGGAGGCTGCAAAGGTCTCTGCTCTAAAACACATGCATTCATTAGAGGAGAAAAACGCTGAGAAATTTGGCACTGAGAGGAGTGTTTAAATGAAGTCTGCCTGAGGGGATAGCCCCGACCTGCACTCCTACCAACGGGATGGGTATCATGTGAACCTTAACAAGAATGACGTACCAGGTAAAAAATCTCTGTAAGAAAGCAGAGCCCCGTGCCACGCTCTGCACAGCCCAGAGCCCGGGCTGCCCACAGGGGAAGGTTTCTAGAGTGATGCACAGTCCATGCACAAACATCCACACAAGAATGGCAACAAACTAAAACCAAAAAGGCACTATATTCTGTACTTTCAGGATGTTCATTGAGGGTAAATCCAAGTTTCATTAACAGTGTTTCAGGTGAGCTCATTTTGAATGCTGATTATTTTATGCCTTAACTCAAGTTTTTCGGTGTGTCTGCATCCCAATGCATTCTCTAACTTGTAGACCTACATTCAAATCTTGCATCTTAGCTATCCAAAAGGACTATTTAATCCTTGAAATGCCAGAGTCCACATGCCAATCGATGTGCTCTCATCTGAAAATCAAATCCACAGTTGAAGCACAGCAATGGACTCAATGGGTACCTGGTTTTCCAAACCACAATTATTCAAAAAACACTTGGAGACCAAAACAAAGCAACCTTCGTTCACACTACAGAAAAGTCCTGTACTGGCCTGCAGCCTTTGGTATTCGTGGTCCCCCATAACACATGAGTAACTAATTTTAAATATCTATAAATGAAACACAATCTTTCATACAGGATCTATTATAGCTCAAACACCACAATAGGGGACATACACTTAGTTGTCCAATGGAAGTGCTTTATAGTTTTTTATTCTATATACTTCCCCTTTTGGAGAAAGTTGGAATGAAAAGGACCTCATGGGTTGCTTTTCAAAATATTACAGTGCAAAATGAACTAAAGGTTTAACATATATTTCAAGTATGCATTGTCAATGTCTCACTCACATGGAGACAACTCTCTGACAAACTGCAAGTTAACCAGCCACCTTTGCCCATTTTTCTTTCAACTTATCACAGAAACTAATATTCTGTATGAGCTGCTTCCCTGAGAAAACTCAGCTCCGATTCAGCATCTGGAGGCTGATGAAGTGTTGCTTTTGCCCATTTTCACAGCTGCAGCAAACGAGCAGGAGGAGGTCAGTGATTAACCTGAGGTCGCAGTGAGTCAGTGCAGCAGGAGCACAACCACGAACAGCCCTGGCTGTCAGGCCCTGCCCTCGTCCTCCTACTGCCACAGACACAGCCCCTGCCAGCTCTGCCACACGAAAATGATGGACTAGTTGCTGCCAGACAGAGAGAAAGGGCAGTTTTCCCTGAACACAGCACTGTCAATCCAGTCAGTCTTGATCTGTAAACACTCTCCAACCCCAGCACAGCTCTGCCAATACCTCTCACTTCTGGCCTGTCAAACCCTGGTGTTCGTGCCGTGGGCCCCTGTTGAACAGGGACTGCCTGCTGAGCCAGATGGGGAGGTGGCTGTGGAACTAGACAATTAATTGGAAAATTCAACACCAAGTTGCACCTGCATCCAGCAGTTCACTGACACTGCAAGAAAGCAAAAAGAGCACATGCAAGCCAAGCCAGAAACCGAGGGGATATTCATCTCCTGCACACAGCAATACCTGACCATAAATGCTCACCCTAAACTGCAGCTGGAATGACAAATACAACTTCATACAAAGGTTTCTTCCACCGTGGAGAATACAAGCAGCTCCAGATTAAGATTTGGACAATCTTGTTTTCTTCAAGTTTGAGTCACACACAGAGCTGTGACTGCAGTGCCCCCTGCCCCACACCAGCTGGCTTTAGTCAGGTTGGTATCACTATTCATGCAAACAGGGTTCCAGAGATTTTGCTCACTGAGACCACTGACAACACATCCCCACTGCTCTGGACTCATGGTGGTGACCATGGCCTGAAGACTGGGGTTTGCTCAGTTGTGTCTATGTGGGATCACAGGCAAGAGCCCACAGTACTCTGAATCAAAAATCTCAGGCAAAAATGTTCTAATAACCCAGTTTTGTACATCCCAGAGGCCTGGACAGCCCTGGAACTACCATCTCTTGTCAGATTTGTGAGCACTTTTCTGAAACAAAACTCCAAGGCCTCTGTGGGTCACCTGCTGATGGTTTGTAACATCATTATTCAATTCCATCTAACACACTGAACTTCCTCCACAAAAACTAGAATCACTTTCACTGCATCAATTTGCTGCCAAAATCCTCCAGCTGGTGTCATGGGGTAGTGCCATTTGTCAAGCAACAGCACAGTGCAGGATAGAGCTTTAAGGGCCAACTTGCTCTGCCATCCAGGCAATGCCGTGGGATCACGTGGGAAGATTCGAAAAACAGATGGGAAAGATCTCTAACTCTTGGAAGGACAGCACATGTACCCTATACCAGTGCTGAATTGATTTCAGGTTTTCCTCAGGGCATTACAGGCACAGCTCAGAACAAACCAAACCTGCACAGGTGTGAATACAGGAATTCTAAGCACTATGTCCCTGAGTGTCACCACTCAGACTCCTGGACAGGCACAAGCAGCAAAGGGGGAGAGGGAGATGCAGGCCAAGATAGCCAGAGTCACCTTTGTTATCCCAAGGGCAAAGGACACTGTCTCTTGAAGATGGTACTTTTCCAAAGTGACATCTTTATTTCTCTGCTGCTTCAACAAATAATATTTCCAGAGAGTTCATATCTCAGATGAACCCCCAGACAGCCAAGCATGTACAAACTAATAACAGTACTTTTGTAGCCCTTTTTATCTTAAGATTCCTCAATGAAAGTATTGAATAAACCAAATAATGCCTTTAATTCAAAGACAAGTCCTTCAATTTAATAATTAAAAGAATAATAGAACAACAAAAATAAAATTAGCCCAATGCATAGGTCCTTATTTATAAGCCATCATTCCACACTCAGCCCTGGGCTGGTCTTTTAAGCCAGATAAATCTGCCACAAACTGGCAAGTACTTTGAATTCTTCAGTTCCCAAACATTCACCAGTCCCTAGAGCTCTTAAAATTCCAACCATACACAGAGTGCTTGAACAAATCAACAAACTATATGTTCTTCCCTCAGCCATCCCCTTTGGAGTGTGTTCTGCGTGGGGAAGAGAACAAAGGACAGTGTTACAAGAACAATTGCTACCCCAAGGCAGAAACACGACCATCCTACTCCTCACCAGCTCCAGAACAAAGAAACACGCCCAGGAATGGATCTCATTCCCATCGGACAGGACATGTGCAACAAAGCCCTTAGTCCTTAACTTGTATTTGTATCAGGAAGATTCCAAATCTACTGCTTGGATGGCAGTGAAAGACAGGTGTCCATTGGTAATAATGGGGTTGAACAGAGGAAAAGCCACAGGGTTTTCTGTAAGGTGCACAAAAAGCAGACATTTCACCCACTCCCACATTGCAGCAGTGACCCAACACACCCCATGGAAGGTGCCCCAGCCCCAGGACATCCAGTCTCCTGGTGGAGAGGCCACGGGGACCCAGCCCCCTCAGGGGTTAGGAGAGCACCCAGGGCAGAGCAAACTCTCTCTGCTGGGACTCACTGGGAGCCAGGGAAGGGAGCAGGGATGCCTGTGTTCCTTCTGGCCTAGGAAACACCATCTGCAGCTGGGAACTTCACTCGAGCACCGAGCGGGTAGAGAAAACAGATGGCAAACAGGAGCAAATGGTTAAAATGTTCCCTCCACTGCAACACACGTGAAATCTCTTATTCCAATGGGCTGCAATAAACCCACGGCTGTCAGTGCACATATAATGCCTTGAAGAATTTTTCTTCACAAGGAAATAAATCTGATTTTTATCTAAGCTGGCAGTAAACAGGGTCAAATATTTAACTGTTTCTGTGGCAACTTCTCTATTGTTTTTCAATTTTAGTTTTGGGGTTTTTTATAATGCCAACAAAGCCAATGCTGCACAGCTACAGATCACAAGGATGTGAGCAAAAGTGAAGAGGGTCCATGGCAAACACCAACTGTCAAACGAGGAAAGTAAATGTTTATTGTAAACAGCGAACCATGGTGCCAGACAAACTCAGCTTCACCAGCACTGGATTTATTGTGCATGGTTCAGTCAAGTGATTTATACGGATTACACCACATTTTCCCTTTTTGTAGCTTGCCTTGATAATCAAAAAGTCTTTTTGTAATTTACATTAATAGCTTTGCAACATTGTGGAAAATATTAAAAAAGACCTTTATATTTTTGGCACCTCCCGCTTCGGAGGATTGCACACAATCAACGCGCCTTTGAACCGTTCCAAAGGGTTTGGCAAGAATTTGAGGTACACCCAAAATGTCATGAAAGACCCTGTACTGAATCCTCGGAAAAGCTGGTCAGTGAATGTCCAGGTCAATAGTTTTCTTAGGCCCAAGTTCGCAGTGAAGCTCTGCCAGCAAGAAAAACATCACACGTACGAGTTGCTTCCATTGTCTCAACTCCCTGGTTTAGAAGGGTAATAATAAAACACGTTAGAGAGGTGTTGTTTCAGTGGATCCCAAGTTGGGGAATACTTTCAGACCATAAAAGGATGTCACCACAGCAGATTTCAGAATTAAATCATTAAGAACTAGCACGTGTTGCCTCAGCAACACCAGCAGACAAAGCACTGCAAAGTGCAGTGCAGCAACCCGAGAACGGAACTCAGAATCCTGAGCTTTTAACTGCAACTACTATTCTGATAGACACCAATTCTTTCATTTTCCCATCTATATTTTCTTATCCATAAAAAGCCTCCTGTCTCAGAGCAGGGTTGAGTGAGCGCCTGAAAATTAAAAATGGGAAGTTTTGTAAACACGAAGATGTTAATTGTTATGAAGTTGTGTGGAGGCACCACGCAGTGCTGGTGGTGTTCTGTAACACACAGCTCAGCCTGGTCAGAACTATCATAAAACTGCCTTCAAGACTGAAATAAAACAAGAATGTTTGTGATGCATCTTACCTGTCAATTCATAACATGGTACTTAATCACTACCTCTCCAAAAAAAAGCATGAAATGCAGGATGAAATGCATGGTAAGTAAGAATGGGAGATGTATGAAGCTGAATTCATGGCCCGAAATTCCAACTGAAGACAAACTTTTTCCAAAACTTCCCATCAGGTTTATGTGTTTCTATCACTGCTGTAAATGTAATTATCTTTCTTTTCTTCCACTTCTTCCCTGCCATCCTTGTGAGCTTCAGGAAAATCTGAGTCAGAACAGGATGTGTGCCAGTCCTGGGCACCAAGCACAGCTACCAAAAGGTCTCTGCCCATACACTGCATACATGGAACTGTTTAACAAAAGGATACATTTCACTCCTTTTTCATTTGTAGTAGGACAGGAGAATGCAAATATAACAACTAATGTAAAATTCACCAAGAAATACTCAACAAAACGCTGTTTCACAGAAGAGCTGGTTACTTCCCATGTGATTCCCAAACTGGTGAGAGGGCTTTGGAGCACCAGGTCTCTGAAGCAGATTAACTGAAGTGCCACTGGGAAGCATCTTCCTGGTCTCCAAGCTGTCAGTGCCCACACAAGGAGAAGCACATGGGACCTCAGAGCTCCTGTTCCCCCGTGCTCTGCTGTTGCACCACACGAGGAGGAGGAGGTACAGCTTGAAGCAAACATTTGCTCTCACTAAGGTATCAGGCCTACATGCCGCCAATGCCTAAATTTTCTGATTTAAGAACATAAAATTTAAGCTTTGACTGTTAAGCTAGAGCCAAATCCGGTTCCAAAGATACGCCAGACCTATAGCAGCTTCTCCCAGGGCCAGGAATTAGTAACTCTAGTAGAAAGCTAGGGACATCTAGAATTTCCCCATATACATATTTCATTTTACATACAGTGAATCATCCTAGAAAAACGCTTTCCAAACACTGAGACTGGATATGTGGTGTTTGGATAATGCAGGATTTGAACATAATGGAATAAGAGAAATAAAATGAATTATTACAGGCTGACCCAGAACAGTTTCAGAAAAAACCCCCAACAAACAAACAACAACAACAACAAAAAACAAAATAAAACAAAACAAAAACAAAAACACACCCCCAAAACAAACTCCTTAGTACATTAGAGGGAACTCTTTCCCTTGTATTGAACATTAAGCAGAAATAGTCAGGTAGGTGAATAAACCAGATGTTTAAAAATAAAGGCACAGCAGTTTCCCTCCTGCAGGGTTACAGTGATCAGATCTGTTGACTGCAGGCAGCAGATAAAAGCTGGGAGGAATCAGCAGCACAGAACCAGGCAATGAATTTTCCCTGGTTCTCACTGTTCTGCATCACTGGGATTCCAGAGATTAGTTAGAATCTAATGACATCTGAACAGGATTGACCTCCAAATGTTTGCAACTATTAAGATACCAGTTACTGCAAACATATGGATCAGCCCAGCTTCAGAATCCACCCAAGCCTGGAATAATTTAATATTTAATCCTGTTAATTCCAGCCTTCACAGTGACAATACAAAAACCTTGTACACACGCTGAACAAGAAAGAGAGGCAGAAATTTATCTCTTAAAATAAAACACCAGTGATTAATAAATCACATGTTTATATCTCTTTGGAGCAATACTTCTAATACAAAGCAATTCCAGCCAGAGCATTCCATGCCAAATCAAATACTCATATGAAAAGACAATTTCTGCCAGTTCTTATGTCCAAAAAAGCTTTAAAAATTGGAAAAATGAAAGCATTTGCCCATTTTCCATGAAAACCCAGAGTGCTGGGCACCAGGAAACATAATGTTCCCCCTGATCTCCAGTAACAGAGGTGAATTCCAGAGTTATGAGAAGCAAACTGATGCATTCCACTGTGTGGAAAAACAAAAAAAACCACAAACAAACAAATCCCAAATAAACAAAAAAAAGGCAACTCCTTTTGATACTGTAGAAAACCTCCCTACAAGATTTCTGCACTGTGTGGGAATTCAGACTTCTTTCCCCCCTTTGGTACTCATGAATCCACACATTGCCATACAGGATAAGAGCAGCAGTCTATACACATCTGGGGAGACATTCCCAAATAACTCTTGATTTTGGAGAATTGGAAAGAGATGCAAACACTTCCTTATTTTTTTGTTTGGTTTTGTTTGTTTGTTTGTTTTTTAACTAACCAGGGAAAGTAATTTTCCTGAAAAAGCACCTCTCAATGCAATGGTTCTCAGACAACCTTCACCAGTAATGGAAATCCAAGATATTTGGATAAAAATATGATAATAAAATAACAAAAAGTTGGATTTGAACAACTTGGAGGCCTTTACCAATCTGAATGAATGATTCTGTGATTTCAAAGCTGCCTTTGCTCTCAAAAGATGAATCCACCATGACTTCACATAACATGGCCCCAGCTCCAGCCCATTCTTTACCTGCTGGCTTGTCCCTGCTTCTCAGTGTTTTTCTCCACCTATAGTTCCTCCACTACGGCAACTTTGAGTTTATAATCTCTGTGTTGATATCAAAAGCAGATCTCATGCTCAAAAACTAAATCCTAGGTTGAACACCCAACCAGTGAGGGTCATGTTCCTCACAAAACCATCTGGTTGAGACAAACCAGGACCTTTTAGACCAAACAACTTTGAACAGAGGACATGGCAAAATATCCCTCTGAGAAATATTAGAAGTTTAGAATAAAATTTAGAATATTAGAATAAAATTTAAAAATGTTTCCTTGCCTGACTAATTTCAAATTCTCTAGGAAAAAAAATCCACCATGCCATAAGTTCCAGTGCATGAAGCACAAGCCATATTGTGTCAGTTCTGGCAAAATCGGCAGGAAATGCCAACAAAAAGTTTTGATGGAAATGTTGTTTAACAGAATTACTGAGAAAACAGTGATGAGAACTCTCTAACAGCATTGAGCAAGGAGGCCAAGGAGAGTTAAGAAAATGCTGTTGCTTCCTCTCCATTGTGAGCCTTTAGAAGCTGCTACGGCAGAAAAGTCAGGGGCTGTGCTGAAATCTTCACAGGTAAAGACAACCAGCAAGAAAGGCAGCATTTCAGCTCTGATGGGGAACTAACCAGCTGGAAATGACACCTGCAAGGGGAAGGCCTTTCTTCCTCCCACTGCTGCCAGCTACTGAGATGATCTTTCCTTGGAACTGTTGTCACCACCCCCGGGACCTTGCTTTTCAGTGGTATCACATTTCACATGTGAAAGCAGTGTTATCATTTCCCCACATGCATAATTTTGTGCAACATTTATATACCCTGAATTACATCAGTCATTTAATTGCTAATTCAGTCTCGAAGTCATCAGTGCCATCGTTCTGTTATTTCTCTCATGCCACATTCCTATGGCACATCATCCTGGGACATAGGCTTGACATTTTAAGGACAGGGTTTGCCTGGAGTGATTATATTTTTAGAAAGATGTTATAATGAATTCTTCCAGAGAAAGAAAATATGATTACAGGAGGATATTCAAATCCACTTGCTACTAGAAAAACATATTGTGCTACGAATTTCCAAGAGTTCTCCGAGGTTCATTGCTCTGTTTCAAAAGCAGGTCAGCTGCAACTCCCCTTCCCACTGAGCACACACATCTTTTTTATTCTGTAGAACATGGCTAAAATAGTTGTACAGGAAACCAGCAGAAAGGTTTGAATCCCTCTATCCTACCCCCTGAGGCAGCCAAAGGAGCCTCGTAACCAAACCCAAATGGTGCAGCTCCCCGGGGCTGGAATGCCCATTTCACCTCCCATGGGACCCTAGCCACAAAACTAGAGATTCAGTCACTCCACCTTCACACAATTCAGGGAATTTTCAGGTTTTATGCAAAATGGAGCAGCTTCAACAGGTCAGAAACCTTTCTCTTGCTTTTCCCATACTCTGTGTATAAGAGGGAGAAACAGATGCTTTTCCTGTTTTACTCACAAGGAAGAAAACTAACAAAGCAGGTTGTCCAGGTTATGTCTTATGAGCATTCCCTCAGCACAGCTAGAGGACAAAAAAAAGAATCCTGGAACACCATTTATTCTCAAGTTGCCAAAAATGAATTTTTAAATACTGGTACATCTGAATTCGATGCAGCTCCTTGGTTTCACAGGACACAACCTGTAGTCAAGCAATGGAACACTTTGCTACAAGACATTGTCTATGCTGAAAGTTTACAGAGGTTCAAGGGAAGATCAGACAAGATAATGGAAGAAATTCAGCAGGTTTAAAAGTCCAGCCTGTCTGCAGCAGTTCTTGAACCTCGAATTCTTGGGAGAAAGTTTGGGAAAGCATCCCTAAAAAAATATTTTAATGTTTTTCCCGAGGCACTTGCTTTTCACTGGATAAAATGAGGTCCTGTGCTGCAAGACCTCACACCTTATCTAGAGTAATTAGTTCCTGTGTCAGCACCAAGAAAGACAAATAATGTAGAGACTCCTGTGCCAGCCTGTGCTAATTCCATCCATGAGCAGGCAATGCAGCCTGGAAGATGCTTTGGGATTCAGGTCCTGCAGCTGACTGGCTGGACCAACCTGCTCTATCAGGCTGGACAGTTCTCTGCTGGGGATTACACAAAGGCCCTGGAATGTCTAGGTTGCTTTCCCAACTGTATTCCAACAGTTACGTGTTTTACAGGACAAGCCAGTTCATTTCTTCATGCCTAGCTTTCCCCACTGGGACAGGCTTTTACCTTTAAAGCAGTCACATGTTAAAATAAAAGAAACTGCAACCATAACACATAATCCTTTTTCTGCAGCTATGAAAGCAGATGGATGTCTTTTCTCCCTGTGTTATTCTGGATTCTTCTTTAACAGCTCTGAAAATTTAAAGCCACTTGGTAGCATCTGTGCCTTGACTGCACACCTGTGCTTGAGCTGAAGTGGGGAAAAGTTCAAAAAGGATTATATTTTAGGTGCCAGAAGACCTCATTTATTTGAGAAATATCTCATGGATTTAAACCTTGACTGGTTTGTGCTTTGCTCAGATTAGAAGGACAAAGCATTTTCTGGAGTGCACGGGGCCCTTGCTGCTCAGAGCACAGCAAGAGTTTCCATGGGTCTCTGTTGATCCTGGACCTGCACTTGCAGAGCTCTATTGATTCAGGACAAAAATAGGTCTTTGGCTGGGCATTGTGGCTTTCCATGGATCTCTGCCCCTCAGCAGGCCAAAGCAAACTGCACTAACAGTGAAAACACACCCTTCTGGGGAAACAGAGACCACCAAGCCTGGTAATATCTGTGGCTGCAGGGACCACAAAGGGAAGTGCAGTTAGGGAGTACTCTCAGGATAGCATCTCTGACTACCTCCTTGTCAACTCCTTCCTTTGAATCCAAGAAAATAAGAAAGCTGTGTGGGGGGAAACACAAAGAAGAACATGGAAAGCTGCAGAAGTTCAGACCAGGACAAGCTAAGCAGGTCACCAGCGACTCTTTGCACAGCAGGGCACCACTTCCCTGCTGCTGATCCCTCACCTCAGGCAGCCCTGCAAGGACACACGTTGTGAGCACCCTCCAGAGTTAAGCAGTCTAAGGTATGATATCTCCCCCATGCTTTAATCTTATTACACTAGGGCTACTTGCCATGCCCTAGCACTGGCTTTACACCATTGGCTTTAGCTTAAATCTCTTCCCAGAGCAGCTCATCTTGCTCCCACTCCTCTTTGTCAATGCAATGCCCTGCAGTTCCTCCTCTGACTCAGTGCTCAGCCAAAGCCTGACACGGTTCTAAGGATGCTGTGATGTTAAAGGTGTTACCATTTAAATTAAAAATAACCCCCAAGCCTTCTGCAGGTCATTATTACTGACCCCATGGCATTCCCTGCTCCATCCACCCTTTCACCTCCACCCTCACCAGTAAGGTCTGAAATCTGCAACATTCTCTCAAATCACAACACACAGAAGCTGAGCAAAACTCCTGGCACTTTTTATTAGGAGTGGGATTATAGACGTAAAACCTGGCAACATTTCCATTTAGGTAACTATTTTCCCTTGAGTGGTATTTTTGATCCTTGTACTTAATCATTGTGGAGATTTCCTGAGTGTTCAACTGCTGGCACAAAGTGCTGTGGGATTTTTCAGCATTAAACAGGCTGGGTGAGACACAATTCCCTTCTAACCCCCTTGTATCCTTATTAAACCATCAAACTGAAGCAATGAATATCTAAGTTTAGCTGCTCTCAAAATCCTTCTCTAGAAGACATTAGTCACACTTAGGTGCCCTCTCTATAATATCCATGGGCACTTCTATTCTCTCTGGTAGTGATAATGTCACCTGCAAGAGTGAAGTGAAAAGGATTCCCCAACAAGAACACAATCTCTTTAATAGATTGCAGTGTTCCAGAAGTGGAAAAACATAATCATTTTTCCTCAAAAAAATCCCCAACATCTAACCAAGAGCAAGTTTCAGTACATATATGACAACTTTCAACAGAAAGTTGTGTAATCCAAAACTCACCATTTCCATGCCTCCCATGAAAATCTTTTAGCATACCAGTTGAATTCAGAAAGAGAAAGAAAGGTGGTTAAATATTTCTCATCATGAAATTTTAACCAAGTAAGAGTCTTGAGTTTGGGCGAAGATGAAGAAAGTAAAGTAGGACAGAATGCATAGTATGAACTGCCAAGAAAATTGGATGGGCTTTCCATTCCTTGTAAACAGAAATCACAGAATGGTTTGGGTTGAAAGGGACCTTAAAGATCATCTTGTTTCAACTCCACTGCCCTTCAACACCTTCCACCACATCAGGTCGCTCAGAGCTTCATCCAACCCGGCCTTGAACAATTCCAAGGACGGGGAGTCCACAGCCTCTCTAGGCAACAATTAACCAATTCCAGCCTACAAAGAATCCTGCAAGGTTATAATACTTCTCATTATACAAAGAGGAGCCCAGGCCAAACCCCAGTGTTCCAAGCCCTCTACCGAGGAAGGTTGGTTGACACCCAAACCCAGCTCCCAAGCTGAGCATGTTCCAAGGGCCCCCTTCCTGCATCACTGAGCTCTGGGTGCCTGATCAGGCTGTTCAGTGTCACCAAGGTCACCAGCACGTGGAGCTCTGTATCTCAGACTTCGGCTGTTCTACACACCTAAGTTTCAGCCAGAGCTCAGTTTCCATTGTCCACTGAAAAATACCCCGAGGGCAAATATAAAAGAAAAATAACGGCCCAAAACCAACCAAACAACAAAAAAATATGTACTTGGGCAACATTCTCAGGGGGTTGCTGAGCTGGAATGTTAGTCAAGCTGACCACCTGCTACAATTAAAGTTTCTTCTGAGCTGGCTGCCCTACATAGAGGAGTTTGATACACTTTTGCTCTGGCTCTGGTGAGATTCTGGGGGGTGGGTGTGTCCCAAGTAAATCTGAAAGTGAAAGAGTCACTTTCAAAATTGTTTGCCTTGTAAAACGTCCCAAACTCCTGTCACAGAGGACTCCATCATCATCTCTGGCCTGATTGAACCAACAACCGGGACAACAGGAACAAAGACAGACCTGTGCCAAAGGAGTTATCATCCAAGTACTTTAATTCCTACTTCGTATTTGTGGGAAGTGATTCACTTGTAATCAGTAAGTTAACACAAAGGGGGGCTCAGCCAAGCACAGGGCTTAATTCACAAGTGCTTGTAAGGTACAGAGAGATCCTGCAATAGGGAATTTCTAAGGACAAGAGGTTAAAGGAAGAGCTTTAAGACCGTCGAAATGCAACACTTGCCATTTGCTTCCACACAGAACAACTTGGGAAACAGTCCCTGAGCCAGAGCTGCAATGGCTCACATACTGTAGTTTCTTCAAAAGCCTTTAGGGCCTTAAAAACCCCATTGTGATTATTTTGCATGACTGGAGAAATTCCACACCAGGAAAACTTTCTGCTCGCCTGGCTGAGGTGAGCGAGGCTCCTCTTTGATGGAGCTGAGGACCAGTTCTTCTTAAGGAAAGGCTTTTACTTTGTTATTCAAAACTGCAGTAAAGACTATTTTAAAAAGTTCTAAGTTCATTGAAATCACTATTGTCACGGTGGCATCACATCCTGATACAGATCCAAACTGACACCTCTGATTATCTGACTCCAGCTGCTTATGTCTAACCATTAAATTATATTTAGTCATTCACTTCCCCCTCTAAATAAAAGGCAGCAAGCAGTGTATACAAATTCTAACTGTCAAACTCACATCAACCTGTGGTGTGCCCTGGGTTTAAAAACTTTACTTTTAAAAAAAGTAATCAAGTAAGTATATTCCTTTCCTTTTTTTCCCAGTTCAGTAGGGTTCTTACATGGAGCTCACAAATGGAAGAACCCAAAGAGTGAAAGAATTTGCAAAACTTGGAAACCCAGATTATATTGAAACGTCAGGAGATTCCTCTAGTTTGGATTAGCACCTGAACTCCCAGATGTTTATTTTAATTGAAGCATGATGGATTTATTCTTTTTTCCTCACATTGTTTTTGCCTCAGTACATGTATCCCAATCTCCTAATTTTCAAACAATGAGGTAAAGAATCAGATCCTTTAAGTTCAACCTGTTGTGACTTCTTGTATCTATATATAATATAGATATTATATGTTCTCCTTGCAACTCCAGTCCAGGGTTTCACACTAATTTACTCAAATCATGTCAAGTTTAGGGGGAAATGGTTTCACCGTCCCCTTCCTCAGCATTTGGAGCCAGCAGAAGGCTCACTCACCATGAACGAAGCACTTTCAGAACTTGCAATGAGCTTTTCGGAGGAAGCCCTTGGAGCAGAGGGTGCCAGGGAGCCGTGGAGGCTGCAGGCAATCCCTGGTTACTGAAGCACTAGATGGCACCCGAGCATTCAGCTCTTGTGCAGCCCTTTTCTCACCCACATTTGAAAACAACACAAGGACCTGAGTTTCAGTCAGGTCAAGAATTGGGATTTTTAATTCTTTACGTGGGAATGTGTCTTAGAAAACGCCACCTCATATGGAAGTGCTACATTATAAATAAAATAATTAAATAACTGTTCTGTTCTACAGAAACAAATAGTAGTTATTGTAAATTAAAAAAAAAAAATAGAAGTGAGCAAGCAGTCTCATTTACTGCAAGCACTTTAAAAACAGGGGAAATACTGTGTTGACATGTTTCTTTACTTTGTGCCACTAACCAGTCAAAAAACCAGTTGTGATTAATTTCTGACAATCCACCTGAGTGCCTCTGCAAACCCCGGACAAATCAGCAGAGCTGATGGCACACGAAGATTTAGTTGTCCTGAAACAACAAGGTCTTTGTGTGTTTTGCCAAACAAATTGGCATGCACCTATTTGCAGAGCTGCTGGGCTGCAGGAGGCACTGCTATCTCCAGACAGCACCCTGGTATGGAAATCCAGGCTCTGAGCAATTCAATGATACGGTGAAAACCCCCAGGAAATCTGTGTCAGAGCAAGGAAGTGAAGCCATGGCAGGTCAGTGACTTGCCCAGGAGGTACTTGCTCAAAGCACATGCCAAACTGGAAGCAGACAAATTCCATCCAGGACTTGTCCAGAGCAACTAAGGATTTGAAAAAAGGTGTCTGGTCAGGAGGTGGATCATGGCATCCTGCACAGAACTCTCTCATACAACCAATATTCTCTTCTTCTGATACAATGACAAAACAGGATGTTCTATCCTGTCTCTGAATTATTGCCACAAAACTGCATAATGGCATAGAAAGAGCAATACCAAGATATGAGCATGTATTGGGTACATTTAGGTACATTCTAAGTCACTGAAAGAATAAAGGATCACAGCAAACAAACACAGAAAGCTATTTTATGGTGGGATTATGAAAAGCAAGACCAGTAGGTAAGGATGGCTTAGGAAGCAGAGAAATTGGAAGAGAAGAAAAGGTTATACAAGCAATAACAAATGTGTTATGGTTTTATTTAAAATAATAGAAAGCAGAGAGATCTAGGACTTGTTAAAGTTTAAATCCAACAACTGAAACTGATTTCACAAACCCACGTAAGTTACACCAGGGTACATGAGGTCAGAATTGGACCCAAAGAACCCAATCTCTCACCAGATCAACAAGTTAGCAGGTGGTCAAGACAGTCCAGCTGGGGAACGGGCTCAAATTTTCAGTGAGCTAATACACACTAATCTTTCACTTCTGCAGACCTGGATTCAAAACCTCAGATCATGAACTAAAATTAGTCTGCTGGTTTCATTCTAGTCCCCACTTGTGTGCAGCACAAAACCACCATAAAAAGTGTCATGACTGGCAATCTCTGAGACAGGCCCAGGGACAGCAGGAAATGCTGTAAGTTAGGACTGAAGCACATGGGCACAGCTGTGTTTGGAATTTTATACTCTCTGCCCACACTAGGCTTGCCAAAGCCAAATGTTTTTTTCTCCTTGATTTCTGCAAGTGCCACATTCACTCTGAAAAAATAAAAAGGGAGAAAGGAAAGAAAAAAAAATACAGAATGAATCATTGCAGTCACTGATTCACGCTGTACATCTGTGGTAAAGGCAGTGATGTTGCATGGGATATAAATTTGCACAGGGTTTGTTTACAATAACTAGTTGTGGGTTTGGTTATTTGATTGTTTTGTTTGGTTTGGCTTTTTTTCCTTTTAACATAGGACGTAGCTTCTTTTTGTCCCATAGTAACAGTCACACTGCTAAACTGGGTCTATAACTTTTGACCTGGACTAAGTCAAAACACTGTAAAATCTGAAGATTCTCCCCCTCAAGTGACTGTCCCAGCTTAGCTGACTAATGACCCAACCTGGAAACAGGCTTCAATTTGTTAACATAAAATATTCATAGTTACCCATGACAGTTCACTGTACAAACTCCAGCCACATCAAACAAAGCTAATGAGCCACATGTCAATAAGGAAAAAACCACATCCAGCTCCCAAGTCCAATATAACACCTTGCATTCACACAGGCTCCCACATTCAAGAGTTAGAATGTAAAGGAAGGGCTCCTGAACTATGGTGTGTCCTTTAAAACCTCTTACTCTTGAGACAGGGTTCTTTGCAAGTTAAGTTTCTCCCATGAATCATGACACTTCCAACCAAAACAGGGAGCGAAAAAGAAGCTCCACAGGAACATATGAGGCTCATACACACACAGAGCAGCCCTGGGCAGCTCTGATATCTTTAAGAGAACAATAAGGCAACACGTAAGACTGACTTAAAAGGAAATAAGAAGGAATTGAGTGATACAGGAGCATGATGAATTGTTCTGTTTGACAATTCTGAGCCATAAACCACATGACTTCATCACATCACAGCATTCATGAGACGAGCTGACTGGAATTACCCAAAGCAGGTCCACCACTGCTGCCAGCAAAAATGCAAACCCCAGATAACAGCAGCAGTTGCTGTTAATCCCAGGAAACACTTTTTCCCCTTTTGCCAAAGCAGCCCTTCTCCCCAAGAGCAATTCTCACTCCGAGGCCAAGGTGGTGCTCAAATATAGTGAGTAGGAACCACCTTTCTTAGAAGTTACCTGCTCCCACTCTACCCCTTTCCACACGTTCCAGAGGGGGAAGAACCACAACCATTTCCTCCATAGAGGAGGACTGTGACTTTCATACAAAGGAGCTCATGCAGCTACTAACGTGAAAATGAGCACAGTCAAAACTAGCAGATTAAAAATTCCATGTTCCACGAATTCACCAGCTTACCTATGGAGCACATTTTCTAAAAAAGGCCCATGTTCCTCACCCAGACTGTACTTTGAGAATAGCTTCTCTTTAAGAAGGTTTCTGTTAACTTCTAGATGGACATGACAACCTATCCAACTGTGCTTTGAGTCCTCACTCGCATTTTTTTGGTCCTTACATCACTAGATTTTACTTCAGTTTCAAAGATCCCAGAAAAAGGTGTTCAAACGAATGCACCAATAAGAAATCTGGAATTTCTCTTCCATTAGTTTATGAATACACTGACCAGCCCTTACTAATGGGGTGGACTTCACTGGCTGTTGTTTAGGCCTTGTAGGCTCAGTGCCTCTAGAAACTCCCTCCCGAGGGAGGGGAAAGCCCAAGGTGGATGCCCAGGGCTGCAGAGCAGGAAGAGACAAGTTCTATTTCTGTAGCTACAAAACTCAAGGAATAAGTAACAAATACAACCTGAAACCAGCCACGGAATTGAGATGTTTATACTGTGCATTTGCAACCTGCTCCCTCGGTTCCTGCTACTCACAGAAAACCTGGAAATCAAAGGATGCTCTCTGTGAACAGGTTGGGTGGGGGAACGCGATCTTCTGTGGCCCTGTTGTTCTCAGAAATGCTTCCAAGTGAAAAGTCAAGAGATTTTTTGATTCATCTGAAAATAAAACTTGCGATGACAAAAATGGACAAGCCCCTGCTGGACGGTTCCAGTTTTATTTCAGGTTCCCAGTTGTCAATGATGCTGTATTGATGTAAAAGCAATAAAGCCTCCAAGAACAGAGGCCAAGAAGTCCAGCTGATATCCTAATTAGACAACACAACAAAAATCCCACAGAGCTCTTTAGAAAAAGCCCTGAACACAGAACACAGCGAAAGTGGAAAACCAGAGATCTATATTTTTAAAAATATTTTTAGTTTATAAGGCAGGAAACCCCTCCTGGTAGCAGCTCCCTCCTGAACCACCTCAGGGCACAGCAGCTTCAGCTGAGCAGCCTTTGGCTAATTCCCACCACTCCACCTCAAGTGCTTACACAGGTGGGAGCTGCCAAACCTGGGCTTTGCCGGCAGCTGCGGCAGGAAAAAAAAAATATCCTCAGACTACAGAGCAAAAGCAAAGTAAGGAAGAAAGGAAAAAATCAATTGACTTCTGCTACCAAGTAAAAACTTTACAGCTGTTTTTAAAAGGTACTGAGCTACAGATTTGCTTTTCTATCACACCAGTTATTAGGCACTCCTGGCTTTCCTAAGCATTTTCTGCTCCAACCATTTGGGTAATACAAAAGGAACACAGAGCTAGCACAATATGTTTAATTAGAAATGCTGTTTGCTAAGCATTCAGAGGAAGTTACAGAATTGTGTGTTTCACCATAATGATATTTAATCTAATGAAATTTTTCTTAAAATAGGATTTGTTTCCCTTACATGACATAAACATGTTGTTCATGCTAATTACAGCTGATTCACATAATAGCACAGCTCCCATAAAATTAAAGCACAGATACATGAACAAGTTAGCACAGGGTACATCACCTGTGCTGTGGTAACACCACGTAAATGTTTTCATCCCATGGTAAATTAAAAGTAGCTGATCCTTACTCAAAGACCTGCTGAAAGAATCCCTGCTCCTTTGCCAGACAGTCCTCTGGCTTTGAACAGATGTGGGCAGAGGCTACATGAGACCAAGTCCTGGAAGGAACTACAAACCAAGATACTGCCATTAAGCAAGAAGCAAACACCAACCCTGCTTAAAACACAATTTTGCCTCCTCTTTCTGGGTTCTTTCTTAGAAACCACCTACTCAAAATGCTTAGCAAAGCAACCTGATGTTAATCCAACATTGGAGTGGTTAAAAGACATTTCAGAAAACTCTGGTCTGACAGTGCTTTAACTCACATTGTTCCTTCACAAACCTCTTTACACGTGGAGAACATTGCCCTGGCAGCTCATGGTGACCTTTGGTCCACAGGACTTGCTGCTCTAATGGCAAGAGACACGGACAGAGTTTGAAAGGAAAAGTGAAGAGCAGGTTGAGTGTGTACACAGAGGCAGGGATGGAGTTTCCAGTAGTCTCTAGGGAATTTTGACATATAATATAAAGAACTATAATGAGCAAGAGAATTATCTGAATCTTCCGAGATTACCCAATAAAACGTTTTCCCTCATCTGTGTAACATTTTGAATGATAGCAGGAGCACTTACAGGAATGAAGAATTCCTTCTGTAAGCTTGGGATTGTGTTTAATATAACTAAATACAAAGGCTCTGGAGCAAGCTATCTGATAACTCACCCAGAATGCCATTACCTACTATTGATCCAAGAACTCAGTTGAAAATGGGAAATTTGAGTTATTGCAGAATTTGAGTATTAAGTATTGAGGAATGGAAACTATTTGAACTTCCACAGCTATGATTCCAGATTTCAAAGTGTCAGATATTCCCTTTATCTTTTCTCAGAAGTGACAGCTACAGTGGCATTATGCCTTGTGTCCTACAAAACACAGCAGTTTATCAATGAAAAATACAAACCAAAAACCCAAATCATCTACAAGTCACCCCCTTGATCTGAGCCACATTATTAAAGTCTTTAGTGCCTGAAGGTGCCTGGCTTAGTCATAATAAAATACTGGTTCATTCATTCATTTTCATAGCTACACAGATTGCTTTTCGAATTCCAGAAATCCATTTTTGAAAAACAGTTCAAGCTTTGGATGGGCATGAGTGTCCAGACAGTGCCTTTATCCAATGCCAATTAGACAACTCAGATCTGGAATTTATCTTCTCGTGTGTCCTGAGGTGGGTTAGGATCAGGTATTAAAGGATAAAGTCACACAAAAGTAGTTTCCAGCTTCCATTCTCCTCATTAATGACAATTTCTTTTAACTTCTCCAAGGAATGATTATGATTCAGTAGCAAATTCTATCATTTTTTGGGGGCTACCTCCTTTTGTCTCCCTTTCCTGATCTTGCTCTGGAAGTCAAAATACAACCAAGCAACAGCACCCAGACATCTGTTCCTGGGACAGGAGGGTGACAAGATGGGAAGTTCCAGGCTGCAAGATGCTGAATGTGCCAGGAGCTCTGGGATGGCCCTGCCAGAGCAGGGAGGTGGGACCAGGGGACTCACTGTGGTCCCTTCCAACCTCAGCCATCCTGCAGTTCTGAATTAAACCTGACCAAAGCCTCCCACTTCTCTTGCTGGTACTGAGGTGTGTTGGAATTGATGACTTCACCAAATTCCATACCCAGCCTTTTCAGAGTAAATTCTGCAGCACTCTTGGACTTGTGTGACTGTCCAACCATTCCACTGAGACATGTTATAAATTTGAATCAAATACAGCAAGTCAGTTTTCTATTTGGACTTGATGAATTTGACCTCTCCCCTTTGGAAATCCTTTCCTTACCAAGAAAGCTCATTGATGTTCCATCACATTTAAGTCCTTCTCTTTCTTAACCCTTTGACACAGCTCATCTCCCTGAGAAATCTCAGAGCTCTCCTGTCTCCTGTGCTCCACTGAATTCCTTTCCTGATGCAGCTCTGTCCCCAGCTGCACTAACAGCTGAGTTTTACCATCCATCCAGATACTACAACACGCACTCTTTGGTCCTTTCTGGGACAAATTTACCCATTCTACTTCTTCTAATGAAACCTCCAAGCTTAATAATAATACTTTTTAGGAATTTTTGAGCTCCTCAAGCATCTCCTGATCATCATTTCTTCTTTGAAGCCTAAATAAGTTGGCAGACTTCGGGATCTTAGACATTTAAACGAATCAAGACAGAAAATGGTGGGTAAAGCTGAGCACCCTCAGTGCACATCCTCCCCATTAGCAAAGATCCTAGAGCTGCCTATTCCTAAACACAGCAGGAATCAAGAGAGCAGCAGCCTGCTCACCAGCTCTAGCCTCTTGCTAGTAGCCTTCATTCCCAAGCATTCCTTCCTTCTCAGTATTCCCTTTCCATCTATCAGTACACCTCTGCTCTCCCTTCTGCCACTACTCTCATCCTCTTTTTCCTCCCTTTTACCTTCGGACAGTGACCTTCTCCTGCCCATGTTTGCATTCCACACACATTTGCTTTGCCAGCCTGTGTTTGAAGTTAGGCTTCTAATGCTCAGATTCTCCCATTTGAATTCCTGAGGGAGATCTCCTGCTGGAAGCCACCCCCAGGCACTTCCCTGTGCCCCTCTGCCAGCCTTTGGGTGTGCACATGTTCACTGGCTGTGGCTCAGCCAGCTGACATTAGGCTTGTAAGATATAGGAAATCAATTATATCCCTGATCTATGAGAACAAAGGTCCCTGAGCCCTCTTCTCTCCTGGAAGCAATAGAAAGGCTGGTCAGCACCAACTTGAACACTGGCTTTTGGCCCTTCAGCATCAGCCCCCAGGAGCCAAGTCAAGCAGAGGGACTGTCTCGTGTGTGTGACACTAATGAGTGGAAACCCCCACCCCCAAGCACCCAGTCAAACTGGAGGAGCTGTGGCAGGCCCATTGCAGCAGAAAGACCAACTCCTGTGTCTCACACAGGGGTTTAACCAAAGGCCTTGCCCACCTTGGCTTTCTGACCCTCTGCACCCACCGGCATCGCCGCGTTCCAGGCTCGTACCACGAGCCACAGCTCAGGCAGAGTCCCTTGGCTGAACACACCCCCCAGAGCTGGGGCTGTCCTGAAGTGCACTGCCATGGCCCTCAGCAGCTAAAAGAACATGGCACTCCTCCCTCAGCTGCTTCGGCTGAACATCATGTCCCCAGACCTGGCCAACAGCATCCCAGCAGTGCATAGCTCCCTGAACTAGACTCAGCTTCATTCAGTGGAAAAGTTAATAACAGAGAACAAAATTCTAACAAAATTAGTATTTTTTGTGTGCTTGAGAAAGTGAGCATCTCTTTAGCTGTCAGCTCAATTATTCTGTTAGGAATTTGTTGATGTTTCCACAACTACAGCTTTCCAAAGCCCACACAAGAACAAATTACATGGGGTGAGAGAAAAAGGGGAAAAAGGTTTTGTTTTATTGAGATTAATTATAGTAGGGCTCAACAATTGGGAAATATGGAGTGTACAAGGACTGCTGCAAAGTGATAACCATTAACATGTTATTCTATAGAACTCCTAGATACTGTGAATATTTTCCAGCTGAAATCCATCCAAGTTTTCTTCTATCCATGGTTTGTCCAGGAACATTAATGATGAAAATCTAGACAGCATTACAGTGTGAACTATTAGATGTACGCTGATGATACTTGATTTTATATTGCCTTTGGCTGAGTCAGGTCATAGAATTTCAACAATCTGAGTTCTGGCCTGCATCTGCTGTTGAATTAATAAACAGTAAATCAAACTTAAGACTTTGCTACAGAGTTGAAAGTCTGTTTTGCTCCAGACCTGGTATATACCACAAGATGCAATCAAATACATTATTATCTGTCAAGCATCCAAAAATGAACTAAATGACTCATAAAAGCAATAAATAAGACATGGTCTCTGCCCCTGAAATACCTTACATTGTAAAATTAAAACAAGCCTCCCAGAAAGTTTGAATGCTGGGGAACTAAATTAGTCCTCCGATGGAAAGGGAGGACACAGGTTACACAATATGATAAAACAGTTTTTCCTTAGATGAAGGTGTGACTCCTTCCCCACCTCCAGTGTAACTGTCAGATCCAGGAGGTTGCTGCAGGACACCCCCAAGTCTGGATCTGTTCCATTTGCCAGCCAACAATCCTTGGGTATCTCCAGCAGATCAGTGCTAATCTCTCCTCTAACTACAGCTCACGTACAAATAACTCAATACAATTTCCAAAGCTATACCTTTAAAGCAAAAAAAAATCCTAGTTCTGTGCAGCAATAACCAAAAATCACCATTTCAGAGCTGGCATCCTTCTGATTTACAATAGATCCTAATAAAATGCTGGCTCAGGAAGAAGGGAAGGATCCTCCTACATCCCGGCCTGACTGACAGCAGCTGCTCCTGAGATCTTTTGCAGAAGGCAGAGTGTATTTCCAGAACACATCTAAACACCCAAACACAGCTGCACATATACAGGACCGTACACACATGTAAAGAAAAATATTAAATAATTACAGAAATCTCCATTATACTTACTGCTTATGTTTTGCAGTAAAGTACTAAACTGACTATATTTCAAATATACACAGATTTAGTTTTCATTAGAAAGCTCTAGTAGGCATAACATAAAAACACTTTCACATTTTGTTAATGAAGACCTGCTAAAATTAATGACATTGAAAACTGTAGGTATTTGGACAATACCAGGCACAAAGCTTCAAACTTCTGGTGGATTATGATAACCAAGGAGTCCTACAGGGACAGTGCAAACTGACCCTGCTGGTGGTGACTTTTCTTTTATAAAATTAGACCTTCAGCACATGACAAGTAAATTGAATATTAAATGGCTCACAGTACCAATGAAGAGTATCAATAACTACTCTGAAACAGAATCAAATAAAATTATGAAGTCTGAAACTCTCTCTACTGCCAAACCATTTTTACATGTATAGATATTTTTAAACATGGTTTAAAGTTTTCTGAGAATAACTCCTCACATTGTTGTCTTACCCCCATTGTTCAAACCCTGCCACAGACCTCCTCTGCCATAACCTGCCTGAAGTCTTTCCTCGTGGCAAAATCTGATGTCCCCACATACCTCTCACTGTTATGCAGGTGTGCCTACAATGAAGTTGCTATTTTTTGTGATTCCAGAGCCAAAGAGTCAGTATAATCTGCCTACAGATACAGACCTTCCACAATATTGTTTTCTTTTCTTGAGAACACACTTTTTACACTGAGAAGTGTCCACCGAGATTAGATCCAATATATTCATTTTGTTAACAGCAATAAGACCTCATAAAACTTCAGAAGCTTTACTGGATTTCCTTTCTAGACATTAATCAAACAGATTTCTCTTAGTGAATGCAGAAATCCCTGAATCATTAAGTACCAAATCAATACTTTCATGCTACAGACAAGAGTAAGAAACGAACCTGATTAGAAGACACTGAAATCTTGATTAACATTGTTTTAATATATACCTGGAAACAAAAATTTTACACAGACTATTGCCATGGTATTTGTCACTAGAAGTAAAACTTATAAGTATATAGGGGAAATATATGCAGCAGTTTTCCTTTCAGATGCAATAATCATAAGGCCAGTCTAACTTATCCCAAATGACAGGTTATTCCATGAGCAATGCACAAAATGTCTCCAGAATCAGGCCTTAAGTGTCCTCTGCTACCAGCTGTATTCTCTACACTTTTAAGTGCCTATTTTACATGACTAGGCTCAGAGGTCCCAAATTAATAGGATAAAGAAGATGGCATCATAAAAGCAGCCACAAAATGGAACAAATACAAATATTCCCTACGTTAGCACAAGTGACCCGCATTTATTAGTCCTTTAATAGGACAATCCTTAAACCCCCAAAGACAAGTCAATTCATGCTCCCTCTTGGATGACTTACACAGAACCCCATCACTTTACTATTTAACGTTCTAAATACAGTAAAGCTCGTTACAGTTCACCAGAAGGTTGCATCTTAAGTCAGTGTGGTTCAGAGCTGAGACCTGCTTTCACTCAGGAGAAAGCAAATACACACTGAACTTATGTGCTCTGATGTCCTCCAGAGTGAGCAGCAGCAGCACGTGGGGAGCAACAGCAAGGGACTGTCACCCACAAGGGACTGTCACCTCCGAAGGGACTGTCACTCACAAGGGACTGTCACCTCCCAAGGGACTGTCACCTCCCAAGGGACTGTCACTCACAAGGAACTGTCACCTCACAAGGGACTGTCACCGTCCAAGGGACTGTCACCTCCCAAGGAACTGTCACCTCCCAGGGGACTGTCACCTTCCAAGGGACTGTCACCTCCCAAGAGATCGCCACCTCCCAAAGGACTGTCACCTCCCAAGGGACTGTCACTCGCAAGGGACTGTCACCTCCCAAGGAACTGTCACCTCCCAAGGAACTATCACCTCACAAGGGACTGTCACTCACAAGGGACTGTCACCTTCCAAGGGACTGTCACCTCCCAAGGAACTGTCACCTCCCAGGGGACTGTCACCTTCCAAGGGACTGTCACCTCCCAAGGAACTGTCACCTCCCAAGGAACTGTCACCTCCCAGGGGACTGTTACCTCACAAGGGACTGTCACCTCCCAAAGGACTGTCCCCACGGTGGGGGGTGGGGAGGCCCTCCCTGCCTTCCCAAAGCTCTGCTTCCCGTGGGCTCATCCCCCAGAAGCCAGGAGAGGGGAACACTGGGCAGGAGCACCGAGCAGAGCCTCAGCCCAGGGACAAACCCCGCAGGAGCAGCGTGCAGGGGGTGTCAGACCCGGAGCTGCCCGGGTGTGTTTGGCCAGCAGAGCAAACCTCTGGGTGCCACGGGGAGGAGTGGGCACAGTTTATTACCAGCTAACGAGGTGTAAGAAGCTCAGATCTCGGCTGGCTGGAGTTGAGAGCAACACTAAGTGCCCATGGACTCTGCCTGCCTTGAGGAATCAGTTCCTGCTGTAAAATAACAGCCTTTAGCACATTCTGTAGAATGACATCACCCGAAGTGGGCTGCCAAAAATGTTACTTTCACATTTCTTCAACAAGATTTCCTTTCACCACTCTTGATTTTTTTTTTTAGTTAGTCAATCGTTCAAAAAAATGAAAGTTCTAAGTATTTCCAGGCCTATAGATGAGCTTCTAACACAAGCGACTATGCCTTTTAAAAATGTTGTGTTTAAATGTACCTTTTTTTCCTGATTCTTTCTAGGAGATTTATATTTACAACCACGCTGAGCTACAATAATACAAGTTACTGCAATTACCATCCTGAACTGACTTTTTTCCCTTTTGATTTATCCCTATTCCACTGAAGAATACTCTGTTTTATGGCAGTATGTCTGTTTGTTTAGTGAGCTGTAGGCAACCCACTGGAAATACTGAACATGAACAGTGAGATGTCAGTCAAACAAGAACATTTTTGCATTTTCAAGGAAGCTGTTTAAAGCTCACTGGGTGACAGGTTCCAGCAATGCATTCCACTCCTCCAGATAGCACAAACAAGCAACAAAAAGTCACTTAGTTGCAGAAATCATGGTTCTTTCACTGAAATATTTAAGATAAGCTCTTCCCCTTTTCAGTTCTGATGGTTTTGCATTTTACCTTGGCAGAACCCACAGCTGGAGGACACAGAAGTTTTCGTTCAGGGCTCATTAGTCTCAGGTGTTTTCCATCATTAAGTTTGATCAAGTCAACATCCAGTTTCTCAGGGCAGAAATTGTCTTCATTACTAAGTTTGAGCCTAAATAAGATAATTCAGTGTTACCTAATGATGGAAAGCCTGGGATCATTTCCCTTCAGGGGAAAAAAAAAAAAAGAATAAATTTCAGGGTGTTCAAACTGGGAGTATAAGTTAAGAGCTATACAAGCAACTCAATGCTATTTCTTTGACTTACAAGAATACTTTATGTTCATCTTTTGTAGCTCCTGTTACTAATCAAATGAATAGAAATACTACTGCAATTCAGATACTTTTTTTTTTTTGACAGGATCTGAACTAGTCTTAGTCCTAAATTTGAAGCACTTTGTATGGCACAAAAAAAAAGGCATCTTTCAGAGAAAGATGCAATGTTATCAAGGGAGAGACAAGATAGCTGAATGCAACTTTCTAACATTTTAATCCAATGTTACAATGTCTTAAACATCAGCAAAATTGTCATAATTCTAATAAATATTTACATAGTGTACATGTGGGCAATATGTTTTAATGACAGACCTTTGAAGGAAAAAATATTCTTTAGTTATTTTTCTCAGTGCTTCTGCTATTACTTTTTTAATATAGATTGATAACATTATGAAAAAGTGGAGCAGATCACGAGTGCAGGTGTTTTGATTTGCTTCTAAAGTAATATCTAATATTCTCCAGGAACATGTTGCAATGCTCATGTGAGAAATATTAAAAGTTCCTTTTTTAGTTATTTATTGTTAAAGAGCCCATGCAACAGTAAATTTAGAACCCACCAAATTGTCATCTATGACCCCATTTTAATGTAAACCTTGAGAAACTTCCACAGTTACTTTGGGTTATGAATAAATGAAGGAGAACAAGATTTTAAGGGTCTAATTTCATGAGTTGCAGCTCTTCCTTCTGCATGTCATCCAATTACAAATACTTTGGGGCTGCTTTCTGTTGCCTGTCCTCAGATGACTGATAAAAGGCTGATACCATCAAAGTCATTCTGTTTTCTTAGGACAAGGAAAAAAAAAAAGAAGCACAAATTCACATCATAGTCAAATCCAGTGATCCCAGGGTGGCTCAGTGAAGTGAATGGAGTCTCACACAGGCATAAAATGAACTGTTACTTGTTACTCCAGGCATCAGAGCATCCATCAAAATTGTGTTTATACAATGAAAGGTATTTTTAAAATACAGAGGGAAAAAACCAAACCAACACATGGACAGAGAAAGGGAGATTTCATTCAGTTCTGTATATGATATAATATTTAGTAGAATCACAATTACTTCTGAAGTTCAAACAACGTCCTTGCACTTCCAGTGGTACTTGCAGATTGAAATCCCGGTTTTGAAAAGCACATCACGGCAAGGTGAGCTGAAAGACAAACTGCACAACCCCCCATTTTGTGCCATTAACTGCAGAAAACAGGAACTTTTCCCCCCAGTGCTTGCGGGGCTGCCATAAGACCCGCAGTGCTCGGGTTACACATAATCCCCCAGCTGCGAGGAGACAATTAGCACCACAATCTCCAGCAAAGCTTTCAGCTCTCAACAGGTGCCTCACCATTGTGCTCAGGTTTAAATCAAAATCTGGCAGAGGGAATGTCCCACCCCCTGTCACCCCTCCCCTTTGAAACAACTCTCATTACAGCCCCCATCAGAGCGGCTCCACTCTCCTTTTCTCCGAAAAGACCAAACATGACTTTCACCCCTTTGTTCGAGTGCTTTTTCCCCCTTTATCTGCCTTCATCAGTCTGACTGAGAGATCTGAAGGCAGGAAGTGCAATTTATTTGTTGTGTATTATGAGTCTACTACTTCTCTCCTGGCTGGTGAAAACGGGAGCAAATCCTTTGAGAGCCATATAATTACATTGACAAAAATGAGAAAGTCTTTCCCTTTTTCTGGGCAGTTTTAGAAGTGGTAGTCCAGAAAAAAAATGCACAAATACATCAGTCCAACATTAATATTGTATCTGCATTGAGATGTGAATTATAGATCTGAATTTTTAGGTCATGCATTATAAAGTTTCCTTCCCAATCAAAAATCATATTCTTTAGATTAAAATTTGTTTCTGTCCTTCAGAATATGTTCACAAGGCAGAAATGGCAAAGTATCTTTTACAATTCCAACTTCTACAGTAAGTATAAACACTGTTTGAATACTTCTCAAAATTTTTCTTTTCTTCAAGTGTAGAGTCATGCTCTACCCAGAAGAAATATTTATTGTGAAGAGTTCCCCCCTTAGTAGTCAGTCAAGATTTTCTGATCCAGTAACAAATACTTTTTGGCCAAATAAGCAATTTGGGTGACTGCCTAGTGAATTAATCATTTATAATGAATAAAAAGAAAATGGTTGAGAGATACCAAAAGATGCAGTAAAACACGATGACACTTAAAAGAATAAAAAAACTTGACGTTGAACTGACTTATTTCCATATGGAGACAGGACTGATAATAAAAACCAGATATGTCTTTGGTGCAATTCAGTTTATAAACTCAAGTTTCCAGAACACAATGAGAAAACAGCAAGTAGATGAATCCTGCACAATGTCCAGTTGGTTTTCTACTCTGCATCTCGTGGAGTCCTTTTGCCATTACCTTTCTGGGCCATGCTCATGGCTGCTTCTCCCAGTTCTGTGCTGCCTCCTGGTTTCCCTCCACCTCGTGTGGGCAGGTCCCAGTGGCTCCCACCCTGCCCTAGCAATCAGTTCCCAGGGAACTCAGCCAGTGTCCTAAAAAACCTGCTAGTGCTTGCTAAGCCTTTCCTACCAGTTTTTATTAGTGTTTTTCCCCCCTCAATCTAAATTTAGTAACAATCAATTCTTAATTATGCATCTCTTTCCCCCTTGGATCTGCAGCCTCCCCTGGATGAGAAGTGTTGAATGCCATAGGAGGGAGTGCCACAAAAATACCACACCTTAACCTGCAACTGAAGCCATGCACTCCCTGTCCCAGCAGCCATCATCTCATGGCCAGAACATGGAAATAGATCCCAGTTGTGTTGCAATTTCCTGCCATTCCTTTGGGATGGTGACAGGAAATAATTCTCCTCCTGCACTGAAGCTGGCAGCCAAAGAATGGTACTCTCCAAGTCAGCACCCTGGGAGCACAGCCTTACCCAAAGCCTAAAGACTGTTTGGGACAGCAGATTTAGAAAAGAGGTGCAGATGAGACAAATTGGTCTGAGAATGTTAAAAAAAAGGCAAGAACAGAGAAGAAAAATCAATGGCCCTGGCGGTTTGCCAGTGGCAGGGAAAAGCTCTGTATTGAAATAAGTATATTCCTGTGACTGCAGCAGGTCTAGTTTTCACAGCTCTGTCTGGTAGAATTCATTATCTACAGCTCTACTAAGTAGCAGAATTAAAACTTTTCTTATCAAAACTCAAAACAAAAATTCAAAGTCTCAAATTTTCAAAGATCAAAGTTGACTCCAACAAAAATGGCAAAACCACTGCAACCCAAACAGCATATTCTCTAATTGCCTTCATGCAACTACCATCACTTGCAGGAGGAAAGCCTGGAAACAACAGGAGTGATCCTGGACTTTTCATATCTTTTTTAAAGCTTGTGAATTCATTGAAACCTATCTCCTCCCATAACATCCTTATGTTTCCACAAAACAGCAAATCCATACTGAAACAAAAATCTTCACCTAAATGTTTCCAACCCACTTTCCCAGAGAGGTTTCCTGGATGACAAAGAGATTGCCCTGCCTACTTACTTCATTAGGCAGGTGACCAGCAGAACACACAAAGCCAAAAAGGACGGGATTTTGACTCCCAGCCACCCTGGATTTCAGGCCAGTTACAAAGATAAGTGGACAACTTGAAGTCATCAGTATGTTATATGTTTCACTGGAAAATATGTGTCTTTTTTAGGGATTCACACTGATTGTAGAAAACACCCTAAGCAGGAAGACAAATTTCACTATGTTGAATTATTTTGTTATCAGCAGTTTAGCATTCACTGGGAGCCTTAAGTATAAGCCAAGATTTAATTGTTATAGCTTTTCAATAATTATAATAAAGAGACAAGACCCTTATCCAAATTATTTACAATCTAAACAAGACTGAAGTAGCAAGGAAACACCAGACAATACTGATGACTATAAACATAAGTAATCTCAGGAAACCAGAAGCCTACTGCAGATAGGCAATCTATATTGTAGATTTTTGTGCATGTGAAAACAAAGCCCAGTTTATTTTGAGGTGCTTCTAAGGAGCTTCTCCAAAATGTGAAGGACATGAAAGTGAGAACATACAGGTACTTTATCTGGAAATTCATTGAACACATGATAGAGTCATGTCTTGGCTCTAAAAGAGGGGCAAAAAATTAGGGAAAAGACATTAGAAATAAAGACACCAGAAGGCAAAAGAAATCAGGAAGCACCTATACCGAGAAAGAGGTGGACAAAGGAGAAAAGGAAGTTTAATGGGTGAACTGGAAGTGGTGCAAGGATTGCTGGACTGGAGATGGGCAACGTTTACAGAGCTTCAGCTTTTTTGCTGAGGAGAGAACAGAGGTGATGGGTACACCCAGTGTGGGATAGTTCTGAAGTCAGAGAACATATGCTTTGAGTTTAATCCAACTGCAGAGTTCTGGCAAACAGGCTGCATTTATAGTGGCAAATACATCAACTTCAATTTTTTAGCAGCTGTGCTGCCCTTTAATTTCTCATACCCTGAAGTGCTGTACACTTGTACCCCTCTCCCTCACCTCCAGAAAGCACATCCCTTAGAACAGCCCAGCCTTTCTGTCTGAGGCCAGCTAACAGCTCCTGCCCACTGGAATTTTCTTTGAGATATACTGTTATTTTCCACTTGTTCTGCCCATTTTCTTCTTAATCAAATACACATTGAAGTGTCTTCCTAAGAAGGCTGAGCCATACCAGCAGGAACTACGACTCTCTAGTTCAGCTGGCAAGCTTCTCCCTAGGAATTCCAAGTTATCCCGGATCCAGAGAACCTCCTTTCACAATTCAAGCTGCTTCTCCCAGACCCACCAGCTCTCCTAGCTCTGCTCCAACATCTCCAAGCACTTCAGCATGAACTGTACCCAGTGCATCAGAGCTGACTGAAACCAGCAACAGCACAAGCCCATCACTCACTGCACTTTTCTCCCAGCCTCAGCTGAGGGTTTTGCTCACACACCTCAGGTCATGCTCAGCTCTCTCCAGCCAAGCCAAGCTGCCAGGCCTCCTCCCAGAGAGCAGCAGGAGGCAAGAGCTACACCTCTCCCCACAAACCCAGTCAGGCTCATTGACACCAGGGGTTGTACCTTCCCTCCCAATCATGGCACACGCTTTCTTAAAGCAACAAACCTTTTAATGTGGGAGCACAGGACCAGGGCCTAGAAGGTAAAGGGATGATGGCAGTCAGTGCTGGCACAGTCCCCTCGAAGCCAAAGGGAAGAACGGGATGGTGCAACAGTGCTGTAAAAAAGGAGAAAGCATTAATTTTACACTTGGGTGTTTTTTTCTTCCCCTGGCAGCTGATAGACAGGAGGAGCTGTACGGAGGGCAAGGGTGCACAGGGAGAGAGACCCTTCATTTTAAGGCCACTGGAGGAATGAGAGGGACATTTGCCTGAGGCAGCAAATACAGAGGAGGGTAAACACTGCTCCCCTAATGCCCCTTGCTGTAGGGCCTCTCTGTCTGCTCACCCTCGTCACTGCCTGTGCTGCAGCAGCTTGGGAGGAACATCCCACAAGCGATGGGAAGGGACAATAATCCAGAGCCTGGGCTCACCACCATTCCCTCAAATGAGGTGAGAGGCAACACTGCCTGCTTCCTGCTCCTCAGGTTCCATTTTACAGATGCCACCAGCTAACACCTTGCTGAGGCAAAGCTCTTCTGTGAGCACGAACTGGCTGCTGCTGCAGGAGGCGTTTCCCAGGGCCGGCCCTTGTACAAATGCATTTATTCTCTCTCTCATACAGTGTGCACACACTGCAGGACACCTGGACATCACACCTGCCCAAAGCTGTTACCTGCAGGCCTGGTTATTTGTTGGTTGGTTTGTTCTTACAACTGCTGAGCCTACAGAAACCCCACGGACACGACTGGGTTCAGGGGCTCAGAGCACGTGAAACTTGGCAGCTCCTCATCAGTTAAAAGCAGATGTCCCCAGCACTGTCCCCAGCACTGTCCCCAGCACTGCCAGGGATGTCTTTGGGAGCACAGAGCCATCTCACCTGAGGCACCTCTTGGGAATGCCCCACGTTTGTGCCCACTCCAGCACATGGAGGGAATTTGTCTGGCACAGAGGGTCGGGAATGGGCTCCGTGCAGCTCCAAGGCCGGGCCGGGGCTGCTCTCCCGGGACACAAATCCAATCTTGTTTGTTCAGAAACGGCTGCTGCCCACTGTCGCCAAGAGAACCCGGCTCCCTGCAACCTGCAAGCTCTAATTATTTATTAAGGTACTTTTTGGCTCCTCTCAAGCTTTATATTTTGTTTTCATTTGTCAGATTGAGCACTGGTTGGCTGTATTCTGAACTAGACTGTGACCCCTGATTCACTCTTCCACCAATTCTCTTCATATCTCTTAATTGTCTTGAAATAGCCAGACTTCTGAGTGGTAATTAATGTTATTGTGAACTTAGACACTGGAAATCCTAAGGTGATTAGATTTCTAGAGGGCTGAATGAACCAATATCTGCCAGTGTAATGGTTTGTAGTGAGCTGAGCACAGAACTTCAAACTGTGAACTGACGACTTCAAAACCTGGGTCTACCTTGTTATTCCACCTCTGTCCTTCCCTTTGCAGTTGAAGGAGACTCTATCTCTTTATTTACCTACCTCCCAAGCTAGGGAATAAATCTGGAATGTGACATAAGTGCTAACACTCTAATTAGCAGGAAAAACGTTCCCTGTTCATCTCAACATATTCAACAGCAGATGCCTATCACTTTAAAAAGATCAATCAAAACTTTAAAACATATATTCTGGGCAGAATATTTTTAAAACAGAAAGTATTCAAGATGGAATTGTCTTGACAGTGCCTGCAGTAGACAGACTCAGGACAGCTCACTTTGTTTTAAAAATTTAAATGGAAAGCCTGTGGGACTTGCTTTTGTATTTTTCTGTTGTAAATAAAAAATGTGTTAAAAACAAAGATATAAAAAAGAGGTTTTCCAGTGCTGGTAGATTAAGACATCATTTGTAATGCTCACAAGGGGGAAACTTGGGATTTAGTGCTTTTGGATCCAAAGTGCCATGGGGCATTAAGAAGAATCCAGCAAAGCTGCCTGACCCCAGGATTTGGGAAGTTACCTGTTCCAAAGCTCTGCCTTGTAGGAGTATCTTGGAAATAGATCCCACAGGATTTTGGCCCCCAGAGGATGGAAAGATGGATGCTGTTTTGATCAGCTAATCTCCACTCACTGTACAGTGAAACATTAATTCATGCAGAAGAGGAGAAAGGCAAAGATCATTGAGATCATTGCCAAAAGCAAATCAGGATGAATGTTTCCTATAAAACAGACAAACAGGTGGCACAGGAGAAGTACAAACCTGAAGCTCTCACATGAATTCCAAGGTAAATTCCAACAAGCTTCTGAGGAAACAGAAAATAGCCCATCATGTTCCCATAGCAAAAGTGAAATTGTCAGAGTTTAACGTGGTCAGGATTTCTTTTCTCTGTGCTGCAGGACTGCAGATACAGGCTGTAAGACAATAAATATCACACAGCAGGAAAAATAAATATTCCATAGCATCCTATTCCAAGAGACCAATACTTCAAATTTCAGGCTTATTTAAGTCTTACTTAAAATGTAAAGAGAATCTGTATATTTTATAAATACATCTGCTGGAGCCAGGCTAAAAACAATGATTTTCTTGTACTTCAGACTTTTAGTGTCAAACGAAAAACTAAAGAGCACTTGCATATGCCCCTAGTGTCAGCCTTTCTCTCAAAGCTTAGCAAGAATAGACTTAAGTCTCACTCATCATTTTCTAGGAGATTAGATCCCTAAATCCCAGTATCACATCTTGTAGAGTTGCTGATACAATATAGAACCAAAATTTTCCATCCATAAACACATCAACACCCAGCTCTGCCAAAACATCAACCTCCTCAGTCGAGGAATGTCAAATGATGCATAAGCACAGTTTTATATGCACTGAGATACATGAAATAAAATTACAAAGTGTTTTAAGGTCATCCTAGGAAAATGATTTGACTGGAAAACCATGATTAATTGAAAAATTATTTACTAACTTTTAATCTTTTCATGCACATTATGGAAAGAGCTGTCTGCAGAGTCAGGATGATTTGGCACTATAAGAACCTGTGTTGCTATTTTATGTTGCTACCGAACAGCAGATGAGCAAGTCTGCAGAACCAAAGCTTTTAAAACAACTGGTCTCTCAGCCACCCTCTGGTTACGTGGCAGTGACTTCTGAGAACTGAAAACCAGCAATTACCACATCAAATATCTGCAAAGGAAAAGAAATATTTGTGATTTAGGCAAATAATTAGTCACATGAAGAATATTTTAAATTATAACATGACCAGTTACACCAAGAGGAGGTAAGAGTAGAGAGAGTAACTTAAATGTTTGATTTTTAGAAAATATCCAATGGTTCTAAGGTTTCATCTTTGAACAGGTAACAACCCCCCCCAGTCTGCAAAGCACAGGCAGCATGTGTGTGATTCCTGACACACTGCAGAGAGAGCCCAGAGCTACATAAGTGCCAGGTCTGGAACAAACTAATGAGGCACTGAATTGGTCATTTGCCAGATCTTCAGGGTTCAAGCTCTGGGTGAAAGGGGAATGTGAATATGTTAGGATATAAATTTTCTGGTGGCGGATGTGAAATCACTCCAGTGATCACGGAAGGGTTTCTGGTGAATGAGCCCCTGCTGCACAACTGCAGTGTTGGCTCTGACTGTCCTTTTTGCTGACAGCCTTGGCAGAGAAAGCGAGGGCTCACTGATAAGAAGGGACTCTTATCTCCAGAGGTGGTCCTCAGGTCAGAGTTGAGGAATGTTGGCTGGATTGCTCCGGGAGCATGTGCTGCCGCTGCTGCCCGGGGTGTTTATCTGCTCCTTCCAGGACACCATGAGGAGCCAGAGCACAGCTACGTACAGAGACCCAAATATTCCAACAATGACAGCAACATCAAGAACTACGTTACTAAGAAATAAAACATTTTTAACCTCAGGAGACGAATTGGAATGGAAATAAACCCTCAGACATGAATTTTTAATTATCAAGTATTAGAAAAGACAGTTTTCTTCGGGGGAGCTTTTCTGAAACCAGTAACTCTCATATTTCTCTCACCTTCCTCCCAGTTTTGGAGGAAGAGCACCAGCCTGGATGAACAAAGGCAACTAATACACCACTGAAAAGTTCACCTGTAAGAAGCTCATAGAGATCATTCTGAAGTTTCTGTCAAAGTTTTTGAGCAGCAGCAAAGAAATAAGGCAGAAAAGGAAAGGAAAAAAATGCTTGGGAATTGCAAATCCCATTTAATCCAGAAAGATGGAGCAAGTAAACCTAAGTTCCTTTTAAGCAAAGGCTGAGCCATCCAGTGTGAGAATCTGGGGGCCACAGAAGCAGCAGGAATTGGAGGGGTCAGAAGCAGAACCCGAACAGGGGAGTCTCCCCCTCAGCAGGGACTGTGCTCATGGGAGCCCTTGGGACATTACCTGGAGATGTCCTGGGAGCCAGAAACTGAGCCCCTTGCTTTTCACATCTGATGGGAGGTCACTGAGACAAAATATACTTAACTGTAGAAATTTGTATGTCTTTTGTTTTAAGTCATCTGTAGAAAATCTAAAGTGAAATCTTCATGATTTTGAAGTTCTTGGCAATATTGCTTCTCCCTCTTTCTCCTTCACTGAGCAGAAACCAACATACCACTGTGTCAGTTAAGGTCAGGCTTATCTGAGCCGTCTCTGAACTACTAATTCTTCCCTCTCCCAAAAGTGAAATCTAAACCTGTTGAAACTGGCCTCTCTTTTCACAAAACAGGATGTGAAATGAGGGCTGATAGCCCTGAAAGTAATGAAAAAAATTAACAAAATGTTTGCTTTTGTAATGCTGTTAATAGTCTAAATATCACAACAGATTTTAATATATCAAGTAGTCATGGAATATTACAAGAAAATACAAATCAGGGACATAAAAATTCACAAATTTGTGTCAAATGTTGTACTTCTATACAACTTATATATGCATATGCATAGACAAATAGAGAGTGTTTGTGTGTGTATCAGGAACCACTTCTATCCAGCTGCATATATGTGAGTTGTGTTCATTTTGCTTAATACCCTTTGTGCACAAGAATAACCAGCTGTCAGGTCCATAGACAAACTGCCACAAAAGGACAGCATTTAACAGAAGTATTCTTACCATGGAGGTACCAACTTATACCAGGTTCCAACTATGCAAATGGTTATTAGATATGTTGTAGGCCTTTGATAATTGCTTTCGGAATTTGATTGGAAAATTTAAAAATGCTGGAATATTTTTGTGTGCCATACCTGGCACTGTCATTAAAATGCAAAATTCAACATGTTTGACGTGTGTTACCTGAACAAAAAGGCTAACATAGTGTCGATTTATGATTTTCTGTGCCTGCATCCCCTTGTAGATTCTTCCGTTTCAGTGTTTGCCATCTGATCTACAAAACAAACAAAGTTAAGTCACTTCCAAAGAAGCCTCTGGTACCCTGCAGGTCCAGTGCTCAGTCTGGATACCCCTTGCCCTCAGCCTGGTGCAGGGCATTGGCACCAGGTCTGCAGATGGTTCCAGCCCTGCCCATCACCCTCAGGTTACAGCTGGCAAAGGCAGGGCAGGCACTGCTCCCCTTGCAGCCCATTTGACAAATTTCCTGTGTGATCCCAGGGTATTCCTGTGAATCCTATTGAAAATGAACAAACACAAATAGCCAACGTGGCCTTTAACATGAGGTGCCAGCATTTTGAATTATTTAAATATGCACCATTCTGTGGTTCAGACGGTTCCTTGGCTCACTTCTGCAGGCCCTTGTGGTAGTTTGTGATCAAATTGTGGAAATACCTGTAAGGGTTTCTGTGCTTGTCTGAGTTATGCAGGCTGTTTGTATCTGCCCAATCCCAGCTCTCCTTCAGAGGGACAGTCCAGTGTCCCAGACAGGGAATCCCTGTTGTCCTAATCAAAATCAGGCATCACAGATAACACAGACACAACTGGTTTGGACGTAGAACATGAAGTGATGATTAATCTTTTCCCCGTGCGTTGTCAAATGCTTACTTCACCTCCCACTTCAGTCAGTTCTCAAAAACCATCTGGCCCACAGTTCTTTCCTTTTTTTTTTTTAATATGTTGCCTAATTTTTGTTAGTCATGGACAAAAGCTGAGACCAATGATGATGAGACTACACCAGGTGCCTGATATTACGTCATGTGAGACAGTATCTTGCAAAACAGTCAAATACTTATGTTGGCCAAGGGTTTTTTTCCAGAGCAGGACTGGGGTATTCTTCCAGTCCACATGTATTATTTTCTATTCCATAACACAGAGGGCCATGAAATGAATGATGCTTAATGAAAAAATAGATAATTGTGTTCTCCAGAAAATGTAAATGTCTGTCTTTCACTTGTACCTTCATGCACCAAAATTCAGGTAAGGAATTCCTTATTCTGTACATAATACACATTACTGCTCTTTGACGTAATCAGAAATCTTGTACAGTGACAGGCACAATCATGGATCAAGGTAGAGAGAAATAAACCACTCATATTATGTCAAAATAACCCCATCCCTTACTGCTTGAAGCTCTCAGGCTCACTGAGTCATGTGGCCACACACAAGAAGTGCTGACTTTCAGGAAAAGCAACACTTCACTTTGATATATGGACTTGTCCCACAGTTAAAATTTTATTCATTACACAGATGTTGAGTTAAATTACGACAAATAAACAAGCCCATTTCCCTATCTGGGCATTCTTCTACCAAATAAAAAATGGTTTTCTTTGTCTCAGGTGAAATTCCCTCCAAAGTGACTTGCCCAGATAACAGTGTTTATTGAATCATTTTGCCATGCAATTATGTTGGTTTGCATCCACAGTTTAGCTAAGACAAAGGTAGATCCAAGATCATTCTGTTGCCATTGGATTCTGAGGCTGGACAGGCACTTACAAAGGACATTTCATCTAACCAGGACACTGCATCCTGAATGTCTCAGTCATCTCTCTGTGGTGTGAGGGATCATCTCTGTTTCCTTTTTGGCTCCACAGGGAACTCTGACAAACAGAAATCCAGTTTCTGTCTGGAACTCAGGCTAATTGTCTGATCCTTTTTAAACTGGCTGCTGGGACTAGGGAAAGCAGAAAGCAGTCCTACTCTGACAAAAGGCCAAGAGGGAGCACCAGGAATTATGTTCAGTGTCAGAGACCTTTTGTTTGCAAATAAAAGCTCTTGGCTCTTCCCTTTTTGAGATGTTGGATGTTTGTGTGTTTGTATTGCACATTTTCATTAAATTCTCTGTCAGTTCTTCTGCTCTGGGGCTATACAAGAGCTGAGACACCCTTTCTGTCATTGCTCAACACACTGATCCAATTATGCCCAAGCCCTCACATTTTTGTAAGCCAATAATTTTTGATATCAAACTGTCACAGTACATATGCTCTTCTAGAGCATTATTTTTATGTTTCTCTTGAAAATAAATGTCTCTTTGGTTCTAAAACATTAATTAAACTCTTTTCACTATTAAACACCTTTACTGAAGTCAACTTTCAAAGGACTATGCAGTGACAGTATCATGTTTCACTTTGAAATTTGGGACTGTGGAGTCATGACAGACACTGTTACATAGTAAGTTTGACCCTAAATGGCAATCCAGGACAGATACAAATAAATCTTTCCTCTATCTTTCTGCACCTTCTTTCCCCTCTTTCCTTAATTTTCAGGTTTGTAATGACCTGATCATCTATAAAACCACCTTCTCACAGATGTTACTAGATTTGTACTATACCACTATTAGCAGAGGCAATGATTTCAGGACTTACCAAACATTGTGTAAAACAAGAAAGTCGTCCAAACTCTGAGAAACTGGTTCCTAAGCAAAGAACAAATAACTGAAAATAAAATACATGTAGCAAAAAGTATCATTATAAAAATTACAGATTTACAGCACCAGTTTGTGATCAAAGGTCCCTCAGCTGCTATTAGATAAAAGCTCTGCTCTGTTGTTGAGGGGCATTACAGCTCCTCTATTGTTCTCAAACACAGCTCAGGTCAAAGAAGTAGCATAGCAAATCAATTAATGTCCTACCTGCCTCCTTCACTAATTACAGACTCAGCCTCTCTCTTCTCTCTGCTCTTGATATTTGAAACTTCTCAGAAGGTGAAGATTAAAGTAGCAGCTCTCAAACTTTTCCAGAGGGTTTCCTTTTTAAGGCTTACGTTCCCTGACAAGTATGGATTCAACTGAGGTGAAAGAGCATTAGGAATTTTCCCCATCTCTTCTGCTTTTATTTATTTTTATTCACCCCTATAAACACAATCTGTAAAATACTTCCACAAAGGAATCTCTTTATTATCTTACCTCCAATTCTGTTTCTAAAAATAGCCACATAATCCAGAATATTAAACGTAATTAATATTAAACCTAAATATTCGTGTTCCTCCACGTTCCAGGAAATGGCCACAGTACACAAAGGTCACACAACATCTCTGGGTTCATAATCATCCTTTAGATATAAACCAGCATTGCCTTTTTTTTTTTCATAAGAAGAATTCTTCAGTACATGTGTCTGAATTCACACTGGACCGTTTAGGTCCATGTTTTCTACTCTCCTGTGTCATTCCACTCTGAACAGTGAGGACTGTTCTGTTCTCTCATTGTTAATTGGCTTCCTATACGTTTCCTATACCAAGACTGTGGTTTGTCAAAACTTTTACATGTCTTTCCTCTTGCTCTCCCTTCATTTCAGGCATGTGGATCATCCATCAGCTCCAGCCAAGCAATGAAACATCTAAGCAGAGTCAGCAACTTTTAGACAGAGTGTGCCCTGAGAATGCTCCTTCTCTCCACTGCCTGTACAAATGCAGCTGAGGAAGCAGGATAGCAAACAGCAGTGGTCAGGCCTGGACATCAAATCTTAAAAATAATATTATCTGATTTGAGATATACCCACAGAACTACCCTTTTCCATCTTCACTTACATTCTGGTGTCTATTTTATTGATTGGAACCACAGACACCTGAGAAAAACATAAACTACACAAATAAATCTGCTGGTCCTGGGCAGACTCTGCTACCAAGAGCCTTCTTACAGCTTGTGCCTAACGCAGGCATATCAACACTCTGCTGAACAGTTCAGGTGAGTACAGAAAGATAATATCAGGGTTCTTGACTAATTGACATTTAAGCAAAAAATCAGAAGAAAAACAACAGCACTGGTGCTCATCCAGTTTTGAAAAAGATTCTGCTTTAGCCCAGAATGTAAAGAATGTACCTGAAATGGCTTCAAGCTTCATAAGAAAGGAAGAGGCTTTGGATACTAATCCAATGACCAAAGCAGAGAGAGGAAGGAAACAACTGTTATTCTTAAGAGCCCATGAACACTATTTGTGCAGTTTGGTCTCTATCCGTGCCTAGAGACAAGAAGGATGTTTATGCACCTGATTTAGTGGTTTCATTCTCCATCCTGTGTCAATACAGTTTGCATTGTGAAGCTAAAACATGCTTCTGTATTACAGAGACATTTTAGGGAGGAAAATAGGTAAGAAGAGAGTATGGCAAGGGAGTTTTGCACGAGCCTCTGACTCCTCTCATACATTACATTCTTTGTTAATTACAGTGTTCCTCTTCAGAACAAAACAACAACCCAGTTCCTCAAAATGTTCTATGATAAAAGAAGGGATATGAAAACATAATATGATTTGCTAAAATCTAAAAGTACCACACATGCAATGTCATCACATGGACCAGGCTGCTCCTTATCTCTTTCTAGGCTATAGTGTGAAAGGATGGGCACATGCCCATTTCCCTTGAACACATCTTTTATGCCAAGACAATCATCAGTCAGTACCAGCTGATTTCATAAGCTCCATGAAAAGGTTACTTGTCTGTTCTTAAAATCAAAACACGGTAACTCTTTTTTTTAATGTATGTTGCCAACATTAGAGCACAGGGATCTAATCCAATCTAATTATCAAATTTGCAGGTTTTTGTTTCCATTACACAACTCCTATGTGTGTAATAGAAGAATTTGCTCTGTGTTGATACAGCTTCTTGGACAAGCCCAGAATCTGCATATTCCCACAAAATTAAATGCAACACAAGACTGAACCCTGCATGTGCATGTATCACACACGAGTGAGGGCTTCTGGGCAGGGGAAAACTGTCCTGCAGTGATGCAGGGAATGGTTACACCTCGTAAATGCCTGTCTATACAAACCTGAGACAATACAGCAGGAATTCTGGGCTTGGAAGGGTTAATCCAGAGCTTCCCTATTCTTTAAACACAGCATTTGTGAACCGTATCGCACACACAGAGCCTCTGTGCACTTGCAGCGTTCACTGAAGCCAGTGGGAGTCACGGCTTCTTCCAGGACCGAGTCCTACACACATAAACCAAGTTAAAATATATTGTTTACATACTGCAAACGCAATAATTCCCTGGCACCGTACAGCAGGATTTTCCTTCAGACCCAGCCACTTCTCCAGAGCTGGTTTTTCATGTCTTGGTAGCAGCTGACCCTCCCTTTTCAGACATAAGTCAGTGTTTTCTTAACCTGCCCATGCCCTGCTGTCTGTGTGTTCATGGTACAGCTGCGCTCGCAGTCAGAGCCCTTGGGGAAGGAGCCGTAGTTCCCGGCGTTGTCCCGGTGGGATGCAGCGCTGCCCGCAGTGCCCGTGCCCTGCTGGATGTCCCGGCTCGCTGTGGGCACAGGCACTGCCCGGCCCGGACAGGGGCAGAGCTTCCCCTCCTCCCTTCTCTGTGCTCGCACTGCCCAGGTGTTTGTCAAGAAGCCGAGCAGATCCCAGTGAGACTAAGAATAATGAGCAGAGTAGAGCAGGGTGAGGCTATTTCCTACAAGTCCCAAATGAGCTACTTTATTTTTCTTTTTTTCTCCATTTAGATGATTTTTTTTTCTGTTTTTGCTGTGGATTTATTCATTCCTTTCTGATTTCAAACTATCACAGAAATTAAAAATTGAAAAAGTAGATCAAGTTAATCCCCCCAAATGTATCTCAGCCCCAAATATCTTGACAGACTCCAATTACCATACTGGTTGATTATTAGTTTTATTTTAACTAGACCCTTACTCATGCCAACCTTTAGGTTAGGAAGGAATTCTCCCCTGTGAGGGAGGTGAGGCCCTGGCACAGGTTGGGCAGAGAAGCTGTGGTTGCCCCATCCCTGGAAGTGTCCAAGGCCAGGTTGGAGCAACCTGGGATAGTGGAAGGTGTCCCTGCCCATGGCAGGGGGTGGCACTGGATGGGCTTTAAGGTCCCTTCCAGCCCAAACTTGGATGTGATTCTGTGATCCTATAAACCCCTCACCTAATGGTTCGAATTTATTTCAAATGTATCAGTGCCAAGCTGAAATGGCAGTTTTGAGAAACCAGTGCAGAGTTCATCCATTAAACCAGAGTTATGGAACAGTTAGCAAAGATGAGTAATATTTAATTCCATCATAAGCTAATAAATAATTGGTATCTAGAGGGAAATTCTGACATCATACTCAAAAAAAAAGCAGGTCCATTCAGTTATCTTATTCTGTGAGCAGCTTTTAGATAGAAAGGTGAACTTTAATTCTAACTTTTGCTAAATCTTTCTTAGATGTCACCAGTAGTGGTACAAAATATTGTAATAGAAAACAAGTAACTTGAGCAAGATGATTGTATAATTATAAAATATTCTGATTTTCCAAAAGCAGATGGAAAAAGCTTGTGCTGAAAGACATTTTTCAGGAAATGTTAGAAACATCTCTTCTGTGGATTGTATGTTGAAGGAAACACAAAATGATATAATGAGAAAGGACAGAATCCAATTATTCTAGTATTTCATTTCTGTCAGAAGCCAATTTTAGACATTCCAGTGAAAGGCAGAAAACCAACTCTGAACAATACAGAGACTCAATGGAAGAAGTTAAAAATCAGAGCAGGTGTTGGAAAATTGTATCTGCCCTTTTTTGTGTTTGTTGTCCAAAAATGCAAATTGCTTTTTACCAGAAACCTTTCAGCTACATTTTAGCTTGAGAAAATTTAGCTTCTATTCATGCAAGTGCTGAGAGAGAAAGCCATAGATGTCAGCACACAGAGCCTGGATTTTATAATCACATGTCTCTCAACATCCTTCTACATAATGCATGGAATCAGGTAATTACAGCACAATTTTTAAAAATCCCATAATGAAATAAAATTAGGATAGAAAAAACAGAAAACTAAGGAAATGTATTGCGGATGCCAAATATGTATAATTGGCTCCATTTTCTTAAGCAACTGCAATATGTAAACACCAAAACTATAAGAAATCACCAATTTACACTCACATATAAGATGCTTTAAAACTAAAGAAGTATCTCTGCATTGTTAATGGCATAGTCAAAGCTACAATGTTTAGGAGCCTAATATCAAAATTAGTATTTGCACAGTCGTGAGCAGAATCCTTTCCTTGTTACAGACACCCTCACTCAGTCCTCAAACTTACACCAGCACAATTTTCTCAGTGCCTGGCTCCAGCCAGCATTATGAAAAAAGTAATTTTCTCTCTGAATTGTAGTTCCTGCAGGATGGGTCTGGTTATTGAGAAGGGGAGCAAGGGAGCCACTAACACTGAGTGGGGTTCGCCTCGAGCTTTCATCCAGCATCCAGCTGAGACAGCCCCTGCTCCCCTGGATCCTCCCAACAGGGACCTGTGCTCCAGAGCCACACCCCAGCCTGGACACAGCCATCCCAGCCTGGACACAGCCATCCCAGTCTGGACACATCCATCCCAGCCTGCACACAGCCACCCCAGCCTGGACACATCCATCCTAGTCTGGACACAGCCATCCCAGCCTGCACACAGCCATCCCAGCCTGCACACAGCCAGCCACCCCAGCCTGGACACATCCATCCCAGTCTGGACACAGCCATCCCAGTCTGGACACAGCCATCCCAGTCTGGACACAGCCATCCCAGCCTGGACACACCCTCACACCTGCACAGGCTCCAGCCGAGCTCACAACTGCCCTGGATGGGCTGAGCAAGGAACAACACATAGTCCAAGCACTCCCATCTTCCCCAAACACATCCCACTCCTGCCCCTCGGTACTTGCACAGAATTTCCAGCACGGGGAGTCTCCCAGCACAGCACAAGTCAGAGCACAGCATCCTCTGCCATTTCTGTTTTGGGCCTCGTTTAAAAGCCTCTCATTTTTTATTACTCAGATGAGTAAGAGTTGAAGAATGAAACTGCAGACCTCTTATCCTTCAATACCTTTCCAAAGGTCCTTGTCCACCCTGACCCCTTCCCTAGATATTAACTGGCCTTTGTTGCTTTGGTGCACTTTGCATACCCAGCACAGGGCTCTGAAGTGTTTACATAAGTATCTGATACAGCTTTGTACCTAAATAAACAAGTGAAAGGAAAACAGGCCTACCAGAGAGGAAAGACTAGTATAAATCTTAGTGGATCACCAACTTCCTCTCTTTTTTTTTTAAACTATGAAATAAGTGGGATTCCTATAATGTAGCATTCACCCAAAGTTGTTGCACTGTGTGCTTTGACATATTCTAATATGGCATCTGGGGATCTTTTCAGTTAAAGTTTTCTGCCCTCTCAAAAGAAGGAAGCATATTCATTCTCCCATATATGTTGTTGAAACTTTTTCTTGCAAGCGTGTTAAACATATATTTTCCATTGTGGATGCTTTATTTTATTTCCAGAGGTGGAGAGTCTTGGTTATCCATGATATCTTGCATCCATTCAGGAATTGCTTGCACGAGATTCCCGTGATGACAGTTCCCATTAGCACACGTTCATTTACACAGACTTTGGTTTGGGTTTTTTCTTCACATTTGTGAAATTCCTTTCTTCAAGTGGATATGAAAGATTATTCCTTTAATAGTCCCTTCCCCACAGGTAGATAAGTCTCATTCAGGGAAGCTGTCGCTCACCATGACCAGGAGATCAAAGGGGCTGGAGCAGAAAGACTATCTCTGGATCTGCCAGGGGTCACTTGTCCCTGAGCCCTGGCTGGCACTCCCCTCAGAGGATGGTCCCCTTCCATCCCCACCACTCTGCCATTACAGAGTGCCTGGAGGAGCAGCATTGTCAGGAATGCGGCTTCAGGTCAGCTTACACACCAATCAGTCACTTCATAAATTAATGCAAGATTTATTTGATCAATGTAACCTCCTTCTCCCGGGCACTAAAACACACAGCAAACCTTGGCAAGTGCCCACAGGTGTGGTGAGAGGATCAGCTGCACATTCACCCAACGCTGGCTCTGTGGCCAACAGCTGAGCTCAAACCAGAACTGATTCCTGGGCCCTCTGAAGACCAAGTGCTGACTTTGAAGGCAGACCTTTCCTGGAAAGGAAAGGAAAGGAGTTGTGGAAACTGGAGAAGGGAAGTTCTAGTTCCTGGCTTCTGTGAGAAGGAATATCCCATCAAGGTATTCACTGCAAATCTGTGGAAAACCTTGGGAAGTGGGAAGACTTTTGTGAATGAGATCAGAAACCACTGACATCCGTGGAGTTTTGTGTGAATGAAAACCTGCAGCTTTAGCCTCTTTCTGCATTATTTATATTAGTATGTAGTAAAAACAAATGGAATCTGAAAGGTGGAACAGGGACAAAAGGGTTTAGTAACTACTAGTCCAGAGGTAAGGGTAAAGAATACACTGAATTTAATTTATAAACCCTAAAATCTGCTTTAACCCACCTAAAAAAAGATCAGAGTAAATCCTTACCTGTATTAGAGGGGAACAACAGTTTCTGTTCCAAGTATCAGAGAGCTGAGTGCCCTTATGAAATGCAAGATCCTGCCTCAGGAAAGAACAGTCTGTGAGCCTGATATCAGATGAACAGCCCCAGACACTGTTGGCTTTCCTTGATCACTGACAGTGTCCCCCATTGGCTTTAGACACAAAAGATGATACTTGGAAGATCTCCAGAAGTCCTTGGCATTCAGCAGAATTAAGACCAGTCAGACACTGTTGCGCTCAGTACTGACTGTTATCCCAATTTTAGAAGAAGTCTATCAAGTACCAGGTACCCTGAGTAGACAATTCACTTGCCCAATTTGCCTGCAGTTTGCTTCTTTCTGTAGCTGAGCCTGAGCTGGGAATTAAACTGCAAGCATTTCAACATTGATGATTCACTGTTTGAAGGACCCCCAGGGAAGCCCTACAGTACCTCCAGACAAAGTTCTCACCTCTGGTTTTCTTGGCTTGCAGTTTATTGCCCAACAGAGAGCTGAGAGGTGTAATACATCAAAATACAGCTTAAATTCCAGGCTCATACATGTGCTGATGGACCCTGGAGTTCCTAATTATAATTACATATTCATATCAGCTGAAGGAGATGCTAAATCAGTCTTGATTGCACACTGTGCCTCTGCACAAAGCCACAGCTGATGTTGATCCTCAGCTGGAAGAATGGGAGGGGTACAGGAATATGTAGCTGTTGTGCATTTGACTCAAGAAACCATTTGCTTTCTGATGTGCAAAATTATGAAAATAAAATAATAGGAGAAAAATAGCATTCCCCACCCTGTCTTTTACAAAAAAATAGCAAATGTCTTCAAACCTAACGCTCTAATGAAAGGACATCGGCAATAAAAATGGGAAATATTGCTTAGAAGTAAGCCTTTTTTCAATTAATACACATTTTTACACTTTGTTTCCTCCTTGAAAGTTTGGCCAAAACAAATCTTCCTAAAGTTAATTTGTCTCAAGAGTAATAAGGTCAATGCAGCATTACAAGTTCATGCTCTGGATTCCAATAAAAGAGTTGTTACCATAGCAAAAAGTATTGTTGCAAAGACAACACACACAGTGTAAGATTAAAGAAAAAGATCTCCACAAATATTTACAATACCCAACAATAACACAGGGTATTTTCTCCTAATTACCTAAAATGAGTGTGTGCTACTGCTGTGATAGTCCCACTATGATGAAACAGACTGGCTCCTTTAAGACTCATTTTTCAAAATGCAAATTTCTAAATTATTTGGTTTTATTCAAAGTCACATCAATTATTTTTAATGTTATGTATATCCTGCTGCTGCCTGAGGCCAGTCAAGGATTGGAGAAAGACATATTGTGTAAGATCTGCACATAAATTGTAAAAAAAGGCAGGTCATACCTTATAATCTGGGTTACTTTCAGAAAACAGAGGAATAAAGGGGAAAAAAGGGTGAGCTGGAGTAGTATGGATGGAAAGACAAGGCAGCAGAAATCTGAATAGAGATGCTCATACAGCTTGGCCTGCCAGCATTGTTCAGCAAGCATTTTGATACAAGGTGTTCAAAGTTTCAGACAATAAACTCTCAGCTTTGTAGGCTCTCTTAGACACCAAGGACGCGAAGAAATGATTGCAGGAGCAGACTGCCATGGGGGAAAAGCTTGCTTTGCTGGAAAGTGAAGACAGCTGTAAATAATGATGCAGCACCAGCTGAGACATAGAACAAGTGGAAGAGAGAGGAACAAGACAGCAGAACGTGTGAAACAGGAAGAAGAGCCAGGAAAATGATCTAAGTAGCAGAGATTGAAGGGACTGCGTGAGGGAGAGGTTGCAGAGAGCCAGAGCAGAGAGGAGGGCACTGTATTAGTGAAACCCGAGCTCAGGGGAGCCCAGAAACATCTTTGCATGTGAGCACACGTGTGATGTAAAGGGCAGGGGCTCTGCATGCCCTGTTGGAAAAGGCAGAAGCATTTCCCCAGAGCCAGCCTGTGCCAGTTGAGAGAACACATGGGCTGAAAAAAACCCAAGCTACAGCCTTTAGCAAAGGGGAACGCTGTGTCTGATCACAAAAAGAAAAGAGAATGCAATAGCAAGTGCAAATGCAGGGACCAGGATTTGAGGGAGACGATCTGAAAAGGCAACGAAACAGCAAAGTGGAGAAGACCGGCATGAGAGGGAGGAGAGGAGTGGAGTCCACTGGAAGGTGGGAGCGTGTGGTGTAGGAGAGACACCCAGGGAAATCTGTAGGTCAGTGGCACATGGACAGAGGTGACAATTACACCCCACAAGCTACTAAAACAATGTTTAAGTTCTTAATTAACCATCATAAGACCTTTGACTTTTCATTGTAAAGATTATTTTAACAGTTTGTAGAGAGCAGAGGGGTATTAATGGGCTCGAATAAATCCTTTAAAAGGCTTACACTGCAAATCAAATGCCATGAGGCACAATTCCATCCTTCCAGGTGGTCAGCCTGCCCAGGCTACACAACATACTCTGCTTGACTTTGCCAGTAGGAAGAGATGGAGAAACAAACCACATCTCTGGGTTACAAGTGCAGAGGTGTGCAGTTATTGTAAAGCACTTCTGTCCCTGTTTCCCTGCATTGTCTCCAGAGTATCCTTTCCAATTTTTCACTAATTATTTTTTTTCACTGTTTCTATATCCTTGCCTTCCTAAATCCTTCTTCTTTCCTTTACCTCTCTCCTATTATCCTGCTACTCTTTCCCTCACCCACTGCCTTTCACCTTTTGCCACACAGCAAGGCAGACTCCTTTTCTCCTCCACTGCCTTAGCACAAGTCAGGAGGAGCACAGACAGCTCAGGAGCACTGGGCCATACCTGGTGTTTAATCTTCTCACCAGACTTACTACAGCTTCAGTGCAAGGAGGGGGATGCAACTGCTTGCTGAAGCCTCCAGCCCACGCTCAGTGTGTCTGCCAAAGGCTGCATGTGTGCTGTTTCCACTTGCAGTGCTCTGCTGGCATCTCCCAAAAATAGAGTCAACAGATTCAAATGACATTAAAATTGTCATTTTTCAGATTAAAAAATAAAGCCCTCACATCTCACTGCAGAGCATGGAGGCACTACTGTTTCTCAAAAAGACAGAATTTCTTATGTATACACACACATGGCCATCCTACATTCATACCTACACATAGCCCTGTAAACATGGGCAAAACAATGTCTTCTTTTTTTCCCCTAACTCCAGCTGGAGAAATGGCTGAGAATATTAGAGTAAGCTCTCAAAAATATTTGCCCGAGGCAGACAGCACGGAAAATTTTGGCCCAAATTATTTAAGTTTGGCAAAGTCATAAGCAATAGAAAACAGGATCTTATAATAGAAAGTGCTGGGCAGCCCCATGGCCGACACCACTATTTGTGCTGCTTGTAAGACTTCATTTTCATTAATAGGAGCTGCATGGCAGGGCTGGAATACCCTGGGGCTCCCTGTCTTTAATTTCCTTTGAATATAATCTGGGTCTTAAGCCTTCCTTCCTAAATAACCTCTGTCTTTAATTATTTTTTAAGCAAATTACAACTTAACAAGCACACATTCTCGTAAGGCAGAGCCTCTAATTATCAAAATGACAGTGCTGCTGAGAATCTGAATTTCACAGTCATTTGGTGACCAATTCAATAGGTCAGTAAATAATTATACACCATCCCTGCCAAAAAAAAGTTAAATAGGATATTATAATACATCACTGTGTATACCTACACCTTGCATTACTCAGTCACCTGGCTGATTCTTGCAGAGGTGTACTCCTGAAGTGAGCAGCAGGGTAGGGATGAGCAGTCCCAAGTGGTCACACAATCATGAATATTTGGAAGCTGCAATACATTAATTTGGGATAAACTCTGAAGGTGTTTCTCAGCCCTTATTTAGGCACAAGTGTCACAAGTGCATGTAAGAGACACCAGGATGTAACTCACCATTCTTGGATACATTTGGCAAAATATTCTGCTAGAAATAATTTTATATTCCTTATCTTGCTGGGAATCATTTTCAGATCCTTAGAAAGGTTGGTGTCATTTTGTAGGATGGGCTCCGCAGTTCCTCTCGACTCACAGTCCTGATGTGTTGCTTCATCCTCTGATGTGACACAGAACAGGCACTGGGTATGAAGCCACGGGCTTTTAAACCTGAGCCAAGCTTGCTGCAGAGTCCTTTACTCCAAAATCTTTCAGGGCTGTACATTTTAAGCTAGAGTAGAGTATTTGGAATGCCTGTTGGTTACATTACCCTCTACTGGAGCATTACCACTCAGAAATTCCAGCATAGTTTCTGTATGTTGCTTAAAGAACTGTGCCCAACGCTGACCCTAAATCCCCACCATTATTGATCCATGCATTTCAATTATTACATACATCACACAGTCACACCTGAGGGGGTGAGACCCCAGCAGTGAACCAAATAAAAGTAGGTACTATCCAAACACTCTCCACAATCTACCTCCTCACTCCCCAGTTTTCTCATTACCACACACGAGCTAATCCATGTTGCATTTAGATCTAAGAGGAAAAGAACCATTTTCTTGGCATTCTCCCTTTGCAGAGCTGTCAAGAAGGTTTTAATTTCTTGTCCTGGTTGCAGGATGCCTGAGCTGGCTGAGGCCCCATTAAACCCTTCTGATACACTTCTTAGTGGCCAGCAGCTTCCATAGGTACCGGCTTTGGACCTGTTGAACTAGAATGGAATACTTCTTCATTCCTATGCCAAATTCCCTTAATTTAACCATACAACTCCTCTACAATATCTTTTAAAGGTTATTCTTCATGTGATACTTGGAGTTTCTGCATGTAAAAGAAAAAACATAGTTTCTGCTTAGTGGCTAAAAAAATGATACAGCAATATTCTTAGCAAAACAATTGCTAGTTGTTTCAAGTATCTATTCAGAGTGAAAACGAAAAAAAATCACAAATTATTCCTATAATTAAGCAGCAACATTATACAACAAAGTTTCTAATCCCTACTCTGAATATGAATGAAAATTCCTGAAATACTTGAGTCACCTTATTGAAGGTAAAGACCTGACTCAAGGAAAATTGATCCATCTTGAAAGCAAACTAGAAAATAAAGGCTACACACATCTTCATGTGTGTTGTGCTAGTCTAAGTAAAAAGATGACTAACATCACCCTAGATTCAACTTTCCACAGCAATTAGCTAAAGTATCTCAATTTATCTTTCCCTGACAGTTTATGATTTTAAGGAAATTTGAGATGTTTGGGTTGTTGGGGTTTTTTTCCTTTAAATGGACATTTTAGCACCATCTGCTGGTGTTAAAACTTCCTCTGGAAACCAAACACCAGTTACCTCCTTCATTTTAACTTCCTTAAGGCCTGGTTCTGGCTCTTATTAGGAAAGGTTAATTGCTTGCTTTTCTACTGCAGATCCCAGGATTGGAGAAGTAATTCATCTGAATGAATCATGCATCCAGATGGAGGATTCTTCTGGAGGCCACAGATCAGTAGCAACACACTGTTAAAGAAATACCTGATCTACAGCTACGGCCAAGGGGAGATGAAACTGTTTGTCACTGTGTTAAAGTAACAACTCCCACCCCTCAGTCCTTCAGAGGTAATTGAGATTTGTTTCTCCTTATTTATTCTGAGTTGATAACTGGTATTTAAACAACAGAATTATGACGTGGTATTGGAGATTTAATGTCTGGGGTGCACAGTCAAAAACTGACCTGCTAAAATTACCTCTGACTGTATCCAGTTATATAATTATATGACTTATCCCATCCAATTCATACAGTTGCTTTTTTATTTCCTTAGACTGCTTCTGGCTCAACAGTTCTTTCCTGTTTCAGAACCTCTCAGGGCACAGATAGGCTGAAGGAGATGGTCACACTTGGCCTCAGCTGCCTTTCTGCAGCTCCTGTCCTGAATCCATGAAACATCTCTCACCTTCAGTACAAGTTTGATCTCTGCCTTGCTGAAGCCAAGCTCACGGAGTTCCTCCCTGCAAGGCTTGCCAAAAGTCTGAGTTTGACTGAAACATCATAAAGCACCAAGAAACCTGCTTTGGACTTCATGGTCTCCCCAGAGAGAAAGAGTATCAGCCCATTTGAGTTTAGGCAGCTCTAGCAGATAAATGTGCCAGGGGAATTTCATGTTGTTCACATCAATGACTCCTATGACATGAAAAAACAGGGATGGACCTGGGGGTCTCTTTTTCAGTCTTCCCTTTCAATACTCAGCATTAATCTTTGTGGCCTGTACTTCAATCTCAGCTCCCATCCACCACATCACAGCCCCGTCTGTACACCTCTCACATCCCTTACTCCAAGGAGCACACTCCCTCCCTCAGGTCTCTTCTGCAGCCATTAGTTTCTCTTTCCTTGTCTTAGAAACTCCTTCTCACAGAATACCCATGGTTTAAAGCTGAAACTCAGTTGTCTGAATAGGATGTAGAGAAACAATCTCTCAAAAAAGTACATTTCAGATTGCTATGAAAAGCTGATGCAGAAACAGCTGACAGGAGGAAATGCCAGTTTAACAGCATGGGGTGTCAGGATGTTATGGGCCAGCAGCAGGGCTGGGACATGAGTTCCTTGTCCTGCAGCAAGGCTCTGGGCATCCCTTCTCCTCAGTAACAGTATCCTGCCATGGTCAGCTTTGGCAGCAGTTGCCCCAGGGAATCTAAATGGCCATGAAGCAATTATCTTTCCAGATAAAGTAGCAAAGCCCAGACCGTGCTCACCTGTAAATTCTCTATTCTTGAAAGCGGTGACTGAAGACTTTTCAGACAGATGTTCTTAGGTGAATTTGCAAAGTCGTGCTCAAAAGGTTCAAGTTAAAAAAAAAAAAATCCTGTTATTTCTACAAAATAAGCTGGACAAAAGGTGCAATGCTGTAATGTGAAAGAATTCCTTAGGAGCTGTAAAGAATCAAGGAGGACCTCGAACACATTATAAGTGTTGATGGAAAAACTATGATCAAGAGGTTCAGGCCAGAGATGGTTCTGCTTGCAGTATCCAGCCTCTCTGGACTGCAAAATAAAGAGGTATATTTAGTATAATTAGTTCAATTATATATGCCAACACTGGTGAATGTCAATTCAAACTCACTTCTGAATTTCTTTTTTTCGCATTAATATCATTCATATCTACTTTCTGTCAATAAGTGAGATTCAGGGAGAGGTTTATCAAGAAGACATGATTTGGATGGGGAGGGGTGAGAAGACTGCTGTTTCAGTAAAACAGAAACTGTGGAAATAAATTAATTTGGGCAAATTTCCCATTAAAACAAAGCCAAAACCTTTTGAAACTGTCCCAATGTCCTTTCCAAAATATTTTGAACAAATGAGTTCCTTTGAATTGCAATCTACTTCTGCTTTTCAAGTTTAAATGAACGTATATTCAAATGAAAGGTCAAAGTTGCCATGAAAGCTTTCCAAATTTAATGAGATTAATTGCCCTGATCTCCTAGATAGCATTAGGGGAAGGAAGCCACTGTATGTCATGGGAACTCATTGTGCACTGAGACTCAGACTGCAGAGATCTCCTGAGCTCCACCACACCTTTCTCCAGTGGCTGAGGGCACATGGGAAGTGAGAGCCCAAGTCACTGCTGGAGGTGCCCCACAAACTCCCACAGAAGGTGAAGTGACACTGGAAACACCTGCATTAACAAACAGCCAAGGGAATCAGAAAACTGCAGTGGCTTGCAATAAGGGGAGGAAAGCACCTGAATTACATGTAGCAAATTTACCCAGAGAAAAATGTGTTCTCATTCCATTTGCCTACTAACAGACATTTACATTAGAAAATATACATAATTTAGAACCATTTTTACATGTCTGAATGCAGCTTCTATATGTCCATTTAAAAAGCAGGTAATTGAAACACGTACAGAATTCCCAGTTATTCATCTACAGTTCTGATTCTGCATTTCTGATGTCTGGAGACAGAGGATGGGATATTGCTAACACGAGATACCACAGATTACTCAATTTGTTTCATTAAACTGCCGGACCAGTCAATTATGGAAAACATTTTGCATTTCAGAAGTAGTTATATTTTAATTATGTGAAAAAAATTGACATGAGATGAAACTAAATCAAACACTTATTTTATGTGTGTTTCTCATTCCTTGTCTCATCCTATAGGCAGAAGTAAGAAATTTCAGAATAATGAATAAATGTACGCTGAAAATCCCCAAACATCCTTCATCCCTGATCCTCTATCTTGGAGAAAGGAACAAGACTTACTATTTGGGTTGTCAGAGGTCTTGAAGCAGCTCCACATCAGTCGATGTCCTTTCAGTGTTTGGTTTCAGGTGTGGTCACTCTGTGATAAACAAATGCCACACTTGCACATCTCATGATCTTTTTCATGCTTTGGAGAAGAAGAAAGAATTTTTTTTCCCACGTATGAAATATTACAATGAAAAAATTTCAGGCTTAATGACAACTCTCCCTACCCCAAGAGGTACCAACTTGCAAGCCATTAGGATTGTCACAGGCCATACAAAAGGATCTCAGACTGCAGCACAGACTATTTCTGAGTCTGGCAGGTTCTCCCCCATTGATGGCTGCTCCAGCCCTGTTCTTTGGAGCTTTGTGGTAGCTCCATTCCCTCATTAGGCTACATTAGGCTACACAACATACTCACAATTAATAATGGAACAGTTTGGGTGGTTTGAGGTAGTTTTCAGTCTTGCCAAGACTAGGTTTCACTGGGTGAACAGTGATAGTGTTGGATCAACTCTCTATACAAATATCCCTTTTTGTGGTCCTTCCCTTTCCACTGTTGATTACTAGAAATAAGCAAGTAATCACCCATCTTCACCTCTAACCTAACTTGGGCACTCTTCTTCCATGGCTGTTTGCTGCTCCTGGAAGAACACAAATAATCTCCTGTTCAACTCTGATATGATAAACTATATGTTTCCTCTTGGAACCAGTCCAGCTTCCTCTGGAGGCAACAATAAAATGTTCATTAATAAATTATGAGAACCTTTAACAAGTATTGCCCTGGAATTTTATTAGCTCACTTCCTAACCAGCACTATTGTTGAGATAACGTCTGTTCCTCCAACCTGACACAGCCATGAGAGTTCACTGAGCCTTTAGTTAGTTAGACAGACAGACAGACACACAGATATTTTGACTGAGATAACATCCAAATGTCCCATTCAAAGCTGGAGGTCTGTGTTCTTTACCTGGAAATCCTGAGGCTGGTCCACACTAGCAGGTACCATGGGAGCTGTATTCACAGAATCACAGAATCATGGAATATCCCAAGTTGGAAGGGACCCACAAAGATCATACAGCCCAGCTCCTGGCCCTGCACAGACACCCCAACAATCCCCCCCCCCCGTACCTCAGAGCATTGTCCAAACCCTCCTGGAGCTCTGGCAGCCTTGGGGCTGTGCCCACTGCCCTGGGGAGCCTGGGCAGTGCCAACCACCCTCTGGGGAAAAACCTTTTCCCAAGATCCAACCTGACCCTGCCCTGACACAGCTCCAGCCATTCCCTCAGGTTACTGTGCAGGGCTAGAAGATGCTACATGAGAGCAATGTATTGTCCTTCTGATCCACAGCTCACAGGAAAAGTGAGCTGCTACACATTCACAGGTAAGATTAGCATTTCAGATCAGTAAAACTGTATATACCATGCCAAATGTATAGCTGTGAACAGCAAAAACCATCTACTTCCAAATGTCTTCTTTACCATGAAATTATTTCTTAAGTTGCATTAAATCAAAATGTAGTTGCAAAACCTAAAACTGGTTTTCAAACTCTAAGTTCATGGAGAACCTATAGATGGCAGTTCTCCTTCCAAAAATCACCCTTTGACTGTGATGAGAAGAGGAAAAGCAAGGCAAAGCTCCAGTATTAGGTATACACAGAAATGTAAAAAAGGAACTACAACTACATTGCAGTGCTTAAGGTGACAATGAATTCAGCAGCCACAAAATATTACCTTCTGGAGGGTTTTTATTACCACAATATAACCTGATAGCAGAAAAAGTGGGCTCCCTCCCCCTCATCATTCTGGTTTAAAAAAAAATTAAAATCTTGAGCAGAAATCCCTTCAAATCATCATGAAAAGGTCTGTGCACAGCCTTAGTATAGTGCAATGAAATTAAAAAAGATGTCATGTAGCCATGTCAGCCACATCTGTGACCCATATGGTGCATGTAACAAGAGCATATGTCTGTACCTAAAGAGAACATTATATGCTGTATCAGGTTGGGGCAAATGTAACAGTGAAGTAGAACACCTTCACATTACAAACACAGTTTGTTATTTGTGTCACATCAAAGAAAGAGTCTCTAGGAATTATTGGCCTTTGAAGTCATTTAATTGTGATTAAGTGAACGAAGAACTAATGTAAATGGTGTTTTATACCCCAGTGAATTAAAGTATGAGATCTAGTCAAGGTGAATAAGATTTACAGCCAAGACTCATGCAACCTTACAGTAATTTCATTACACTTTTACTACTAGCCTAGATATTTTTTTTCTTGAAATAATTAAAAGTACACGAAAAAATTTTAGTCTTTGGATACTTATAATAAACCACAAACAGAAAAGACAATAGGTTGCTTTTCAAGCTATTTATGCACTTCTACTTTTATAATAAAGGAACAAAGTGCAGGGCAAATACAAACTTCAGAATTTAATACTACCAAAAAAAAAAAAAAGCATAGTTGAATGCCCACAAATCTCTTTCATTTGGACTAAATCTGACACAGATTAAAGTCTCAAGACTCATTTTTGGCTAATCCCAAATACTGTCTGCTAAAGAACACGTTTGTTATGTGGAGACTCCATGCATAATAGGAGAAGTAAAGTCAGCTGACTCACTCTAAAGATACTAAGGGTCTTCTCACAGATTTTTAAGGAAAACTACTTCCAGGTATTTGCCTTCAAATAGAATTACGAGTGTCTAACAAGAAGTGCATAACATATCAATGAATTGTTATATTACACAGCTTTTCCAGCTGGAAGTAAACTCATTTTCCAGTGACAACTGTTAATCCACTCTCTTCGAGAGCTGCTGTTTGAAAGGCTCCAGGTAAAGAACAGAAACTTGGCTGACAGAAGAAAGTACCAGATGGCTGCTGGGATGGGGAAAAAATTGAAGAGGGGAAAACACTGAAATGTGAGTTGTAGAAATAAGGATCGAATCACAATCAAAATGTAAGTAAAGAACCAGAGCCTTTGGATTTTAACAGGAGCCATGTTAGCAATGGAGCATCTACCCAAGGCATAAACTTGAGGGCCTCAAGAGCCCCTTAAAATGCAACACAGCATTGACAAATTGTATAAATTAAATGTATGGAGAGTGCTCTTTGAACAGTGTCTTTTGGCTCACATGGCCATACACTTTTGTGCAAACCTATCCCCTCATACGTTTTACACATTGAGTGTGCACTTCTTCAATCTTTCAGCAAAACTTTAATCACCAATAAACTATTTGGAAATCAGAGGCATCAAAATCCATATGCTAAAAAAGTACTGATGTAATTGTTCATGCTGTGGTAGTAGACCTTGTCTTTAGTAGAAAATGGTGAGGAAGAAATGGTGCGGGGCCAAAATTTAGCTCTAAAGATCAAACATGTAACTGAGTTACGAACATCAGTGAGAGAGGCTTACAAAATACATGGTCTTGACCTACTGGTCCCCCCCTTCTAGCTCTAGACACTGAAGTCAATCACTTTAGATCTGTCTCATTTTAACTTGCCTTCAGAAATACTGTCCTAAAGAAAGATACTAGTACTGAATTAATATTCATAAGTATCCAGATTTCAATAAATTTTTGTATATTTGCAGAGTAGTCCCCAGCTGGGGACAAGCACAGTGATTGTGGGTTACAATCCCCTAAAGAAAAGGGCCACCACTGTCAGCTGTGCCGGGTGGCAATAGCTCAGACATCCATTTTATATCCATCCTGACCAACTATGTTTTAGGGGGATTTCTTTCAAAGAGTTAGGCTTACAGCTAATTCTGTTTGGGAACAACAAGTTCTACATATCATACAGCAAACTCAGTTTGTTTGTTCTGAGCTGGCTCAGACACACGGACTCATCACACCCATTCTTAGACACACACTTCTGTCACCTCTTCCCAGACACAGCACTGTAAAACAGCCTTCCAGAATATCCCTATTTTCACTTGCCTTTCCTTCCATTGGATGATCCTGAACCCGACTGGTATGAGAGACTTCATTAAAAAATTCCAGTTGAACTGAACTAGCCGATCCTTACTGCCAATGAAATTGCTCTTGCTAAGAAGTCTGTATAAAAGACCAGCACCTGGAGACACCAGATTGCTCAAGGGATTGGTAACAGGCTATGGAATATTGAATCTCTAGGGTACTGGCCTAAATCCAGAGTCAGGACCGAACATGAAGCATCAGTCTCTCGGGCAGGCTGCCACACAACACCTCTAAAAATCCTTCTCTTCACCCAGGAGAGCCCTCACCACTCCTCTGCTGAGGAACTTTCTCCTCTTTCCAGTGTGAGCCACACAGCTGAGACAAGCTGGAGTTCAGAATCGTGCAAGATGTTATGCCAACACAAAATGAAAGTTTTAGTGCAACTGCCTGAGAAGTGCCAGCTACTAGATTTAGTTCATGTCTTTCAGAGGAGGGATGTGTAGGCTCATGGTTTTTCTGCTGATACACACTATAACACAAGAGACAAATGAAGGCAGTTCTCTGTGCCCAGAGCAGAGAGGCTACACACAGTTATGCCAATAATCTTTAATTTCCTCTGTACTGAGTCTTTATGGATCAGTAAACTAACTAAAAATCCTTAATAATTATTACATATGTAAAGGAGAAAATAATTTTAATGGAAATTAAAACATAGTAAAGGTAGAAACCATCAAAAGTAAAAAAACCAAACAAAGAAAAAAACCCACAAAACAAAAAACAAAACAAAACAAAAAAAAACTTAAAGCCAAACAACACAATAGAAGTTGAGTTTGTTTTAAACAAAAGAGATTCCCCTGCACATTTTCCCATACACAGCAGCAGCAGCAGCTGTCTGTTCCTTCTCTGTGCTGGTGTTGGAAAGAAAATTCCTGTGCCACTCCCTCCCCTCCTCCTGCGTTATCATTGTCCACAGCAGATTTCTTCACACCCTTCATTGCACCTGATCCTCTTTCTATCTGAGCAAAGAACAAATTATTTCCATTTGATGTATTGTATCACTGTTCATCTCCATGCAGATCCAGTAACTGCCTCTATTAGTGATTCCCAACTTTCCCAACTTAGCAGGTCTGTGACTGTACAGTATCAGTGAAAGCGCAGCTGGAGAAATAAAACCCATGTAAATAGCTGAAAAGATAGGTAAAAGTCTGGGCACTGATCCAAAAACACTAAACTACAGACTCCCAACATCTGGTTCAGGGTGGATTCCAAGAAAGACAGAAAGAAAGAATTGATTTATCTGTACATGTTTTACATAAGGTTTTAATTTAATTTTTTAATTCATCAAAAATTTTACTCAATTGTTGTGATTTAATTTTTTCACCTTACTGCATCCTGTTGCGTTATTCAGAAGGAAACAGTGCCTTTGACAGGAGTTATAAGTAGCCCTCAGTTTCAGACTTTCATATCTCATTGGAATACAAGCAAATTACAGATAAAAACCTCTAAATTTTATCGTTCGGCCTCTCTCTCTTTTCAGCTAGGGCTGGGTTTATGACCATGCATGAGAATCATATACTGATTTCATGATCTTTCAGGCAAATTATTGCAGCAGGCAGTTCCTCAGCTTCTTTGAGCACGACAGACTCCAGAGCAAAGCCCACGTGTACCCACCCGAGGCACCCAGGACTCCACCACTCCAACCACTGCTGTGTGAGGAGTGTTTTCTGCTTTCAACTGTTTTATTAGCTGAGAGCTTCTGCTGAGGAGTTCAGAGACAATGCAATTTCCAAAAGCTCATAGATGACTTAGAATCCCCGGTTTTCAGGGATATTTCCACTCTTAACCTACCTGAGCTCTTTCCAAACTCCTGCCTCCCCAGGTCTAAAGGGCAGGTCAGCTCTGCCCCATGGCACTGCCTGCTCTGGCCACACAGAGTGCCCTGGGCAATCAGCACCGACTGTCACTGTGCCCCTGCTGCAGGGAGGTCTCTCTGCACCTCCAACCACTGACAGTGGCATCCAAACCTCAAAAACTCTTGATGAGGGCACTTGCAATAATCATTAAACGCACAAACGAAACGATGAGAAGCTCTGAAAAGTCTCCAAACAATTTCAAATTTGCCTACTTTGTGCTTCAAGGCAGCCTCACTCGGAGCTGGGCCATGAGTGTTTGTGTGCTTTCCAAGTGTTTTTACACACACACAAACACAGAAGGAGGAATTCACGTGGGGTGAATTGTGTGATTCTCCTGCCCAAGGACTAAATCCCTCCTACACCTAGGCAAGGTGTGCATTTTCCTCCTTTCTCCTCTTTCCAAACAGAAAGAAGGCTCAGGACAGAGTTCAGGACTTGGCACTGTCAGCCAAGTGCACAGCCAGGCTGGACACAACCATCTTGTGTCTTTGCCAGTGCCGTGCCCTGTCCAGGGGCACCAGAGATTTTATTTCCATCAGAAGACTTTTTATGCAACAAGGTAGTGCCTTCCAGGTAGTACAGAGTGCCAGAAAAATGGCAGTAGGCCACTACTCATTGCTCTGAATCTGTGATGAGCTTTCCATTTACGAAGGGAGGCAATGGGAATCCCAGTGGGATTGACAGATTATAAGGAGGAGATGAATTCTGTCCCTCAGAAACAAAGTCCCCAAGAAATAAGGAAGCTACTATTCTTGAAGACCTGTGCAATTTATTCTTTAAGAAGGGAGCCTAAGGGTAGCAATTACATATGCATATTATTCAAACCTGAATTCTTCTCGTGAAACTCTCTTTAAATTATGCCAGTTTACAGGACCACCTTTTCTACCTGCTCCCAGCTGCTGCCACAGAAAGATCAGCTTTCTGCCTGCCCCCTGCCCTCCTCCTGCCTGTGCCATCTCACTTCTTCCTTCCTGTCAGTCCTGGCTTGAAGTGACCCTTAGGGAGCATATTCAGCTCTTCAGACCACCAGAAAACAACTGACTTTCACTCTGAAAATACTTGACTGATGTTCCACTGCCCCAGGCAGAAGAAGGAGAATAAAGCAGCTTGCTGCATAGTTGACAAAGCATGAGTGCTTTGAAAAATGACTGATAGGCCCTCCACCCCATACCTTTGTGCTTCCCACATCAGTCTGCATGTGTATGTTCACACCCGGGCACCCAGATCACACACTGAACTAAAGGAACAGTCACAAACCAGAGAGGCAATTTCAAATCAAACAGAATCTCCTTCTGGGTTACACTAACAACACTTGGTAATGAAAGCAACAGAGAAGTTTCATTAAATGCCCTGTTCCAGTCCAGTTCCTTTTACCCCATCCCCTGCAGTTGTTAGATTCTTCTGCAACCAAGTAATCTGACAGAAAACTAACTCCAAAAGACAGAACAGGACAGAAAGTTTTCACCTGAAGTTGTTTCCAATGGGTTTAGAATGGTTGGTTGGTTTGGAGATTGCAGGTACTACTGATACACAGCTTGTGGGTTAAAAACAGGGGGAAGGAGGAGAGGGGAAATATCTAAATCCAACCTCCAGGACTGGTCTTGTCAGGCAGAATTAAAGCATCATCACGGCCAGGCTTCACGAACGAAGATTTGGGAAGGGCTCTACCCACATTTGTTGCAAGCACGTTGAGAATTAAAGCATTTCACAAATAATTACCAAAGACTAGGTAACAAGCTAGCATTATACAGAATTTGCAGCCACTTGAAAAGATGAATCAAGACAGGCAAAAGCAGATCTATATCCTTTCTTTGCAAAGTTCCTGCTTTACAGGCAGATCCAAACACAAACAGGCCAAAACACTGCCCGAGACAGTCCAACCTCTTCCTGTGCAGGGAGGGAACACTCCAAGGCAGTGGAGCTGGAAGGAAGTCCCTTTTTTCTGCGTCTCAGCCCTTTGGCTTTTCACCACCTGGCCACCAGTTCTAAAACGATGACCTCATCATTTATCATTTTACTTAATACATGACCTGCTCAGTAAAATATTTGCAGACTTGGTACTCTGGTACTTTACCCCATTCCAAAGGCACGCAGAACATTTCACATCTCTCTCCTGCAGGTGGTCCTCTGCCCTGACTCAGGGCCAAACAGAGTATAAAGTTAGGCCAGTTCAGCAGTATAGGTGAAGGCATCTGAGCTGAGGGAGGGGAGTACAGTAACTGCAGATGCCAGTTGTGGCTATACATTTCAAAGATAGCGTTAATTTATTTATTTGGCTTACAGTGACCAAATCCATCTGTCCAGTACAGATGATATACCACAAGACGTCTAAGAATCACTACAAATCAACATTTTTTGTATTAAAATTGTTCACATATGTACCAGGGAGACACAGAAAGGTGTATTAAAAGTGGTCCTGTTCTTTCAGGCAATTCCACTCCATTAAATATTATGAGTACACATGTCTGGGAAGGATAAGAACAGAGGAAAAGAAAAAAATAAGTATCAGATACTTTTATGTTCCCAGTTTGTTTTTAGAATGTTTAACAGTGCTAAACATAATGCCTTTTCAGTTCATTTCTCCATCTTTTTCTCCATTCCATTAAAATATTTCCTGTGCTAGGTGATCTCTCTCTCTCTCTCTCTCAATAGTTTTATACTGGATGATCTAGTGGCAAGTATCTTCAGACACAGTGATTTTGATTTACAACTAGGAAGTAGAATGTATTGATGAAGGTATAGACAGGAAGATAGACAGGTATAGACAGATAGGTGTAGGCAGGAGGCATTTCTTTTCAGCTTAATTACAGGATGCATTTGCCCAACTGGTTTTGATTTCTATTTCTATTCCTCCCCAAGGACACAGACGTGAAATTCGGTGCTGATGGCACTCAGGGCTGACAGGCACTGGGACAGTTGACGCTTCAGACTGGGGACTCAGTGACACACGTGTCCCTCCCAAAGGAATTCTGCCCTTTCAAAAAAGAAACACAGCAAAGAAGAGTTGGGAAGGAGATTTCCTCTGCAGTCCAGCCCTCAGTAACACATCCCTTCCATTCCAGTGCAGACCCTGCCCGAGCAGAGAGCGGCACAAGAGCCAAAGGCCAGATCCAAAGACACACGGGGCAGAACCTGAGTGAAAGGTACTCTACAGAACCCTTTATTAGGAAAGGCTGCTGAGGAAATTCCTGGGTCCACAGTGACTGACTGACTATTCTTCCTCTTTTTTTCAAAGCCTCAGCTACTGTGCTTTCAAACTAAGATTTGACTTCAGCTTTCAGAAAGACGCGAATAATAATAAAACCATATTGCTGCACATATGACTTATGATTAAGCAGCTCTCTGGGTTATTTACAGAGGAAATGTCTGAAAAGGCACTGGCTGACACTTATCAAAGAATTTGGAAATGGAAATTACAGCAAAAGAAAGTAAATTAGCCAAGAATTTTAGAAGAAACAGGATATAATGGTCAAATAGATGACATCAAATTAAAAACCCAGATCAGGAACCAATGCAAAAACCTCAGGAAGATATGCCTTCAAGCTGGTGACATCATATTTATGTATGTCCTATGTCATTGAGACATTTTCTGGTGGTTTCATTAAAGGTGAAAGCATATGATTTTGAACCCCTGTATTTTTGTCTGTGTTGCATATTACCCATTTTCCAGGGATCTGCAAGTTACTGAAGTAACTCCCTATTCATAATTTCTTACTCAGATTATACATCAAGTCTACTGGAAGGCGGAGATTTCCAGTAGTTCTTATTGTGAAGAAAGAGTACAAGATTTTTCGAGACATTAGTTAATGAGTCATACTGTTTGTGTTTCCCAAATAAATTAATAACAACAACTAACAATTCATTCCTAAAGTCCCTGTGTGCCCACAATTCCAACTGATGGCAGTGGGAGCCAGAAATGCTCTGCAGCTTTGGAAAGGAAAACTGTCCCATGTGTCCAGCACAAGTTTCTATGAGTGAATCGATGACGGCTAAAGAGGACACTTGAAATCTTTGGAAATCAAATTTTAAAACTAAAAATCCTAAACTAGTAAAACACAATAAGCTTATTATAGAACACAGTCTTCTGAGACTACTATTCCATTTACCTGTGCAACCTGCCACTGGGCAGCAGATGCTACATTTATTAATGTTACTGTCATTGATAACATTATCACTGGAATTATTTATTACCAATTATTCCCAATAGATTATTGACAGCACGGGTAGAGCAATCCGAACAGGAAAATGGTCACTTCTATGGAATCACCAGCAGCTGGCAAGAAAAGCTGAAACCTGAACTAACATCCTGGATGAATCTATTCTAAAGGTGTGTAGGTACACTTGGTACCTAGAGCACACCTGTATGCAAGACCTCAAAGGTTTGGGGGGACCGTTCTGTTTGTTTGGGGTTTGGTTTTTTGGTGGTTGTGCTTTTTCACAAGTTGGGTGTTACTGTTCCCTTCTGTGTGGGAGGAGAAGAGGTGGCTCAGGACAGTGCAGGGTTTGCCCAGCCCCACACACTGTGCTCCCTCAGCCTTCCATCACCCACTGCTGAAGGGGTGGCTGTGCAGCTCTCCGGGGGGGGCAGCTTTTGGTTCTTAGGAGTTCAGTTCAGGAAAGTACAGCAATATACAACTCCACTTTGACTTCTGCAGCTGCCAGACCACTGCCTTAGCTCTGCCCTGGAAAGAAATACCCCAAGACTGGTTCTCTTAGTGCCAGGCTCTTAGAAAGGAGGGAGCTGGACTGCTGCGAGGGGCGCACGGTGGGCGAGGAGCTGCCGGCGAGGGCAGCAGTTCACCTGTGTGGGCAGGGGAAGGCAGGGCAGGCAGGGTTATGTAAGCAAAGCCCGTGGAATGTGCAGAATGTACACACAGGGTGTGCCGGGCAGGCCGGGGGCTGGGGCCAGGGAAGAGCCTCCCAGCCCACGGGCAACAGGTTCCCTGACAAAAGGCCTTTCCAAAAGGAGCCCACGTCCTCTGCTCTTGCTGCTCTTTCTGCCCTTGGACTCAGAGATACAAAAGTCATCAGACACAAGCACGGACACGACAGTGCACTATTAATGCTACTAAGATAATCATGAATAAAATAGCTAACACTTCTCCAGTGGCCTCGTCCCCTTCCTGAAACAGGCAAGACTTCTGCAATTGTTGCCAAAAAAAGCACAGGCAAGATATACAATCAAAGGTAAAGAAAAACTTCACACCGTTTCTAGAGCAGTCTGGGATTTATGCTCTTGCTACTTTGCATTTTTTGCCATGACTAATTAACACATCCCTCCCTAAAATCTACTCAAAACTCCAAACAACTAAAGGAAAAAAAAATGGAACATTTCAATGTTGAATGAGTCTGGCCTAACCACTGAACTGCTCCTTTTGTCTTCCTCTTCAGGTGCCACTTGAAACAATCAAACCCAACTGGTAATGGTAAGTCCACTTCTAATTTATAGATGTTTGTAAAGCAAGTGCTTATGAAAAGGTGGAATAAGACCTCATCCAGCTGGAAGGTAGATTTATCTAACTAATGTGCAAACCCAGGGATCTGTGTAAGTTTGTGTGCTGAGTACATTTGATAAATACTTGATCGCTGTCTTTGCAGACCTGCTGTGGGCATACAAAAGTGGGCCTGAATATCCTCTGACTTCAGTACAGAGTTAGGGGAGGAATCCCACTCCTACTCAGCTGCAGGAATGCATCCTGTGTTTTGTGACTGCCAACGAGAAATCCAAGTTAAACTCTCTGCAGTGATACTTGAACTAGCTCTACTGATCAGAACTAATTATAGGAAAAGTTCACACATTGAATGTCAAAGATGAATCCACAGAGGAAATATAACATATGAAACGCAGGTTCCAGACATGCTGCTCAAAACAAATCTGAAAAAAATAAGGTCAAGGGACCCGGAATATTTCTCACAGAGATTCTGCAAGCTAAGTAGTGAAATGGTGTTAAATAAATTACATGGTTTCATATTACTCACTCTGCAGCTAGAGACTACAGAGGACTATGGCTCTTTGGGGTACCTCCCAGAGCACAACAAATGTGTCTGGAGAAACACACAAAGAAGAGCAGAAACTTTAGATACTGTTTAACAGTTGGCCATGACTTTCTGTTTCATAAGCAGCCATCTCTTCTGCAGGACCAGTGTGTTGGACAGACTCTCTGTACTGAGAAATTGTGAAGACAACTGATAGCAGGCACTGGGAACATTCACAGCCATCACCTCAGTGGACACAGGCCGAAGTGGACACAGACATGCAGACCCCAGGCTCCTCTGAAGCCTCATCACACTGGCCCTGGGCAGCCCTCAGTGCAGGGTCAGGGCACAAAGGCAAATTTCATTTAGAACCAGGCACAGTTCCCAGCATTGAGGTTATTTTTCAGGTCCAAAGTTTCACACAATTGTGTGACCACCATTTCCACAGATAGCAACGTTCATTTTTCAAAAAGGATTGTTCACCATGCATTCATCTTCTGTTTTACTAACAGATCCCCACTTCTTCTGGAAATTTCATATTCTCGAGTGCCATTTTTCACAGAAATAGCCTCATTTTTGAGTTCATAGAAAGCGGAAAATGCAATAAAACCCTTAGATATGAGGTGATTTGTCATCTTGCTAGAAATACTTTAACACAATTCTGATTCACCACCATCCCAGGAAAGGCTGCCTATAACACACTGAGAGCCAGGGTGGGCTGTGAGCCAGTGAAGCACTCCAGCATGATTTCAGCTTTCAGTTCAGGCACTGCCTGGAGTGAGATGACTTAAAAATCATTACAATTAAAAAGGCCTAAATGGCTCGTTAGTTTAGAGCCTTGGTGTGAACATCCTAGCACGAGTATCATAGCACACAGTTACAGCATTTTGAGTTTATAGTGCCCTACCACATGACCCAACCTGAGTAAGGCCCAACAGATGAGCTTCAGGTGAAAGTTGATGGGAATGGACAATACTTGCAAAAGGCCTTCAGCAGGGGCCTTTGTATTCAAGAGTCTTTTATCCCAGTGTAGGTGAGAGTATAGTTTATGCATCCCAGGAGGAAAATAACTTAGTCAGAAAGCTCTCAAAGAAAGATAAAGAGTGCAGACAGAAAAGCTATTGTGCATAAATCCAGGTGGAATTGTAAGTCTTTCTCAAAATGCTGAAAGAATAAATCCACCTCCCACAAACTACAGAAAAAGATGTGGTTCCCATACACATGTGAGTGGCAAAGCAACTTCCCACATAGTCACATCTGCCCCCTTTTTCCTCTGTTCCATTGCTGAAATTCTGTCGTGAGAGTAAACACCAGAGGGGGCAGGGGCTGTGCAGGCACCTTGTTGGGGAAAGGAGAAAAGGAGGGAACAAGATTTGTACCTTCGATATTTGCATATGAATTTGGCTTCAGCCTTCATCCTGTTTACATGCCTTTGAACACTTTCTGTTTCTTTCTGCATTCTTCACTGCTCCATTTTATTTATTTTCACCTCCTGTTTCTCAGATCTTCTGCCAGACTGCTTATTTAATTCTACTTGTTGCACTGAAAACACCATTGTTGTCATCCAAATTAATCCCTGAACATAATAAAAACCTCAAAATAGCTCAGACAACCAGTTTTCCATCCTTTGGTCTCACTTGAAGTACAGTATAAAAGCCAGTACTTGGGAGCTCTGATAGTTTACACAGGACCAATCCTTGGTACATGGCATTTTAGGAGGCAGTGCACTTTTTTCCTTCCTCGCCTATGTTTTCCTTTCATCAGTTGAGACCACTCAGAGTCCCCCACCATCTCCAGCCCAGTTAGCCCCTCTTCCAAGGTAATCCAATGGCTTTCAAATAAACTCAGTACTTTTGAAGTATTGAGGTGGCCTCCTGTGGCAGGTTAGCTGAGAAGCAAGATAAACTAAAATTACCTTTACTTTTAAGGATGAGGGACGGGAACCATCTCCTAAGAGTCTATGGTGAAGTAGTAGGGCACTCTGACTACAGGTTTCCTGTTAAGTCTCCTATGTTCCTCTCCATTCAAACTGCACAGAGGAAAAAAATAGGAAAAAAAAAAAACAACAACAAAACCAACCAACCAACCAAAAAAACAGAGAAGACAAGAATAGAAAGAAACACAATAGGACCAATATTTTCCCTGAACCTATATTGCCATTATCTGCCCTCATCCTCAATTTTTTTCTGAGAGGTGAGAAGGGCTCTGAAAAGACTAAACAGTCTATTGCTGTAGAGATCAAATATCTCTCCTTGTAACAGTTGATCAGGATGGAAGGGAGCTGTAGTGAATGAACACAGCAACCCACGCTACTGACTCAGTCAAGTATTCATTTCATGCTTTATGGAGAACAAAAGGGGGATGCTGTTCTGTGTGAGGAGCTGGACAATCCTCCTCAGGGGGCAGCTGCTGGTGTCAGCCATGCATGGGGGTCCTCTGCAGCTCTGTGGCAATGAGAGCACAGGCAGATGAAGACACCCAGCAGATCACACAACGTGGTCACAGGACAGGACCTGGACTGCCTGTCAAATTTATAATTCTTAAATACAATCTTTTGTGGTTTGTTTTTTGGGAGGGAAAGAAAGAGAAAGTGGCAGATGCTGAAAGAAGGAATCGCCAGAGGAAGGAATGGCAGTATCTAAAGCACTCAGAGAGAGTGTAGACTCTACTTAGTCTTCTTACAAACTTCAATCCCAAAACCTCTCAACAACAACAAAAATTCTGAAACTGCACATAACTCTGCACTGGTTCAGCCTCACCTTGAATATCATGGCAGTTTTGGTCACCACAATGTGAGAAAGATCTTTGGACACATTAGAGAGTGTCCAAAGGAGGCAACGAGGATGGGGAAGGGCCTTGATTTGAAGCCGTGTGAGGACACTGAGGGCACTTGGTGTGTTCAGCTGGAGCAGAGGAGACTGAGGGGAGACCTCCCTGCAGTTCCAATTTCCAGGGGAGGGGCAGAGGAGGGGCAGGGACTGAGCTCTGCTCTGGGGGGACCAGGGACAGCAGCCAGAGAATGGCTGGAGCTGTGTCAGGGCAGGCTCAGGTTGGATCTCAGCAAAAGGTTCTTCCCCCAGAGGCTGGTTGGGCACTGACCAGGCTCCCCAGGGCAGTGGGCACAGCCCCAAGGCTGCCAGAGCTCCAGGAGGGTTTGGCTGATCCTCTGGGGCACAGGGTGGGACTCTTGGGGATGGGCCTGTGCAGGGCTGAGGGTTGGACTCGATGGTTCTTGTGGGTCCCTTCCAGCTCAGCATATTCTGGGATTCTGCGATAAAGAATTAATCTTCTCTTGCTGGCATTGTCCAGCCTACCACTACTATGTTTTTCCAAGGGTAACTCACCAATTACTCTTCAGTCTTTTTAATTCCTTGATTTGAAATAAATGGCAAATAAATATAGTAAAGTGAATTTACATAGTGCATCAATTAGATAAATATTCACTTGAAATATAAGCAAACCATTCAAACTGGGAGGATAATAATTTTTGAAGCTGTTTCTAACTTTTAAAGGATTACTTTAGACCTTTTCCTGCAGTCTCAACGACTCCTATTTTATTTTTTCACATAGAATTTACAATGATTCCTACCATTTATGTCATGCAATAGTGCTTCTAAATTAGAAAACCAGACTGGAACTTCAGCAGCCTGTCTGAGTATTAACCAATTTCGGCTCCTCCGTTCTGACAAAGCCCTGGCTGAGAGATAAAAAAGAATTGCATACCTTACTTGTTAAGAGCTATTCATGCCAACTCTTCCTCTTGCTGCTATGCACTAATCACAAATTAGAAAACATTTTAATATTTTCAACACAGAGGCCTCGTGCAAACCCAGATATGAGAAAGAAGTCAGAAAAGCTACAAAATCTTTGAACGTATGCTTATGGTGCTTTAGCAAAGAATTAATTGACCAGAACATGTGCAGGCTGCTCTCCAGTCTGTGGATACATAAGATGCAACTGTAGCAAACAGTCTGTTTTTTAAAAGTAAGTCTTTAACAATAAAAATTGTGATTAAACCCAAAACATTTTAAGTGTTCACTTTTTGCATTCAGGATCTCACTTGACTTTGCCATTTGCTGATTTGGGGAAGCCAAATGGTAGTTTTCTCCTTCACTTTCTGTTCATACCAGGTTCCCTTTTTAGCTCTGACACTAAACACAGCAGGACTGCGTTTAAATAAAAACATGCAGTTTCCTTGGGTCTTGTGGATATATTTTCCAACTCACAGATATTCCCACTCATATCAGACTCCGTAAAAAACAAAACAAAAAGCAAAGTCTAACCCACGTTTTAGTCCTAAGATATTTGCCAGTAGTCCTTTAATCCTGAAAGATAAAACCAGAATAAGATCACTACATTTTTGCAGAGCAAAAAGCCCTCCTGAAATAAAGCCTTAAAACTGTGGGGGGTTTTCCTGAGTACTTTGCCATGCACTAAAATAGCCAATTGCATCAGAAGGTCTGAGGCACGAGCAAAAGTTTGACATTGACACTTCCAGGCTCAGCAGAAAAATTATCCTGTCATTTGAAAAAGTATTTACTACCTTGTAGCTGCTCTTTCCCATGCCAAGTATTTCTGTCCTCTCAGAACTGCTTAGGAGGGGTGCTCTTCCTTATTTTAACTTGGCTGCCATCAATAAGGGGTAACTGATAGAGAAGAAGAAAACAATGTGCATAGCTGCCTCTCTGGAATCCTTTGAACTAGAAGCCCCTCAAAGCTTTCACTGAAAGGCAGGTTTTTGCACTTCGGCTGGGGCTGATATCCTTGAAACCATAATATTTACATTCTTTCTCTTTTATATTGCTTTCCCTTAATGCTTCCATGAGACAGTTAAAAATAGAAGGTGAGACGCTATAACTAGACAGAAGGCTATCTAGTGGTATGGTGCTCCCCAGGACTTCATGCCTGTTCCTTTTTGATGAGTAGGGGAAATACCTACTGGGTCAATTGGGGCACCTCCTCCTACTCCTGCCAGGGAAGATTCCTACACTGCAGCCCTGCCCTGGCTCACACCCAAGAGGCTACAGATCACTTGCACAGGTTATGTAATGAAGGCTTGAGAGCTTCATGTGCCTTGCTGACCTGGAAAACTGAATTGGCTCTTCTCGTGGAGGATCTATTTGAGTTCCTTCCTTAGTTTATCTGACTTCTGTGTCACTTTGTCTGCCACCCATGTCTGTCCTGGGAGGTTATCTGGCATTGCACCACCTCAGCACAATTTCAGGAATTTGTTCTTTCCTAGTTCATGTTGTCAGTATACTTTTCAAGCAAATTGAGTTGTCTTTTTAGTGTTACTTTCTTAGTGTCTCCCCACAGTAACTAATGTCTTGAATATCAAAGTCTTATACAGAAGTAATGAGAAGTTGCATCCTTTCGGCCTTTTGTCCCAGAAAGTTTCCTGCGTGTATGATCTGCTTTGTACGGGGGATCTCCAAACTCTAAGCAGTGTGGGAAGAGAAAGACTTGTCAGTCTTCTTTCCTGCCTTTTCCCCTTTCCTCACAAGCTGCTGATGCTGTGACACAAATCCATGCAGTGTCAGAATGAGGCCATATCTTAATGCTCCTGGGAAGGATCTGGTGCACAGTTCATATGCACACGGTGTTCCCTGTGCCAGGTCTGCTTCACATCCATGCATTTCAGTCAGGGCAAGGCTATGTACCCTCAAACACAAATCCATGCTAGAACTAGAGAAAGAATGAAAACTACTGCTGTAGGATAGGACAGACATCCTATGGATGCAGGATAATACACATTATCCTTCATCCATAAATGGTTCTTGAATCCCTAGGATCAGTCACCATTTCTCTATTAACCTGCATTTACACAGCTTAAAAAGCAGCAATGTTAAAATGGATCTGATGGTTTCTTATTCCAAATGCATTTCTTCTCTATAAATAATGTTTAAATATGATTAACTGTATTTCAGCTGTGAAAAGGCAGAAGTGACTAAATGACTGAAGTAATTTTACTGACTTGATTGTGAAAATCCAAACACTGGCCTAGTTCTTCAAATTTTCAAAAATCATAGCTTAAATAATTCATTTAATAAGTTTTCCATTCAGCTACCAGTGCAGAGATTTTGGTTTGTTCTCATTCTTTTTCTTACAGAAACCAACAGAGCCATCTCTACTCACACTTCACAAGACCAATTCTGTGTCTTTTGTAACTTATTAAACAAATTAAATACATCTTAAAAACAAAACAAAATAGAAATAATAAAATCTTCCAACTATTAAAACACAACTTTCACTTATTACACTTCTCAGTCAAGAATATTTAAGGACTTTAAGAGAATGGTTTACCACTGTGAAAAAAAATCTATTAATTTATGTCATGTATTATACAGAAGTAAACATACAAAATGGAGACACATAAATTATAGCTTCTTACATGAAACAAGACTGTATAATACAATAGAGTCATTAATTGTGACATTTATGCTGTTGCCATTAGAGTTTCCCTATAAATGTATATATGCATGTACATGCACATACATACATATATATTTGTCAGTGTTGTTTGGTGTGTGGAATAAACAACACTGAAATCAAACTAGTTCCACTACAAAATATCTCCAAGTATCCTTGGTTTAATTTCCACTTTTATTTTTTTTGGTCTTTCCATTTCTCCCTCACCGACTTTGCTTCTTCCTTGCTTTATTTTGTGACTGATTTTTTGCTGTTCTTTGTGCTTGATTAGTCTTTCATTTTGTCTGCCAAATGCCCTCTCAATCTAGATTCCTCTTCAAAACCATTAATTTCTCCACCTCTACCCTTTCCTTTAAATGCAACCAATGGTTTGTCTCTTTAGGGCTGCAAAGCTTTTCACTAGGGCCTATGCTTTCAGTGTTTATTTGTACAATATCTGATTTATTTGCAATCCTTTGAAAATTCTTACTAATATTTTAGTAGGGTTTTTTCTTCTCACACTTAAGAATTGATATAGTGTTTGTCTTTTTTGAAGCCAGAGAGATAAAACAGTGATCCATAACTAGATGGACAAAGCACAGTGGAAAAATTAGGTGGTTTCAGCCAGAAAAACTAACAATCAAGAACCTTTTGGCAGGTCTGAATTTTAACTTAAAGCTGCAAAATACATCATTTGAGACAGCTTCAAGTCTTGACCAAATCTTTACTGGAAATTACAGTAGCAAAACAAAGCAGAGTCTCCTGAGGCACCCTCACATCTCAGCTAACGGATTTAATCACCTGGCAGCTTGCAAGCATTTATTTCACGTAAGAGGGAATGTTCCAGATGATTCTGGAATTTGATGGAAAAGATTTTGAGTTCAATAATATTAAAACCTCTGGCAGCACTAGTCATTGTCAGACTTGCTGGGCCCAAAATATGATTTCTCTTCAAATATTATTTCCTTCTCAGAGTTTAAATGCTGTGAGGCTCCAACTTACACTTGTTCCTTGCATGACCAACTGGCTAGAACTTTTACAGACAAAACCCAAACAATTCACCACGGGGCCCCGCCATAAACAAAGTCATATATGAATGCTATTTTTATTGCACAAGCTGTAAAGATTTCCTGGAAGCTCATCTGTGCTGAGTACATTATACCTAAGAGAGGTTTCCATAATACTGCCTCCAACTCCATAGACTTTCCAGGAGACAGGAAAATTTTGAGTATCCCGCTCCAGAAGAAGCGCTCAGATTAAAGGAAAGTATCATTAGCCAGAGTCTAATAAGTTTATAAGTCTGATTAAGCATTATTTTTTTTCTTCTGGAGATGGCAGTAGTGTCCATGCACAGATCACTTAATTGGCTTTCTGACTTTTCATTTGAGTGCCTGGAGAGAATAATATTACCTTTAATAGTTGAAAGATGTGACAAAGAGAGAAAGATATTCCTGCATCATATGACAAACTGGTTTCTTTCTCTCTCCTCCCCATTTATATCCTCAGCATGAGGTGTTTCTTCATCTCCAATCCGTTTGGCCATCCCAACTGCTGCCAGTCACACCTCCACACGCAGCTCACCAGCCCTGAAAAACTGTGGGGCCACACAATCATACAGCTCTCATGAAGCTGACCTTTTCAAATAGGTTGATTTTATTTTTCCAGATCAAGCTTGTATCAACAATATCCCACCAGATAAACATAGCTGAGGAAATAAAGAACCCAAACACTACATGGGCAAGCTGCAACAATGCCATTAATCTGCTCACCTGCCTGTCCTGCCTCCTCCCACCCCAGCCCCACATCAACTCCAGATCTTTCAGATGATTTTAGTGTTTAGTTAAACAAAGAAGGTCTTTTCTGCTGTTCCAAGTCTTTCAGTTTCTTGTCTAAATAGTTCCAAGTGACAGTTTTTAGCATATAGCATTCTGCCTCCTTCCCAGCCTTGTGCAGACCACCCAACACTTCTGCTCCTTTACCCTCCCTTCTCCTCCCACAGCTTGTTGCATCTTGGGTTGAAATTTCTCAGAGGATCAACAACACAACACATGTTCCACTTGTAACAGATTCAGCGTGTGACAGGTGAAGTCCTGATCCCAAGTGGTCCTTCGATGCTGTATAATACAAACCGACACATAGATTTTTGGTTTTAAAATAACCTTCTGATTCATGCTCCCCTGGTATTGGCAAGACCACGTGAGTGTGACAGAAATAAACTGTGTGACCTCCATATCAGCAGGGGATCTGCCTTAGGTTGTGTTCACAGAGCAGAAATGGGAGCAGGGGGAGCCAAACAGGCAGCACTTCAACGTTCCTCCTCCCCCTCCCTACCTCAGCTATACCTCAGCCTTTGCAGGGCTCTGCCTCCATCCTCCAGGGCTTCCTTCTAGGCTAAACTTCTGTTTGTTTCAGGGTCCTCACAACACATTTCCAAATTCTACAAAACAAAGAGCATTAGTCTTATTTTTTACAATCTACAGATGAGTGTCAGAGAACAAGATACTGTCAAGCAGGAGAGCTCCAAATGTCTTTCTAAACAGAAATTACTTTGTTGAATAAAAAGCATTTCAGAGCCAAGGAATGATCATGTTTATTTTCTTATCTCTTTGATGAAACAGAACTGATTTCTCTTAGGTTCAAAGAGATTGTGCTTGGAGAGCTCAGTTTTTAGAACTGTAAATCCTAACAATCCCATTAGGTTCTCCTTGCAGTTTAAACTTTTGCCAGCAAAGTACAGTGTCTGTATTTTGCTGGGTGTGGTCCGATGCACGTCCAGGAGGTCTCTCAACCATATGGTTTCTGATGGTTTTAACCTATGATTAAATCAATCTAAAAGAACAAAAGCTGTGTGGGAGAAAAGAACTTCATCTAGAATTGAAAGAAAATTGAATCAAGTGTCATTTTCTGAGCATTTAAAAGGTGTTTCATCTACCAGCAGGTGCTAAAGACAGGAAAGCCTTACCCAGTGATCAGTGCCTTCCCTCCCATGTAGAGCAATGGGTTCTGATCCTCATCCACAAACCACAAGATTGGTGAGCAGTTTTTCTAGCAGAAAACATAGAAGAATTTGCCTTAAAAAAAACCCTACTTTTGTCCTTCGAAACCCTTTAGAAATCCACTTGTTAGTCTTTTCTTCATGTTCCCAGTTGCAGAGATGCTGAGAATTACAGTGCAATAGGCAGGTTTGAACTGTGTGTGCGTGTGACATGACACACTCCTTTGTGCAGAGGTGCAGTCAACTTACACAGAGTAAGTTACAACATTACAGCATTTGTAATGATGGCATCACAATGTTTCAGGGGAATACAATAACATGCAACTCCTGTACCTCAAGTTCTTGAGATTAAAACTGTTCAAACCAGTAAATATACTTCTCAGAATAACCATGTTTATAACAAAAAAATTATGTACTTGATTGTTCCATAGTGGCACCAAATACAGTGTCCAAATTTGGGGATCCCACATAAAATATCCTGTACCAGGAGCTCATAACAAGAGAGAAAATTCACAGCTGAGCCATCTCTAGTACTTGCCTGGCTGTGCTCCCTCCGTGCCCATGTCCCATGTCTGGCAACAACCCCTCCCCTGGCCTGGACAGCTCTCCCAGACCCCACAGCCCTTTGCCTGGCCCTGTGCTGGGTCTGCCCCATGCCAAGCACAGCAGAGTTCTGGGGCCCTTCCCCTTATTCCCAGTGTCCTGAGGATGCCGCTGTGCTGGGAGCACCAGGACAGGAGGACAGAGCCTGGTCAGCGCAGCGAGGCCCCAACAGACCCTTCAGGAGCCAGGCAGGGCTGTTGGTTCCCCTGTGCTCTGAGCCTCTCCCTGTACCCCTGAGGAGCCAGGTTCAGTCTAACCAGGGAGGTGGATGAAAGGGATCACTCACTCATTTTGTTACATCACAGCACATTCCTCGGACCCCAGGCCTCAGGGGCTTTACTGAACTTGCTGTGTGTTACACTCACTTGGCTGTCTCATTAAACACTACATTTGGCAAATTCTACCCGCCTAAGGCCTTGTCTGCACAGCAAAGCTTCACCAAAGTTTTGCACACCCAAGGTCAACTCAGGGCATGGAAAATGCACATCCTGTAGCTCACACTATTACAGTGGTGGGACTCCAGGGACTGACATTAATTGTGCCAGCAGCAAAGTCCAGGGCAGTGACCTTCTGCTGCTTAGGAAGGTGAAGTCCCTAAAGCAGCAGAACAGGCTGTGGCTCCATGAGGTAGTCTGTCCTGTAGCCACAGCACCATAAATAGCTTTTGCTGGGTGCACAAGGCATACTAACTGCAAGCTCTACTTGTACATTCCCATCTAGCTTCTCTTTGTTCACTTTCCTTATACACCTTATACACCTTTCTTATACACCATAAAGCTCCTTTGCCTTTACTTTGGGAAAGACTCACAGTTGCCTCAGGATGTAACAGAAATTCTCTGTGAATTTTTCATGTTGTGTTTACAAAATACACAGGTTAAAACATGCTTTTGGAGCTCAGTTTCTTGCAGATATCAATTATATGAAGGCTCTTTTTGTTAAAAAACTATCAGCATTTCACCGGGGGAGAGATGTTCAATAGCAAGAATGCAAACTGATGGGAGTCAAGGGAGCCAGTGACAGGCAAAGAGGGCAACACCAGGTCTTTGGGATTGTCACTGACACATCATGACAAACATTCCCAAACATGTTCTGCACAAAATAAACTGTGCCCTTTCTCCTTAAAATAAACATCTTTGATATACTTACTGAAACCAGGAATGTGCCATTATTAATGATAATGTAGTGCAGGAGACAGCTTTTCTTAAGGTTACCCAAAATATTTTTGCTGCTACATCAGATGTATTGTTAGAGCTCACCAAACCCAGAGCTGTGGTGCACCTGTTTTCTCTCAGACACATCTTATTTTTCTTCCTTGGAAGTCCCAGCTGGCGTCCAGGTTTTCTTAAATTGCTACCAGAGCTAATTGCTAAATTGCTACCAGAGCAATGCCCCAGAAGATGGGGAGTTGCTTTCTGCAGTGAAAGGTGAACAAATGGGGGTTCACCAGAACGGCCAAAGGGACGGAAAGAGCTGATGCTGAGAGCAGCACGGGAGGGAAGAGGGGATCAGCAGCTGCAGCCAGGCAGCCAACCACAGGAGTTTCAGGGGCTTTGATTTGGGGGTTCTCAAAGCAGGAAAATTTTAGTGAGGCTCAGGGGAGAAAGGAGTAGCTTGGGGCTGGTAAAAAGCTGGCAAACAGGTGGTTCTGTTGGGAGTCACTCAGCTATGAAATCACAAACCCGGGGAAAATATTTACTGAAGCCCAGATTTGCTCCACCTGAAGGCACAGCAGGCAGTCTGTTTTCTTCATTTGTTTTTTATTTCTTTTGCTTGTTTGGATGCTCTGTGATATTATTCCAATATTATTTTTAGGTGGTTTCTCATTTAAGAAGACACTGCATTCAGCCTAATTCAGTCCAGTCTGGGACTGCTATTCCCTCACAGAAAAATTAATCTCACACTGGTAACTGCAGCAAATCCAGCAGCAGAAAGAACAAATGGCAAAAGCTAAGGGTAGGCAATGGTTTTGAACTTGCATCCAGCTAGGGAAGAGAAATGGAATCCACCTCAGTCAGCACACTCACAAGGTGGGAACAGCTTTGTTGAAACACTTAGAGAGAAATTATTGACCACAAAATCATGCATCTGGTTAAAAACTACAATAACAACAAAGAATACCAACACTAAAACCCTGTTCTAAGGGGCTTATAATACTAAAATACTAATGATAACTTTAAAATTTAATTAAATCTGGACAATTGTATACACGCAGATTGGAAAAGACTGATATTCATCTCAAGAGGCAGTATCAGCATTTTCACACTCTGGCTTCAGGAACCACATCAGGAAATCAAACAAATATTATTCCATGTGTGCAGTGAACTACTTTCTTCTTGTAACAAGCAGACAAAAATTATTTTCTTAATAAACATACAACAGACAAAAGCGCTACTGAGAAAGATCATAAGACTAAGAAAAAAAACTCAGTACTATTGATGAAAACAAAGCTTTCCTCCTTCCAGTCAGGAGTGGCTGGGATTGACACACGTGGATGGCTTATGGCTGGTGTCCCACAGAGGCAGCTTTGCAAGGTGCTGTGTAGATGGGATGGAGATGAGCACTTCATGCTGCTGGGGAGACTTGGAAAATACCCAGAAGGAATAAAACCAAACAGATGATGCAACCAGACATGTATAAGCTCAAAACGCCCAGTCAAGGCTAGGTAGGAATTTTATTCAGGGATATGATCTCAGGAAGAAAACAGCACTGCAGGAGAAAACTTACCCAGGCTGATAAATTCCAAGCCTTGGCATTTTCCAGCAAATGCACTGCTGAAGGGATTTCAGGGAATGCCATAGAGAGCCTGTACTGCAGGGCATGCTCCCTGCACAGCACACTGACATGGGAGGGCTGTTAGAGGGGACCAGACTGGATGAGGGCCTCAGTCCCACCACACTGGACACAGGTTCTCTCCAGGAACTCCAGCACAGTCAAGTCACATTAAACTTTGTCTGCATCACATTCCCATTGGTTTTACAGCTGAAAGAGAGGATGGGACATTGCACTGTCAAGCAAGGAAAATAGCATTAGAAATGAGTTTTAGGGTAATTTTAGGGTAGGTTCTTTTCTTAGAAGTCTTCAATCCAAAGACCATTAGTTACTACCAGACTAAACCACACTGAAAATACACAGGGCATTTGTTGCATTTTTCTAAGCAGCCCACCATTTCTAGATTGATAATTCCCACTTTTCCTACTCTTATTACCTTCCTTATCTTAGGGAATGGAGTCCCCAGCAAGCAAGATTAGTCTCTTGTGAGAGTCGTTACATTACCAACAACAATAAACAAGCAGTAATCATTTTAAGATTTAAAAAGGGGTTCAGGGAAATACTCCTTCCCTGCTTTCATTTTCAGGAAAAGAAAAAAAGATTCTTCAGGGGAATTAAGGGGGAGAGGGCAATTCTTCCCTAGAGGTTCAAATATATCTCCCAGGCAGCACAAAAAAAATGTTGGTATTCTGTACCACCCAGTGCCTGCCCACTTCTATGCTTGATTACCCCGATAAATCAGAAAACCTGTTTGTTACAGGCTCTCCTTCCATTACAGCTGTTGCTCTGGTTAACATCTTCTGAATCATCCAATTCATCAGGATCACATACACGGGGCTTTAATCCTTTGATTTTTTAAGTTACTTTGTTCTGAATTTTTCGCTTCATCCCCTCACTGACAGAGAAACTGAATAAAGACAAATAAGTCAGAGTAGCATTGTTTTTCTCCCCTGCTTTTTATTTTGCAAGGGAAATAGGAAGAGGGGACAGGGTAACTCTCCATTTCACAGTTCTTTAGTGGTATCACTCAGCCCTGACAGTGCAGCCTGAAACTTGAAGAGTCTGAAAACAAGTGCTGAACTTCGGAAGTGCAGTTAGCCCCACTGTGTTCTCACAGATATTAAAATGCTATTTTAAAAAAATGTATATTAAATAGACAAATAACTTGATGGTTATTCCAAGCCCTCCATCACTGCTATGTCTTTCAGTACTAATTTCTGTAAATGGAACAAACCTGGGAATTGAGTTCCAACTGAAGTGTAATAGTTTCACAAATTACAGGGAGTGTTGGAGCTGGGATGGGAAATGGGGAGTGCAGTGGGTCAAACGATTGCTAATGGGCTCTCGAGTCACTTACCTGCTCAAAGCAAAGTCAGACCTGAGTACAACACTGGAAGGCCACCAGAGAATGTGGTCTACAGCACTGCTCCTCTCAGCAGGGTTTTAGGATGAATGCACCCAGTGACCCCCACGCTCATCCCCATGCCCCAGCAGGCCCTCCCAGCAGGTCTCCAGGCTGCCTCACTCAGGGTCACTCCCCAGGGTAGTGCCAAGTGAAGAATAAGCTTTAAGAACAGCGACAAGACAAACCTGCACCCCTTTGAGAGGCTTCAGCAGCCAGGCCACCTCCTCCCAGGGAGGGCTGAAGCAAACACAGACTGCTCCCTGGAGAAACTCCCTTCCTGCCCTGCCTGCCCAGACCCCAGTGTGTGGGAATCCCAGACTCTCAGCATTGCCACCATGCCATAAATCATAATAACGCCCCGTGAGCAGGGGGAATACACCGACCTCTCAGAGTGGAACTACATTTTTACATAGCACACATATAACATACAAAGATATGAGAAGAGAGGGATGATGACTAAACCTCATATTGTTCCATGGGTTTACTATTGATCTGACACCCTCTGTTTTGACAATCAGACTGCGTATTTCTTTGTAAAAATGAGCTCTACAGAGGTTCCTGAGACCGAATTGTTCCAAGTCTTAGCTGCCTTCAGGATAGATTTCAAACTCTAATATAAACTATTTATGAGAGCAAAAAAGGAACTTTGATAGAGGAGGAATATCTCTACTATTTTACATACCTCGTGCTGGATAAGACTCACACCAATGTTTATAAATTCTCTAGGAAGAAAATACCACAGCCTTCCTTTTCTATCCTCCTCACCTGCTTTTTTCCATCTATTTTTTTCTCCTTTCAATAAAGGCAAAGTCTCATGGCATTACAGGAAAGTATTTTCTGACCAGTACAGTGGACTCAGGATCTGAATCCAAAGTACCTGTCTACCCATGTTATGTCAGAAGGAACAAGTCCTTAATTATCAAGTTCCTATAATTATGATCAAGGACTTGCTTCTGATTAATTTCCCAAGAGTCACTAGCAATATATGGGTACAAACAGAAAAAATCTATGGCATCAAAAAAAGTATAATTTCTGGCTTGTCATCTTTAAGGCAGAGAAAGACAGACAAAGAAAACATGAATAAAAGAAAAAAATAAAGCATATACACAAGCCTTCCTCGAAAAATCTGTCTGGCATTTGCTACAGAAAGATTTAAATGACTGCTTTTGGTTGACTTTATCTGGTGTATTAAGCTCCCATTGAAAATATTTTGTGCTAAAGGCTTTGAGCTCTTGTGCTGATTGGCCAGACTTGCACAGTATAAATCTCACATGTAGTGGAAAACCATAAAATAATCAGCTAAACTTGAACAGAAAGAATTTTGTGAAGATGCTCAGAGTCAAAGAAACCAGTTTTTCCACCATATCTCTTCATCCCAGAGCTTTCACTGAATTGAACTGATTGACAGCACAGGTAGCTGCATTAAGACTGTTAGAAATACGTTAGTAAAAAACAACATTTCCACTCCCAAATGGCTGATGAGAAGATAATATTGGTTTCAAGAGAAGAGAGTACACTCCTTTTATCAGAAAACACCACTTATTTGCTATTGTAAAAAAATTCCCTCAAATAAAACAGAGATTCCAAAGAAGCACAACATCCACCTTCAGCTGGGGAATAAACACAGGCCAGGGCTAAATAACAACCCTACAAAGAGACAAGACCCACACTAAGGGGGACAAGAATACAGCCCTTAGAAAGGGGACATAAATAGTCCAGAAGAAACATTTATCAGACTGTGATGAAGATTGGGCTGCAAACTGAAATGGCATTGCTCAGAAAACAGCCTGGGTAAGATGACATTTTTTTAGAATCACTTGTTGAAAAGAAAGATGAAAAAAAAGTGCCAAATAACAACACATGCCTGAATATCTGACTTCAAAAATAGAGATTGGACTTGGTAAATGTCACCATTATTCTTCAGAAAACAGGAAAGACTTTTTATTTTAAGTCTATAATTAGACTTCAATGGAAAGTTACATTGTAAGCTCAAGAAAATTGCCAAACTTTCACTGTAATGTGAAGAATAGTACAATCTTTATTCAAGTCTGGTCTGGACACACGTTATATTTTAACAAGTACTTTGCACTGGAAAAGTTCTCAGTCACAGCAAATTTTTAGTACCATTGGAACCAGATATTTCAAACTATGTAGAAAGACAGATCATTGTAAAAGAGACATCAAAAGGTTTACCTTGAAGCTCTCCAAGGCATCCAAGTACCATGGGGACAATAACATGGGTCTCCTGCCAATCTCCCTGTCCCCCACCCCCTGGGACTGTGGACTCTGGAGTCCCCTGTGAGTGTCCCTGGCTGATGGAGGCCTCAGTGAACGATGGGTCCTCATCCCAGCAGCAGCAGAACTCCGTGCAGTTGGCAGTCTGGCCGCCAAGGAGGTCAGAACACACTCAGCTCAGGTATTGAATTTCCTTTCACTTCTCCAGAGTATGGCCTTTCCAACTCAGGGTTAAGCTTGTTTGCAATTCTGGGGAAGTGAATTGCTGCTATTGCTGTTGTCTGCGCTGTGCATGGCTTATGAACAAAGAACTCCAGTTTCTAGGGCTCTTGCAGCTCTTTAGTCACTCCCTAAATGAAAATTTCCTGAAATCCAACCCTCAGATCTGAACTTCTTGAAAAGTAGGGGATGAACAGTCTGGATTTAAATCCTCTGAATCAGGTACCATGCTTTGTTTTTAATTTATCCAGACCTTGATTCAGAAGAAACATAGATCTGAATCTAGCATGAACAAACCAGAGTCTCATCTTGCAAAATATCATCCCAAGCTGACAGAACCATGCATGAGGGAGAAATTTACTCTGGCAAGATTTCTGACACTTTCTACTCAAATCTTGCAAGATAGAAGGCAAGACTTCAGCAGTCAATAATCCCAGACTCAGCCAGATCAGTCTGAACATGCAGACCCAAGCTAATCACCACCTCCTCAGGAACTCTGCAGTCCCATAGCACCAGGAGCTGGACACTCCTGCAATCAACAAAGCCATAAGCACTTCATTAAAAATTGCAGGGTCTTCCCCTTGCTTGAACACAGTAGTAATAACATTAAGATATCCTTTAATACCATGTACTAGTGCAGACATTCCATGAACACCTAATCCTGCTCAGAAGACCTTTATGAAAGTTTAAATATAGCTGCCATTCTCTGCTACTTTCTAGCAGGCCAAGAGACTCTCTCCAGAGGCGGTTTTGATTTTCCAGACAGTCAGGGTGTACAGTGGTCAGACAAGAACCTGAACTTTGGGAGCTCTGCAGCATTCCCTCCAGTCATCAGAAACCAGTTCTGATGGGTTCAAAAGGAAGCTGTATCAGATGGGACTCATGGGAAGTTACATCAGACTTTCATTCGCCCAAAGAAGGTCAGCAAGTCAGAGTGTTCAGAGAGAGCATGCAAAACATGGCACATATTGCAGGGTGTGGATAAAGAGGAAGGATCTTTCATAAGAAAGAAAAATAATTGACATGGCATATTTCATCTGACTGCAATTTTTCTCTATTTCCTGAAGAAACCAAAGCACAGAGAGCAATAACAATTTGCACACATTCTTGCACAGCGAGTGCATCAGAACACACATCTCCTTCAGATCCTCTCTCTCAGTTTCTCCATTGCCTGGAAATGAATGCACTGGGACCCTGTTCTCCTAAATTTGCTTTACGTGTTACTGTGTTTATGTTTGTTACCCTATTGCTCGAAAACCGAAGCGTTTCTGACTGCTGGTCTTTTCAGTCCCACTGCTCTTCAGTTCCAGCTGGGAATGCATTTCCACCCTGGAGCTGATTCATTGGTCAGACACAGGAGATTGCAGTGTGAAGCAGCAAGGCCTCCTGGCTGACTTCCCAGGGAAGAGGTGGATCCTGTGTTCTGGCACACCCAACACCTGTTGAGGGACACTGAGCTCATAGGGTAGGTGGTGCTGGCCCAGCCTCTCCTGACACTCCATGAGGAGATGGCCTCCTTACAGATTTGTAAGTGCTGACAATTCCAACATTTATTTCAGCTTCTTTGCAGAAACTTGGCACTAAAAAGTGCAAAGTCCTGCACCTGGAACGGGGCAACCCCTGGTATCAGTACAGGCAGGGGGATGAAGGGACTGAGAGCAGCTCTGCTGAGAAGGACTTTGGGATGCATGTGGATGAAAAGCTGGACATGAGCTGCCAATGTGAGCTGGCGGCCCAGAAACCACCCGTGTTTTTAATTTATTTTAAATTTTTAAATTATTATTTAAATTTTTATTTTTAATTTATTTCCCCAAAAGCAGCATGAGCAGCAGGTGAGGGGTCATTCTGCCCCTCTGCTGCACTCTGGTGAGATTGCATCTGCAGTGCTGTGCCCAGTTCTGGGCACAGTGTAAGAAAGACATGGACCTGTTGGAGCAGGTCTGAAGGAGGCCATGAAGATGCTCCAAGGGCTGGAGCCCCTCTGCTCTGGAGACAGACTGGGAGAGTTGGGGGTGTTCTCCTGGAGAAGAGAAGGCTCCAGGGAGACCTTGTTGTGGCCTTTCAGTACTTAAAGGGGGCTTGTAAGAAAGATGGGAACAGACTTTTTTTAAGAGGTGCAAATAGGGCAAGGGGGAATGGTTTTAAACTAAAAGAGGTTAGATTTAGACTAGATATAAGGAAGACATTTTTTATGACAAGGATAGTGAAGCACTGGCACAGGTTGCCCAGAGAAGCTGTGGATGCCCCATCCCTGGAAACATTCAAGGTCAGGTTGGATGGGGCTCTGAGCAACCTGGTCTAACTGAAGATATCTCTGCTCATTGCAGAGGGTTTGTACTAGGTGGCATTTAAAAGTCCCTTTCTATCCAAACTATTCTATGATTCTACAAAGAAAAAACACCCTCTAGTCTGCAGGTAACAGCACTACCTGTGTTTGACAATGGAAGTGAGATTGAATTACCATTTATTATTTGTAGCCAGGTATCATCTTTGCCAGGTTTCTACACACTGTCAACACACACTCTACCAAAGACTAATTGGCAATAAAGAAAAAGCTAAACATGTTTTGACAGCACAGCAGAAGCCACTCATGACAGCAGTACAGTCCCCTAACTGCACACAACTGCCAGGAGTGAATTCTGGGGGTAAATGGTGCCCCAAACAGTCAGAGAAGAGTGGAACCCACAAATCACCCTGGTGCCTTCAGCCTCAGATGAACACCCTCTCATTGCTCTGGAGAAATCAAGCTCAGCATCCCTGTCCTTCAGCCCCTTCACCTCCCCACTGAAATTGCCAATAAATGGCTTACTGTGGTACTGCCAATAAATAAAAACAATCATTCAAGAAACCTCTTCTATTCATCTCCCAAAAAACATGTTCACCAGTTCTTTACACATCAGTTACTATAACACAGGAAGGTGGTTTTATTCAGCCAAGAGTTTGGGTTGAGGTTCATTAGGGTGAAAACTCATGCTGTTACTTAATCACCTCTGCAGAGTCTGAACCTTTCCTATCTCAGTATCTTTAAAACCTTCTACAAGGTATATAAGCCTCAATTCTCATACCAGTAGGAAAGCGTAGCTCGGGTTGAGAGGCCTATTTAAAGTGAGAGATGAATGCACCAGAAATTCTATTCTGCTGTTGAAAGCATGCTGACCTTGAGGCTCACAATAATGTCCAGAATTAGCTTGTCAGCAGCCCAGAGATCCAATCTGAGTTTTCATGGAACTGTTCCCAGAGTAGGTAGATAATGCCCAATCTTCAAAGTAACTATGTCTCAAGTTTATCAAACAAGCAGAAAAAAAAGTGACACACCAAAGGGTCTATTCACTAAACAGTGGCTTACACGAATCGGCCAAGCATGTGAAGATCTATTTTTCTTGCTTGGGTGACAGAAATGTTGCACTACAAAGGGCAAGAATACAACTTGCAAGTAGATTAGGTGGGTTCAGCATGGACAGAATGAATTATTTCAGCCCAATCACAAACCTACTTTGAACATCAGAGTTTAGAATTTGATTCAAGTATTAAGTTCAGATTTGATCAGCAGAGACCAAGAAAAGGAAAACTAGGGGGAAGAAAAAGGCACTAATGAAAAATGTCCACCGTCTCAGCAGCTCAAGAGAAGCAAATTCTCTTAAGCCACTGTAACACATGCTGGACATTCCTAATCTATGAATGAAAAATTGGATGTTTCGGGATTTATTTAAACAAAATTTAAACCTCCTTGAAGAACCAAAAAACTACATCATAGGCTTGACCCACACGAAACAGGCATAACTACAAACCCTGTAGTTTGGTGGGCCTGTAAAAACAACATAAAATCCCTACGAGATCTCCAATGCAATGATGACCTTTTCTACACTTCAGGTGAAGCCTGGATGTATTTGGAGCACAGAATGAAGAACAATCAGCACCTCAGGTAGGGGTGGTCAAGCCATCCTTAGCACAAAATTAGTATCAGTACTCCTGAAACAGGCAGTGAGGACAACCCCTGATTCCTAGCAAAGCTTTTTCTGTCCACAGAGGAACAGATCTTTCAAATCTGGGTGTGATTGTATGCAGGTTGCTGATGCTTTGTCCACACACAGATCCTTTCATTGCTGACTCTTTTGCAAAAGGGTCTGTAGTTACATTCCAGGTGAGTTCACACTCCAGCCCTCACTGTGTCAGCTCCATACATTGTTCTGCCACTGTAGATGCACCACACAGCCTTGGTACACTACACACAGCTTTCAAGTAAGTTACTGCTTCTAAACTCTTCATAAGGAATACTGTAATCTCACATAATTTTGTTCATCTCAAAGCACCAGTTGAGACAGTTTTCAGCCCTTGGTGCCACTTCTAGACTTATCAGTCTGCCAGTCTTGAAGGTTCCTGCTTCTTCTCTTCCTCTTCTTAGGTGAATATCATGTACAGGTCTCAGAGAAGACCAGTTCCTTGCAGTTACAGTAATATCAGAATATTTAGGGGAAAAGAACAAAAACAAAACCCAAACCAACACAAAACATTTTCCTTTAAAATTAAAATACTTAGAAAAATGATTTGCTCATAGGCTTGAGTCATGCTATTTTTTGCTGTTCCCATTTGCCATAATTAGAAATACTGTTACTGAGAGAAAGAAAAACCACACAATTCACACTAGTAAATACCAATGCAAAGAAGCAGCAAAACAGATTGGGTCAAAACTGCAGCCTGAACGCATTTGTTTCTCTCCATAATAATGATTACTATTATTATAGCAACACCTTGTATTGAGGATATGAAAACAAAATCCTCTCCCAAGAAATGACTCATTGTCTCTGTTCCCAACTATCTGTGAGATTCCTTGGAAGGAATTTGAGATCCTCAATGCATAACACTTTTTCATCCCAAAAAGCTGTCAGACACTGCAGAGCTGCAGGGCAGTGTTTTACCACAACCTCCTCTCACCTCCTGAGAGCCACTGCAGCCTTGGAGCAGAGAAAACACCTCTGCATTTCAGATTAGGCTCCAAACATTTCTAAGCATCTTCACTGAGAATGACAGAGAAATTCCAGGATATTAAAAGGCAAGTCAAATGAACTGTGGTTCTGAGCCAACACCCACTGCACTGTACCAGAGGGCTCTGCATGAACTTACTTTATAGTTCACCTTTTTGCCCTCTTTTCCAAGATTATTACAGAGATGCAGGACTAAGTGCTGCCTTGTTTCATCACTCTCTCTTTTTTTATTATTTGATATAACTTCAGTTATATTAGTCAGAGCTTTTTTTGTTTGTACATTTTACAAGAAACACTAGTTTAGAAAAGACTACACTATCCTTTACCTCAATTAACTGTCTATACAACAGGAAGCCCATGACACCTTCCTCTTTAGCTGAAGTTTTGCTCTTTACAGCAGAGAAAAATTTACTCTTTACCCATTTCAGTTTTCAGATACCACCTTAATTTGGATCTGCCACTGAGTCTTCAGGTAAAGAATCAGAAACACACAAATGCAGCAGAACCTGACCTCAGCCACACTGAGGCTGAGAACCCCTTCCAGCTTTTGAAACCCCATTTGAACCCCTTCTGGGATTTTGGAAAGATACACAAGATGCCACAAAATCTGCTACAATGGTCATTTATAATAGTGTCTATGTTCCAAATGCAGTTTCTGGAATACATCCCTAGAAATAAAACAGTTTTTCTTAGGCTTGGCAGGCCTTACTGATATTTCATTTGCACAGTCTCGGGACTCACACCGTGGCTCCACTCATGCCCAAATGGCCTCCATCACTCCAGTGTGCTTCACTTAGTGCATGGCATCTACTACCCCCTGGAGAAGTCAAACTGAAAACAGAATAAATAAATAAATAAATAAATAAATAAATAGATAAATAAATAAATAAATAAATAAATAAATACAGTTTAGCTCTCAATGAGGGCATAAAGTATAAGGTTCAAGAGCCAAAGGGATTATGGTGCATGTGCACTGAGCAAATAGCTGAAAGGTTTCCTAACCTGGAAGAGCTGAAAGGCTTCCTGACCTGGGAGTTTTCAGACAAGGTGGGAAGCTCAAAGGATGTGCAGTAGCTATGGAACCTACACTGTCCCCAGCTGGGATGCAAGTCTGAGTGTTGGCAGGAATCTTAAAGGAGATGGTACAAGAGGGAAAAGAGCACATGCAGAAGTTTTCCTCTGAAAAGGGCTTATTTTGTTTCCTAAGCAGAAAACACAGAAGGAGCATGAACCATTCTTGAGAACATTGCAGGATTATACCTGCAGACCTCACAGGAGGAAGGAGAAGGCATCAAGGCACCAAGTAGGACAATGGATTAAGGAAAGAAAACTGGCTTTAGAGGGAAAAAGGGGAAATAGATGGGTCGACAGTGGAAACTGAGGGAAGAAGAAGTGAGAGAAGAATGGACAATGAACACAGAGGGGTTGCCTGTACCCTCTTTCCATACGATATGAGGGGTGTGTCCATCTCTGAAGGAGCCAGTTTCTGAGAGATCATGGCTGGAACCAGTGCATGAGAAAACCATGGCCATTGTGGATTTTTTTTTTCCTTTTCCCATCTTTAGTTTTGGGCCAGGGTATTGGTGTGCTCTTTGAATTTAAGCTCAGGAAAACAAGTAAATACATAATACACCTGGCCTGGCATCCATATGATTTAGCAGAGAAATACTTTTCTTTTTTTTCCTTATTTCAGAAAGTATTTTTTTATGCTGACATAAAAGAGAAAACAAATTAATAGACCTTCTGACTTTGCCTCAGAATATCAGACTTGCCAGCTGAGTACTCAGCTGTCATTTACTTTCCAGGTAGATTCTTCTCTGCCAGACTGACAGTTTCAGCATCAGAGATCCCTCATCATCTTGAGTAAATAATTAGCCTACAGCTTAATTTCAAGGTAGAAAGTTATTTCTTTTAAAAATACCATCTACCCAAGAATAAATTACACCTAATTCTCATTCACTTAGGAAGATGTCATCTGGTTTCAAGGCTTCAGAGCAAACATACAGCTGAAGGCAGCACCCAGAACACCTACTGCTCAAAACTGTCTTATGCACTTAGTGTCCTCAAGCATATCGTTCCTTGAAGGTGGAAAATAATTCACATTTTAGTCTACATGGACTTTAATGACTTTCCACCAGACAGGTGTCTTATCTTCCCAGGTTTGATATATATTCTAAGTACTGTAAAGTTAAGGGTGTTCAAGTTTTGCTAGGTCTTGACATTCTCAAAACCAAACCAAACCAACCACAAAAAATAAACAAAGAGAAAACACCAGAGGCAGCCGTGCTTTAATCCATTCCTGAATTTTTTTACTTGAATACCTAGTACAAATTCTGCAAGCCATCTTTATGGCCGTCTCTTCAAATTACAGAACCCCATGTCAGCTGCAGCAATGGAAAATGCAATTGAGAATAGAGCTGTTTCAAGGCCAGCCAAGTTGATACTTCATGTAATCTTTCACAGTGATGAGATCATATTCTACTACCAAGCTAACACTATAATCAAGATAAGTCCATGTTTTAGAGGGGCAATGACTGACACATTCCTTCCCTCTGCCTTACAGGCACAATCCTGCTTCTACGGCAATCAAGTGTCCAATGTTTTTTCTATAATTCCTTCAAATTTGAGGAAAAAAAATTATTTTGCCATTATGTATAAAAATAGAAGAGTAAGCTAGTTTAATGAATAAAATACCCTTGAAATCCCAGGTCAGATTTTAACTCGTGGAAACTTAGCTCATTTCCACAGTGGCCCACTCTGCACTTCACCCTGAGCTCGTTGCTGCCTCAACATCCGGGAAAAGCTCTTTTTGGAGCCGTTCCCTCAGTGCCTTCCACGGGAGGCTGTGTGTGCTCAGGAGCCCCCGTGGAACTGGCACTGCACATCTCTGCACCTCAGCTGGGACTGCTCCAGCCAGGCTCACCCAGGCAGAGTTACTTGTCAATCTGCAAACACGCAAATGTGTTTGTAATTAACAGAGTCCTTAGTTTACTGTACATAAATCAGGGAGAGGGAAAGTTACTGGTAAATGAAGACAGCTATCAAAGGAATTACTTTGCTTCCAATTAGGCTTCATAAGGAAAAAGCCTTTTCAATGACCGGTTTCCGCTGGATCTAACTAGATGCTCTCATTTGTTTTGCAGGGGTCCAAAGATTAGCCCTTCATTAGGGCAAAGTTAAGTGAAATTACTAATTTAAAACTCATTCCCCTACTCCATAGATTTTTCTCTTGCTTTTAACTGAGAGGATTTGCTGGTAGGTCACTTATCTTCTCTGACAGATGCTGCTGTTTAGCTCTGATCACTATTTAAAGTGCATACACACTCTAAACCAAAAGATTTCAAAGAAATTTTATGTCATGGAAACAAGAAAAAATGGCAGTTTGATAATGGTGTGGATTTTTCTAAGACATTATCCTGCCACAGTAATTAGCCAGCTATATTCTGCCTGTTACAAACTCTTCTTCATTTTCCTTTTCTCCCTGTCTGTTTTATATTTCAGACATAACACTTATAACTAAGCAATCACTCACATCAAACAGGCACAGTCAGTATCTGATAAGGTTGATAGATTGCCAAAAACCTCTTAGGAAGCACTCTGAAAATTCACATAGGTAGACTAGACACACAACAAACTTTCCTTTCAAAAAGTATTAAATAAAAGCAGTGCAAGTGAAAAATAGTAACTCTCTCAATTTGCGGTCCTTAATATAATCTTTTCTCACCTGACACAGCTTTTTTTTGTTGCAAGCCATGTTTTGGAAGGCTTCGATGAGGAAGAAAGCAATTACTTCTACAGTCATATATGGAGGAATGTCCTAATTAAAGTCTACTAGAAGCACTCCTTCCACCCTCTCAGACTTATCCCATCTCATCACAGTTCCTAATCCCCTTCCTGGCTCAAATGGCCAAAGCCTGGGTGCTTGGGGCAGCCATCCTGTGTTAGCTCTGCAGAGGCAGCAGCCACACTCAGGTGGGTAAAAAGAGAACCATCTCTCTCCAGGATGTAAAGTTCTTGGGCATCACTGCAGGTAACCCTGCTGTTATTGAGCCGTGAATGGACACAGCCAGTGCTATTCACTTACTCTCGTCACACAGTAAGGCCTCAATGGCACATGTTACCTCTCCTCTCTGAACTTTGACACTGAGAGGGTCTCCCTTACCCAAAGAAAGCTGAGCAGGAACACGCTGATGTCGTTTTGCAGCCCTGTGCTATTTGATTAAATCCCCATTTGCTGCGTTCCTTTGCCACCCCTTTTCTCAAGGCTGTATCTCTCACACAGCTGTTCCACATTGAGTAGGGGAATTCATTTGGAGACTCAGGAAAGCAATAGCTTGGCAATTCCAGCACTGCAAAGGCAAAGCTGAAATGCCTTTATGCAGCACCTGCTGAGGGGACCTTTTACTGCTTTCATAATATGGAACAGGAGTTTGGCCCCAAGGGGAGGATCTCACTATACACACGCAAAACCCCAGGTTCTGCCTCATTATAGTTATTGGCCTCCCAATTAACTTGCTTCCTGTGAGAGCTGGGAGGAAGGCATTTTGCTCACTGAGATTTCAGGCTCTACAGTTTGTGAAGTTTTTTGCTTTAAGGACTGTGTATGTCCCTAATTGGTCTTTGTCACTAGAAATTCAAAATACTTTTCCTAGGCCAGTTGCTGCACAAGGCATCACATGCTTTTTCCAGAGAGGTGAACTGAGGCTTGGGACAGAACATCCTATCACAGTGTGCAGGGTGTCCATAACCCAGCCCAGTCCTCAGGACTCAAGGCACTGTGTGCAATCTGCCTCCACACAGCTTCTCTGACTGCCCAGGTATCACATAAGTATTTGTACATGTCTTTAATAAGGAGTGTCAGAAATACTTATTCCTGGAAAGGCTCCCTGTTTGAGAACATATCTGGAATGCACAGTCCTCTGTGAGTTTAATCTAGGTCATTTAAATGTCTTTCTGGTACATCATTCAGAGTCATCCCTTGGCAATACCATCTGCAACAAAAAGATATTACATTTTTAATTATATTAACAAACATAAAAATGCTTGAAATAAAACTTCTCCTCTAAATAAGCTGTGTAATGCTTGCAGACTACTTAATATAAGCAGCACTTATACTGTAGAACATACCTACAAAGTGTTAAACTGTGCCATTGTAGTAAAACTGTCAGCCTTGATTATTTAAAAGGTGTCTACCTGCAGGCTTTGCTTTCATTCCCTGTTGTTGTTAGTACATCCCACATGTCTGACCAGACTGGCCAATGCTCTGTTCATATTACACTTGGCCCCTGCTCCTGATTTATCAGCCACAGAGACAAAAGCTTGGCTTAGCTTTCTGAACAGCAAAGCTTTATTCTCGCTGGCATCCCTGTGCCACCAAACCAAACTGTTGTGTGCACTTCTCAACACATCCCACCCCTGCCATAAACACACAGCAGTGCTGCAGCCAAGGCAGCGACTGCTCGGGAGAAAAGATGGGCATCATGCAAGTGTTGCAGTTAACATACAATAGAGTTGACATTGCACGAGCCATAGTTCCCAAGCTCACTTGTTCCTTCCTGCCCATTGTAGCAATGGATATATGGAAAAAGTCCTGCCAAAGATGGACTGGTGAGTCAGAAGTTTTTAATGTTATTTAAACATGTGTTAAGATGGCTCTTTGCAGAGTCACTGCTTTTCCCGATACCTTCTGTGTAACCCCTTATCTCTCAGGCAGGAGTGTCCTGGGAAGATGTCCCAAGGTGCTCCCATTGGTCCTTTGTCAACCCTTTCCTTATTTGGCTGTAAACTCCTTACCTGATTGTAAGACCCCCTTACCTGTGATTGGTCCCCTTTGACCCTCCCAAGAGCTATATAAGCCCCCATCCCACAATAAACTTCCTCTTTCGTCCGTCTCTTCCCTGGTGGTCTGGTGAGTGCTCCATTGTGGGGTCTCTGGGCCACGTGGTGGGGGGAAGGGTGGAAGGGCATACATCTTCCAGGTATGGACTGAGCCAGGCCTGAAGGATCTCCCCCATCCCAACCCATCTACCATAACCCATCACTTTTCTTCAGCTTTTTCAGCTCTGTATGCAGCCCCCATCTCATTCTCCACATCTGCAACTCCCATTTGAACTCCAGGCTAGCCCACATTCATTCCATGCATCACTGAAAACAGGAATACTATCTAGTCAATCTCTACACCAGAGTTAAACAATTTATACAGCCTTCACACCACGGCAGAAAGAATGTTTATGCAATCTTCGTGTTTCTATTAAACATTAACATGCATGAAGCAATATGGGCTTATTGTCCCTGATGGACATGGGGGAGTCAAATACTCTTAAAATGTTCCAGAATTTGTCCTTTCACAACCACTACAATAACTTGAAAATTTAAAGGGAGCTTTGCCTCATTCAGTAGCTTTCAGCAAGAGTTTTTTTTAAAGCAAAACACACTTTAAAATAAACCCAGTCTAGATTATCTTTGATGTGAATCTATAGCTGAGATTTATATTGCTTATCCATATTAATTAGATTAGCCAAAATTTTTAATACCATTTTGCATGCCTTGGAGAGGCAGAAAGATAAAGATTTAATTTTCTCTGAATGGGCCATTACTAGCTGTGAAATTGCTACAGCAAAGTTCTTTGTGGTCTAGCTGTATTTGTTCTGCATAATGAACAGAATGCCAGTGGTTTCCATCTCCATACAGCTCCCACTCAGGGCACTCCACAGACACAGCTGACTACCTTTGCTAGTTAAAAATGGAGTTACCAGAGGCAAAGAAGATTTAGTGGTCAAAACCCAAGTCTGCGGCAGAGTCAAGAATAGAATTTCAAGCTTCTAAACTATTCCCAAAGGCCTGTTTTAACCACTCCACAGCACAGAGCCGGCAGGGAGCAACCACAGCCCTGAGTGCTGCGCCAAGGGGAGCAGCCTCTGCAGTGCTGTGGGACATGGGAACATGCACAGAGCCCTCCCAGCCCCCAGAGCTCCATGGAGCCTTTCCTGTGTCATAGGAGAACAAATGCCTGAGACATTATCTGCCCGTTCCAAGAGTTCAGAGAATGTGTATGACATCATGGGCATGACTGCCCCACTAATCACATTATATGCTGTTTAACTTAACACTGCTAAGCTTTGTCTGATAACATTGTAAATACCATTTTATTGTAAATTAGATTATACAAACCTCCTCAGAGTTTAGGTCAGTTCTTGCGTGAGGTCCTCGCTCCCCCTCCTCTCTACTACCCCAAACTGAATCTTTTGGGTGACTAAGCCAGGGCATTTCTGCAGAGGGAAGCACAAGAAGAAACAAAGCTTAAGCCATTACCTTTTTTAAGTCAGCACTGCAGATTGCAGTGAATGGACAGAAGACTCCATACATCTGTTCTTTTTCTCTCTCTTCCCTTGGAATAAAATCAATAGGTTTTGTTTTTCCCTTCAATCTGCCTGGATTTCATTACAATCTCCCTGTGAGGTAGCATATACTTGAGAGATCTATCATTTCTTTCTCTCAGGCCTAAACTGAGTTATCCTAGTTGGTAGCCATGGTGTTCTTCTCCTGGCCTTAAGGTTTCTGATTTGTTTGCAAAGAAAACTGAAGAAGTGTTAATTTTGTTTTAATTTTTGCATTTGATTCTGTTTTTTCTAATGAAAGAACCAGACTCTAACTACGCTAAACCATAACCCCAACATCAGCAAGATCTTCAAAGCCATTGACACACTGAGGCTTCCCCTTTTCTGAGGATATTTTAATTTTCATGTTTTGACACTCTTAATGCTGAGGGAGATATCCGAGAAGTTTTTCATCTTTTAGGAAACCTCAGCAATAGGATTTCCCAACACATTTAGACAAGTGCATGAGAAGATGCTCCTCGTCTTTCTTCCCTAATTTTATCAAGGCCATAAATATCCCATGCTCTTAAGCAAAGGTTTGAGAACCCAGACTTCTGAGGTCTCAGCTACGCTCAGCTCTGGGTTTCTGTCCTCACTGCAGTCAACAATGGCTCTCAGTGTCAGCCTGGGTTCTGCCTCCCATCCACATGCAAAACTCTGAGGCTGGTGATGCTTCAGACAGAGCTCCACCACCCAGCACCAGAACCACCAGCTCTCAACACCAAAAGCAGTGTTCTGATTTTTGAAGCTGGAACCACTACTCAGGTAGAACACAGACCAAGCCTCTGTGCTTTCCCCACCTCCTACTCTTAGGACAGATAAATCCTATCAGAATTAACTGAGAAAGAAAACGTAAGTGAGGCTCATCCTTCCTGAGCCCAAGAACCACAGGGTGCAGTTGTCTTCTGCTAATAAGAGTTCTGGACAAAAGAGACTCTGCAGCCGCTCACGCTGTGCTTGTTGCTCAGGGCCCTGCACATCCTCAGGGGAACTTTCTTGCAAGACATGGAATTAAGGAATGCCAGCAGCCCACAAAGGGAAGTAAACACAGTCCAGGTGACCGCTCAGACCAAAGCACAGCTAACACAAGTGCCAGTGAGGCACCAGTTAACGGCACTGAAGACAGACTCTCATGTCCTTGAGCAAACCACCTGGCTTCTGCATTCCTGCGGGCTCCCATCTGGAGAGAGGCAACAGCAACGCTGCACAAACACAGCAAAGGATGCTGTAAAATAAACATTTTGAGATCTCACATGAAACTCAATCTACCAGAACTGTGATTACTACATACTGCATTTGGGAAAGGTTAATGCTATAGGAACTGCATTCTGTTAACTCAGAATTTCTCAGGACAGATTTTAATGAAACTCATGTTATGAAACTCAAGTAGGTCTCCTGAAAAAAACCACACTTCCTCCTGAAAGAGGGTAATGCACATTTCAGTGGGTGGCGATCAGATGCAAGCAAGACAGTGCTCTCTTGACTGTGTGCTCCCTATCCTTTGGCCACTTGCAGAACTCACCAAAAATACACCTTTACAGTGCTTTTCATAGCCCATTCCTTCCTCTCTCCACAGACATAGAGTGATGAAGCAGAATGATTCGTAGGGCAGTTGGTTGCTTGATCATGGAATTATCCTACAGTTATCATTTCTCCAATCATGTTTGCAAAGTACATGGCTGCTTTTTTGAAAACAGGGACAAATGTTGCATTTTAATTAACTGATTCATTAGAGACAAGAACAAACCTAGTAAGGTATAGAGAATTTCTATACAAAAAAGAATAATTACAGAATAATTAGAAAGTCAGTTTATTTACATTTTTAAATGTTTTTCTGTGTTTCTTTATAATTTTCTTTATACAAATTAATCCAGTACTATATAAATGAACTTGAGTAATATAACTCACACAACAGTTAAACTGAAAAACTTCAGTCATCCAAAATGCCAAAACTGGAGCCTGTTAGCATAAGTAGGAAAAGAGGGGGTCATAAGTAGGAAAAGAGGGGGGGCTTGTTTACTTTATTTTTCCCTTTTCTCTCCCTGTCCTCTTTATTTTAGGATGTCCCAGTGAATCATCCACTTCTAGAATAATTCTGAGCTTAGACTTCCAACTCCACATCACACACCAACGTATTTCAGTTTATTTCTCCAGTAAGAGAATCAGTGTCATTCCTAAAGACAGATACAGAGATACTGGGCCAAAAGCCCCAGAGCAACTTGACCACAGAAGATTACAGACAACGTTCCAATGTGTAAATCTGTGCCTCAGTTCACAGCACCAAGGACTGAGGCATTTAAAAACCAGTCCCAGGTGATGAGGTGATAGCAAGAAAGCTCAGTGAATCTTTGTATCCGTGTTCAATACAGACCTACAGCTCTTTTGCAAGGAGAATGAATTTAGGGCAGCAGCACAGATGAAAACATGACATGAGGATTAACTGATAATCCTACAGGTATCACATGGGAAATTGCCAGACTATTAACTATGGTATGAAATCCAGCTCATAAATGAGCCTTACTGCAAGAATGAAAGAGAGAATAAGTGACATAACTGGTGATCATAACCAAGAGAAATGGATGTTCAGCACCAGTGATGGTGGAAGCTCCCAACAGACCCAGAATAGGGTCTGTGATGGACTGCTGCTGTTTCACATTCCATAAATGATCAGGGAGGTGGTGGGTTCACCGTCGCTGGAGGTTTTTAAGATGAGACTGGCTGTGGCACTCAGTGTCCAGGTCTAGTAACCATGGCAGTGTTGGATCAAGGGTTGGATTTGATGATCTCAGAGCTCTTTTCCAACCTGGTTGATTCTATGATTTTATGACTCTATGAAAAGCTGTAGGTAGGTGGCTGATGACACAAAGCCATTCCCAAAAATGAAACCTAAAATTTATTCAGTGAGTGGATGTTAAAACAGTAAATTTAACTCAAGGTTCATGCATAAAAAGAATGGATGAGGAAAAAGCCATTCTTACCATGCTTCAAATCAGTCATGAAAGAAATCCTGGAGAAGTGGATCACTCTCCAAAACAAACAGCACAGAGTCAGCAGTTGGGGAAAACTGTCCTGTTGGGAATTTCTAGAAGAATGAGGACAAAGCAGAAAATGGCATTATTTCTCTGAATAAATCCATAGTATGCCTATCCCTCCAATACTGAGCACAGTTCCAGTAATTGTGGAAATACAAAGCCACAGAAAGGGCTACGGTGTACCAAAGGTGCACAAGAGGTGTTAGAAAGCCTTAGCACAAGGAAAACTTAAACAAACCAGGGCCGTTCAACCTGGAAAACAAGGATAATAACAATTAAGTTCCAGACATGCTGTTACAGCATGGAAAACGTAAACAGCAATGATTATTTAAAAGTAGTCTTAACAGAAATAATAGGGCACCAACTCAAACTGGCAGGCAGCAAGCAAGTTCAAAAGCAAACAAAAGGAAGTTAATTTTCACACAATGTCTAATGATGTTGTGGAACTCATTGCCACGGGATGTTATGGCAGCCAAAAGGACAAGTGGGTTTTACAAAAACCATTAGACAATTTTATGGAAAAAGGTCCATCAAGAAATCTCAAAAACAATGATACAGCTGCAGCCTCCAGCTCAGGAAGGTCTCTGTAACAAAAACCACTGGAAGCTGGGAGGGTTTACAAAAGGAAGTATCACTCCATACTTGTCCTGTTTTCCATACACAGGTTATTAGCCATTATCAAGAGGCAGGATATGGGGCTAGACAGACCTTTGCCTTTTGTGTTTGACCAGTAGTCACTGATGCAGATATAAACAGATATGGTCATGGATAATTTCATAAAAAGCTGCTACAGTATAAATGTGTGCACTTAGAAGAGTAATATCATAAATGCCAGCATGTTTTATTTGGGAAGGACTAGAACTGGTTCTTGTATTTAATTTGTTATATTCTGAATTTGTGTTTTCCAAAGAAAGTTATGTTGTTATCCTTCTTTTTATTCCCTAATTATAGCAAAAGAGACAAACCCAGTGAAAAGAACTAGCTCCAAATTTCAGCTGTTAGTCAACAATGACTTACACTCAGGTGACTGAGAGTTTAGCATGAGAAACTGGAGAGCTATTGGAGTCACTATCAAGTTTGTTGAATGTGACCATGCCACAGAGGGGCTTCAAAACACAGACTAAAACTTCCAGCCCTGCTCTAGGTCTAGGGTAGAATTTGAAGTCATGGTAAACCTTCAACAATAGAGACATACAGATCTTGTTTCTTACAAACTCCAGCATCCTGAGCATGCTTTGCAACTTGCATGAACACCTTATCTTCTCTTTCTCCATTACAGAAAACAGAGAGGGAAGTGACTCATCCAGGACTCAGCACCCCACAGCAGCTCTGAGCCTACGAGTCGGATGTCAAGCCTACTATAACAGATTATACACTATCCTTTTCTTAACTGTTCCTCAAACCAGCACCAGAAAAACCTCAACCATTAAAAAAGAAGATGACAGTGAAGGCATTTTACCAGAATACCCTTATTCTAACTTCTATCGTGCCCCTCGGTTCAACATCTGAGAAGGAAATGCTGCTGTCTTGGCATAAAGTTACATCATAAACTACAGCACAAAGGCACACACCAG